>NC_134080.1:115862811-116168696 GCF_000715075.1 Nicotiana tabacum | reverse complement strand
TAGTAGAATTTTATTATGACTTATAGATGGTCATGACCAGTGACACCCCGGTTAGGGCTGTGTATGGGTGTTCTTCCACGTATTTATGTTATCATCTGTTATTTCGGATTTATTTTATCATGTCTAGACCGCTCTTAATGCTTAACTATTAAAAATTGGAAATTGGGAAGTGTCGACTGGCCTTGTCTTCACGAGAGGCGCCATCACGACCGGGTCCGGATTTAGGGTCGTGACAACTCTCGAAATAATAAGAACAAAAATGAGCAGTTTCCTTTGCAAGATAAGCTTCGCATATAGATCCTTCAATCCTATTCCTCTACTTAACAAATTGTTTGCATTTGCCAATTGTCCTACATAAGGTCATGTCAGCCAAGAACTTCAAATAAAACAGAAAATTACATCAAACTTATAATATTACCTCTCAAAGGGATACATCCATCTGCATTGAAGAGGCCCTCCAAGTCATGCCTCGTGTACATGATGGATTGGAAGGTGTTCCTTCACATCAGAAAAACCACATGGAAATATCTTTTCCATTTTACTAGAAGTTACACGAATGTTCTGATCCATCAGGAGTAGGTTTTCTTCCCTTAATGTGGTAGAACACAAGTTTTTGAAAAACAAGCTAATCCCTGTGATGGGTTTCTATATTCTTTCAGGCAAACCACAAAATGCAATAGGCACTAAGGTCACTATGAAAACATGACAGTTATGACTTTTCAAATGGCTCAACTTCCCTACCTCCATATCAACTTTGTTTTCCAAGATTCGACGCATAACCCTTAGGCATCTTCAATTTCGTAACCCAATCACAAATTTGTCATCTTTCCTCCAAAGTAAATGTGTAACTTGCTTTGCGCTTCAATATCTTACCATTGTTTGCTATCTGCAAGATAATTCAGGCCACCTGCAATATTCTTGTAAGTCCATTCTAGCCTTCGGGTTATCCTTTGTCTTACCTTTAACATCCATCACTGTGTCGAACAAATTGTCAAAATAATTCTTCTCAATATGCATGACATTAAGGCTGTGACAGAGAAGACTATCCTTTAAATAAGGCAACTCCCAAAATATACTCTGTTTCGTCCAATTATGAGTAACACTGTATCCGGGGGAATCTATAAGGTGGAGCTTTAGTAACTTTACTGAAGTTCTGGACCCTCTCCCCAATTTCCTCACCTCAAGGTATCGGAGTTGGAGAATCATATTCCATTTTATTCTTTTTAAATGCATTTTTCATCCTTCTAAACTCATGACCATGAGGCAAGAATTGACGATTACAATCAAACCCTGATTGCTTTTGGGCATGTTTCAAAGTGAACGCTTTACTATTTTCATGCAGTAAGGACCAACTAGCTTCCCAGCAGTCATCCACCCAGACAACATTTCATACGTAGCAAAATTGTTAATAGTCCATATTAAATTAACACGCAAATTGAAATTCTGCTTGGTGGATATGTCATATGTTTCAACACCATCATACCACAATTGTTTTAGCTCATCAATCAAAGGTTGCAAATATACATCAATCAAACTTTTCAAATTACGTAGACCGGGGATAATACAATTTAAGAATATATATAGACTAGTCATGCATAACTTGGGTGGTAGATTATAAGGTGTAAGAAAGAAAGGCCAACATGAATATGGTGTTACAGATACAGAAAAAGGCGTGAAGCCATCCACACACAGACCTAACCGAATGTTCCTTGGTTCACTATCAAAATCTGGATATGTCCTATCAAAGTGCTTCCAAGCTTCTCCATCTAAAGGATGACACATAACACCAGGTGGTCTTCTATTTTCAAAGTGTCATCTCAAATGAGGAGAAGAACTCATCGATACATATAACCTTTTTAACCTATATATAAGAGGTAAATAATGCATCGCCTTGATAGCGACCATATTCACGCTGGAAAGCTTCTTGAAATGAGGCTTTTCGCAAAATTTACAACTGTCTAAAGTTACATTATCTTTATAATATAACATGCAACCATCTTCACAACAATCAATTTTCATTGACGAAAGTCCTAACTTAGAAACCAATCTCTTAGCGTTATAGAAATCACCAGGTAAGTTGATATTAGGGTCAACTAGTTTACTCATAATGTCAATGAAAGAGTCCATGGCTGCTTGAGAAATATTCCAATCAGATTTTATACTTAGTAATCTAACTGCAACAGACAGCTTAGAGTGCAGACTTCCTTCATGTAGTGGACGACTAGCTTCCTCTAACTGTTTATAAAAATATTTTGTGTCATCATTAGGGATTTGTTCTACATCTTCATTGGGCTCACCCTCGAAGTGCATCACAAAAGCATCTGTAACCATATCATGAATTCTAGAATCACGATTTGTATTCTCCACCAACCTACTACTTTCACCAACAACCATGTTATGAAATATCCCACGGCTACCATCGATCTCTCCATGATTAGTCCGCACAAAGTAATTCTCTATAAACCCCTTCTATAAAGATGAAGCTTAACTTCCTCCGATTTTTCAAACTTCATACAGTCGTACCTAACACAAGGGCACCTAATTACTTCTTCACTTTGTTATGGTGGAAGTGACATTGCATGTCTAATAAAGTAATCAACCCCTTCTACAAAATCCTCCTGCAATCCCTGCCAATTAGGATACTTCCTATTGTATATCCAAGTACGATGTTCCATCTATACAAATAAAACAAGAACAAATTAATTTAGTTAATTCATATCATAATCTTTTTTTTAGTTAATTCATATCCTAAAATTTTAATTTATAAACTAAAAGTCCAATTCATATCCTAAAAGTTTAATTCATATCCTAAAAGTTCAATTCATATCCTAAAATTTCAATATATAAACTAAAAGTTCAATTCATAAACTAAAAGTTCAATTCATATCCAAAAAGTTCAATTCCTAAACTAAAAATTCAATTCATATCCAAAAGTTCCAATACATATCCAAAAGGTCCAATTCATAAACTAAAAGTTCAACTATAAATCCTAAAAGTTCAGTTCATATCCTAAAATATCAATTTATAAACTAAAAGTTCAATTTATAAAATAGTTTGATCCAATACATAACCTAAAAGTTCAATTCATATCCTAAAATTTAAATTTATAAACTAAAAGTTCAATTCATAAACTAAAAGTTCAATTTATATCCAAAAGTTCAATTCATAAACTAAAAATTTAATTCATATCAAAAGGTCCAATTCATATCCAAAAGGTCCAACTCATAAACTAAAAGTTCAATTCATATCCTAAAATTTCAATTTATAAACTAAAAGTTTAATTTATAACTAAAAGTCCAATTCATATCCTAAAAGTTCAATTCATATCCCAAAAGTTCAATTCATATCCTAAAATTTTAATTTATAAACTAAAAGTTCAATTCATAAACTAAAAGTTCAATTCATATCCAAAAAGTTCAATTCATAAAATAAAAATTCAATTCATATCCAAAAGGTCCAATTCATAAACTAAAAGTTCAACTACAAATGTTAAACCCTAGATTTTAACTAAACTATTCAAGACTATACAAAGTATAATTCAAACCTAACTAAACTATTCAAGACTAATTAAACTAATTAGTTAATAAAATTAATTAACAAAACTAATTAAAACAAGACCTAAACCCTAGTCCTCAATAAAATACAATGTTCAAAGAATTTAAACAATAAAATACAATGTTCAAATAATTGAAACAAAAACTAGAAATAACAAAGAAATGGGTTGTAATTCAAACCTAAAATTTTTAGGTGGAGAAGGAGAGGGGCGACAGTCAGTGGCAGTGGCAGCGACACCTCCGGTTCCGGCGACGATGTTGGGTGGTGGCTACACGGGGTGGGGAATGAGATTTGTGTGAGGGAAATAGAGAAGGCGAGGGGAAGGTATTGAGGGAGAAATTAGGAAAATTTTGGGGAAGAAAATAAGGAAAATTGGGGGAAACCCGTATTTCATTCTGAATTTCAGAATTACCGACCAACGTTGGTCGGTAATTTGGTTGGTACATTTATAGACTTGTGAAGATCCTAATTAGTATATATAATTTATCATCAATATATCTGTTTGCAAATTGATTCATCGACTTATAACTTATTTAGATGCATCATTGAATATTAAAAACAAAACGTTTGACCTATATCTATATCTATATAGATAAGGGTCGGGTTCTTTTAGGGATTGATAGACGTACTTGTGAAGATCCTAGTTATTATATATAATTTATCATCAAATATATCTGTTTGTAAATTGATTCATCGACTTATAACTTACTTAGATGCATCGTTGAATATTAAAAATTAAATGCTTCGTTGTACTACTTTAACTACATATATAGCATGTTATAGTATATGTTAGTGTATTCATCCCTTGTATTACAATAACGAATTTTATTTATATTATTTAGATAGTAAATATCAAAGTAATTTTTAATTTTGACCAATGTTGACCTAATAACTGACCAACTTTGGTCGGTTATTTTCCAGAAGTTAAAGTATAGCAATCAAAGTTGGTTGGTAAATGCTTCGCCTGTATTAATCACCCAACTTTGGTCCGTAATTTTAAATAAGATTTCTGTCACGACCCTAAACCCGAACTCGGTCATGATGACGCCTCTCGTGAAGACAAGGCCAGCCGACACTTACCCATTTCAGTTTAAGCAATTAAACAGTAAGAATTAATTCTAAAACATGATAAATAATCCAAAAGTAAGCAGTTAATAGTACAGTTGTGGAAGATAAACCCAACACAGCCCGATACCAGGGTGTCACTAGTCATGAGCATCTAACAATACGCTACAAGTCTGAAATGCCTACTAAACGATTACAGAACAACTGATAAAGAGATAGAAATGAGATAAAGGGGGAGAAGTGCGGGGCTGCGGACACCAAGCCACTACCTCGTGGACTCTGAAGTCAGTCGGGAGCTCTCAACTCGCGCTAGCAGGATCAACAATGCCTAAATCAGCACATGGGGTGCAAGGAGTAAAGTGAGTACTCCAACTCAGTGAGTAATAATCATAAATAAACGAATGAGAGATATGAAACACGTAAGGCACATTACAGGCTATAATGAAGCAGTAAAAACTAGTAAAATAGTGAAGCAGTAGAGATGCGTAAAATTACCGAGTTCAGTTTAAAGTTCATAAAATGCCTTTTTCAATAATTGAAGCAATAAAATGACAGGCAAATAGGAAAATAAACACATAAAGGATCGCCCATCGGGCACAATATCAACAATTCCACCCCTTGGGCAATATCTCAGAACAATACCAGCCCCTCGGGCTATATCTCACATCACAATGTGTACCCGTCCTCACTGGGGGTGTAGACTCCTGGAGGGTCCCCTTACGGCCCAAGCGAAATATCAAGCCATATCGTGGCATCATCACTAGGCTCTCGACCTCATATCAACAAGCCACCTCGTGGCGTACCTATCTCAGGCCCCCAGCCTCATAATCATAATCAATGTATCACCGCTGCGGCGTACAGCCCGACCCAAAAGTATCCTCACAACACAGGCCCTCGGCCTTACACAGTCAAAATCACATAAGCCACTCGGGCAACAGTAAAACATAGTGCTCAGCCCAAAATATCATTTAAAATGTCATTTAAGTATTAAAGCAGAGTAAACATGGCTGAGTTATGAACAACAGTAGAATATAGCATGACTGAGTTCAAGTATAAAGCCAATATAGTGAGTAAATATCAATAAAAATCCCCTAAGAGTTCAAATAGTTGGCACGAGGTCCAAATATGACATTCCTCCCAAAACATAATGATAGCAAATAGATTTTAGTCAAATACGCGGTAAAATAGTCATTCGGGACGGACTAAGTCACAATCCCCAATAGTGCACGACCCCACACTCGTCATCAAGCATGTGCGTCACCTCAATAGAGCACAACGATGTGCAATCCAGGGTTTCATACACTGAGGACATCATTTACAATCATTACTCACCTCAATCCGGTCCAAACTCTAGCCCACGATGCCTTTGTACCTCGAATCGGCCTCCACTCGCGTCGAATCTATCCAAAATCACAGCCACGATGTCAAAATATGCTAAGGGAACGAAGCCCAATCGAAAATAATCAATTTACAACACAAATCCCGAAATTACCAAAACCCAACCCCCGGGCCCACGTCTCAGATTCCTTATCACTCCTCGAGTTCATTTATACCAAAAGCATCAAAATCCAACCACAAATGACCCCTCAAATCCCAAATTTCAGGTCTCCAGTTTCAAGCCCTAATTCTTCAATTTTTTGCTTAAATTCCATGATTAATTAGGTAGATTTCCCATTAGAATCGAGTTTTAAGTCCATGAATCTTACATCCAAGTGATTCCCCTTGAATCCCTCTTCAATCCTCTTCAAAAAGCTCAAAAATGATCAACAATGGAAGAAATAAACCCCAAAATCGCGGACAAGAAGACTATTTAAACCTTCTTCCCAGGCCTGAAATCCTTCTTCACGAACGTGGTCAATGCCTCGCGTTCGCGAAGCACAATTCAACTTTGACCAAATTTTCCTCTTTCGCGATTGTGGCCTTCCCATCGCGAATGCGATGCTCAATCCATCAGCCCTTCGCAAACGTAGAGCCTTCCTCGCGAACGCGAAGGCTAAAATTCCAACCTTGACCAGCTAACCCTTCGCAAACGTGAGGGCCTACTCGCAAACGCAAAGGCCATTTTCTCTGCAACACTGATCAGCAATTTCTACAATTCCAAAATCATGAAATGGTCCGATTGACCACCCGAAACTCACTCGAGGTCCCCAGGACGTCAACCAAACATTCCAACATATCCCATAACCTCATTAAAACTTGTTCCAACCTTCGGGACACTCAAAACAACAACAAAACACCAAATTCGCATCGGATTCAAGCCTAAGAATTCCAAAATCTTCTAAATTACGCTTTTGATCAAAAACCCAAACAAACCACGTCCGAATTACCTAAAGTTTTGCACACACATCCCAAATGGCACAACGGAACTGCTACAGCTCCCGGAATTCCATTCTTAACCCTATATCAAAATCTCACCTATCAACTAGAAATTGCCAAAAATCCAATTTCACCAATTCAAGCCTAAATCTATTCCGGACCTCCAGACCTCATTCCAATCACGCTCCTAATTCCCAAATTACCTTTCGAAGCTATCTGAACGATCGGAACTCACATCCGAGCCCTCTAGCACATAAGTCAATATCCGGTTGACTTTTCCAACTTAAGCTTCCTCAAAAGAGACTAAGCATCTCAAAACTTACCAAATCCTTTCTGAACCCAAGCCAACCAACCCGATGCCATATAGAACCAATAGAAAAAGCTATAAGAAGCAAAAATGGGGGAAACAGAGCACTAACTCATGAAACAACTGCAAAATAACTGCTGGCTCCACATCATAAGTCAAATCACCGTCCAACTGAATCGTGCTGAAATCTAGAACATGAGATGGATCTCTAA
The DNA here is from genome assembly GCF_000715075.1 of Nicotiana tabacum. Lineage (NCBI taxonomy): Eukaryota > Viridiplantae > Streptophyta > Magnoliopsida > Solanales > Solanaceae > Nicotiana > Nicotiana tabacum. The sequence goes on along the minus strand of NC_134080.1, from coordinate 116,161,241 downwards.
TATACTTTCGGAGCATAGAAACATGAAATAACAGATGCACACTCGACAAGATGGGTGGAAAAGCAAGCTAATAAGCCACCTCCCCAATCCTCCAAAGCACCTCAAAAGGCCCAATGAACCGAGGACTCAATTTACCCTTCTTTCCAAACCTCATAAAACCCTTCATGGGCGAAACCTTCAATAGAGCCTTCTCGCCAACCATTTAGGACACATCTCGAACCTTCCTATCAGCATAACTCTTTTGCCTTGACTGCGCTTTACGAAGCCTCTCCTGAATTACCTTCACCTTTTCTAAAGCATCCTGAACCAAGTCTGTCCCCAACAGCCTAGCCTCACCCAGCTCAAACCAACCAACTAGAGATCTACACCGCCTCCCATACAAAGCCTCACATGGAGCCATCTGAATACTCGACTGGTAGCTGTTGTTATAAGCAAACTCTTCAATCAGTAGAAACTGATCCCATGACCCTCCAAAATTAATGACACAAGAATGCAACATGTCCTCCAATATCTGAATAGTGCGCTCGGACTGTCCATCCGTCTGAGGGTGAAAAGTTGTACTCAACTCAACCTAAGTACCCAACTCTTGCTGCACAAACCTCTAAAACTGCAAAGTAAACTGAGTGCCCCTATCTGAAATGATGGAAGCTGGGACACTATGCAAACGAACAATCTCCCGGATATAGATCTCTGCCAACCACTCTGAAGAGTAGGTAGTACACACAGGAATGAAGTGTGCGAACTTGGTCAGCCGATCCACAATCACCCAAATAGCATCGAACTTCTTCAAAGTCCGTGCAAGTCCAACTACAAAGTCCATAGTGATTCGCTCCCACTTCCACTCTGGAATATCCATCCGCTAAAGCAAGCCACCCGGTCTCTGATGCTCATATTTTACCTGCTAACAGTTGAGACACCGAGCTACCAATCCCACAATGTCTTTCTTCATTCTCCTCCACCAATAGTGATGCCTCAAATCCTGATACATCTTCGCGGAGCCCGGATGAATGGAATACCGCGAGTTGTGGGCCTCCTCCAGAATCAACTCCCGAAGCCCATCCACATTGGGCACACATATCCAGCCCTACATCCTCAATACCCCATCATCACCAATGGTCACATCTCTATCATCATCATGCTGAACTCTATCTTGAGGACAATCAAATGCGGATAATCATAACGGCGCTCCCTGATGCAGTCATATAAGGAAGACAGTGAAACCACACAAGCCATTACCCGGTTGGGCTCCAAAATATCCAACCTCACGAACCGATTGGCCAAGGTTTTAACATCAAGTGCAAAAGGTCTCTCCCCGTCACTCCCCAACTGGAATATATGCCAAACTCCCCATACTCACTGCCTTTCGGCTCAAAACATTGGCCACCAAATTGGCCTTTCCCCGATGGTACAATATAGTGATATCATAATCCTTTAGCAAGTCTAACCACCTCCGCTGCCTCAAATTAAGATCCTTCTGCTTGAACAAGTGCTGGAAACTACGATGATCAGTATACACCTCACAAGACACACCATACAAGTAATGCCTGCAAATCTTCAACGCGTGAACTATAGCAACCAACTCCAAATTATGAACGGGGTAGTTCTTCTCATGGCGCTTCAACTAACGAGAAACATAAGAAATAACTCTACCCTCCTGCATCAACACACAACCAATACCAACTCTCGAAGTATCACAATACACGGTATATGAACCTGAAGTTTATGGCAAAACTAACACTAGAGCTATGGTCAAGGATGTCTTGAGCTTTTGAAAGCTCTCTTCACACTCATCCGACCATACAAATAAAGCACCCTTCTGAGTTAACTTGGTCAAGGGTGATGCGATAGATGAGAATCCTTGAACAAACCGGTGATAATAACCCGCCAAACCAAGGAAGCTGTGAATCTCTATGGCTGAGGATGGTCTGGGCCAACTCTGAACCACCTCTATCTTCTTCAGATCAACCTGAATAACCTCACTAGACACCACGTGCCCTAAGAAAGCCACTAAACTAAGCCAAAACACACACTTGGAGAATTTTTCATAAAGCTTCTCCTCCCTCAATCTCTGCCACACAACTCTAAAATGTTCCTCGTGCTCCTCCTGACTGTGCGAATACACCAGAATATCATTAATGAACACTATGACAAACGAGTCGAGATAAGGCCGGAACATGCTGTTCATCAAATGCATGAATGTTGCTGGGGCATTGGTCAGCCCAAAAGACATCACTAAAAACACATAATGACCATAGCGGGTCCTGAAAGCTATCTTAACAATATCCGAGTCCCTGATCTTCAACTGGTGATAACCCAAACGAAGATCAATCATGGAGAACACCCTCACTCCCTGAAGCTGGTCGAATAAATCATTAATGCGAGGCAAAGGATACTTGTTCTTAACTGTTACTTTGTTCAATTGCCTATAATCAATGCACATCCTCATAGTGCCATCCTTCTTCTTCACAAATAGGACCGGCGCACCCCAAGGTGACACACTAGGCCAAATGAACCCAAACTCCTTCAACTCCGCTGGTGCAATACGATACGGTAAGATAGAAATGGGCTGAGTGCCCGGTACCAGGTCAATACCAAAATCAATATCCCTATCTGGTGGCATGCCCAACAGGTCTGCAGGAAACACATCAAGAAAATTCCTCACAACTGGAATAGAATCAATACTGGGAGTCTCAGCACCGACATCCCACACAAAGTCTAGATACGAAAGACAACCCTTCCCAACCATACGCTGGGCCTTCAAGAATGAGATCACTCTACTAGGAACATAATCAGTCACACCTCGCCACTAAATCTGTGGCACACCCAGTATAGCCAATGTGAATGTCTTGGCATGACAATCCAGGATAGCACAACACAGATATAGCCAATCCATGCCCAAAATGACATCGAAATACACCATACACAATAATAAAAGATCCACACGGGTCTCTAGACCCCCAATCGTCACCACATACGACCGGCACACACGGTCTACAACAACAGTATCGCCTACCGGGGTAGTTAAATAAATAGGTAAAACAAGAGACTTATGGGGCATACCTAAATAACAAGAAAAGTATGATGACACGTAAGAAAAGGTGGAACTAGGATCGAATAATACAGAAGCATCTTTGTGGCAGACTGAAACAATACCTTTAACAACACCATCTGAAGCAATGGCATCAGGTCTAGCTGGAAGTGCATAGAAACGGTCCTGACCGCCACCTGATCACCCTCCCCCTATCTGACAGCCTTTAGCTGACTGACCTCCACCCTTGCTGGCTGGGTGGGTGATGATGAAGTAGCTGGCACTAAAGACGATGGCGGACCCCTCTGTTGAGATGAACTCGCAAGACGACGAGGGCACTGCCTCCATATATGATCCATCTCACCACACTCATAACAACTCCCGGGTGCTGGAGAAGGGGACTAAAGGGAACCCCTCACACAGGAGTGACTAGCAGATGCACCTCGCATAGAAGAGCCCTAAACTGATGGAGCACAGGATGAACTCTAAGCTGGAAGGGAACTAAGTGATCACTGGCCCTGATGAGAACTGTGAGAACCATGACCCGATGGTTCCCCACGATAACCTGGGCGAGCTGGCGGAGCATGCCTGAATGGACGGCATCTACCGTGCTAAAACTGACCTCTAGAAGGAGCACCACTATAGCGACCAGATCCTCGAGGCCTCTTGGCCTCCCTCTCCTCTCGCTCCTGTCGACAAACAGACTCAATCTCATGAGCAATATCCACAAACTCCTCGAAAGTAGCACCAGTCACCCTCTCCCTGGTCATGAGAATACGAAGTTAATAAGTGAGCCATCAACAAACCTCCTAATCCTCTCTCTATTTGTCGAAACCAACCAAATAGCATGACGAGCTAACTCGGCGAACCTCATCTGATATTGCATCACAGTCATCTCTCCCTGATGCAACAACTCAAACTGCCTGCGCAGATCCTCACTACGAGATTGCGGCACATACTTTTCCAGAAAGAGAACGGAGAACTACTGCCAGGTAAGGGGTGCAACACCAATAGGCCTATGCCTCTCAAAAGCCTCCCACCAAATGAAGGCAGCTCTAGAAAAATGATAAGTAGTGAAAGCAACCCCGCTGGTCTCCAGATACCCGCCGTACAAAGCATCCTCTAACACTTATCCAAGAAACCCTGGGCATCCTCACCCTCTGCACCACTGAAGGTCGGAGGCTGAAGTCTACCAAACCTCTCCAACCTATGCTGTTCGTCCTCTAGCATGGCAGGAACTACATAGTCCTGAGCAGTTGTAACTGGCTGGGCTACATGTGCCTCCGGTGTCTGAAGTCCCTGCACGACCTACTCAAGTGTGCGAGCGGCTGGAGTATGATTGCCTCCCCCGCCTTGAGAAGTAGCTGCAGCTGTAATGGTTGAGACCGCTTGAGCTAGGCCAGTGCAAACTGATAGAATCTGAGCCAACGCCTCCTAAAGACTTGGAATCACAATAGGCACAACTGGTGCCTGAGCTGGTGCTGTTGCAGCGTCCACAACTGGGACCTAATCCTGAATTGGGGCGGCTGGTGGATCTGCAGGTGCTACCCTAGCTGCTCTGCCCCTACCACGACCGTGTCCTCGGCCTCTAGTGGCCACAGCTAATGGTATTGGTGGTCGTCCATCCTGACCGGTAGCGCGCATCCTCACTATCTGTGAGAGAATAGAATGACAGAAGTTTAGTACTCGGATCTACAATTCGCACGACAAGAATTTTAAGAATATGAAGTTTTTCCTAAAGGTTCTGCATCCTCTCGAGAATAAATACAGACGTCTCCATACCGATCCGTGAGACTCTACTAAACATGCTCATGACTCGTGAAACCTATGTATCCTAGGCTCTGATACCAACTTGTCATGACCTTAAACCTAGACTCGGTCGTGATGGCATCTCTCGTGAAGACAAGGCCAACCGACACTTACCCATTTTAGTTTAAGCAATTAAACAATAAGAATTAAGTCCAAAACATCATAAATAATCCAAAAGTAAGCAGTTAACAGTACAGTTGCGGAAGATAAACCCAATATAGCCCGATACTAGGGTGTCACTAGTCATGAGCATCTAATAATACGCTATAAGTCTGAAATTCCTACTAAACTATTACAGAACAACTGATAAATAGATATAAATGAAATAAAGAGGGAGAAACGCGGAGCTGCGGATGCCAAGCAACTACCTCATGGACTCTGAAGTCTGCCTGGAGCTCTCAACTCGCGCTAGCAAGATTAACAATGCCTAAATCTGCACACGGGAACAGGGAGTAAAGTGAGTACTCCAACTTAGTGAGTAATAATCATAAATAAACGACTGAGAGACATGAGAACATGTAAGGCACATTATAGGCTATAATGAAGCAGTAAAAACTAGTAAAATAGTGAAGCAGTAAAGATGCATAAAATTACCGAGTTCAGTTTAAAGTTCATAAATGCCTTTTTCAACAATTGAAGCAATAAAATGACAGGCAAAATAGATAAATAAACACATAAAGGATCGCCCCTCGGGCACAATATCAACAATTTTGCCCCTGGGGCAATATCTCAGACCATTACCAGCCCCTGGGGCTATATCTCACATTACCATGGGTACCCGTGCTCACTGGGGATATGCAGACTCCTGGAGGGGCCCCGTACGGCCCAAGCGCAATATCAAGCCATCTCGTGGCATCATCACTAGGCTCTTGGCCTCATATCAACAAGCCACCTCGTGGCGTACATACCTCAAGCCCTCGGCCTCATATCATAATCCGGTGTTTCCTTACTACGGCGTGCAGCCCGACCAAAAGTATCCTCACAACACAAGCCCTCGACCTTACTCAGTCAAAATCACACAGGCCATATGGGAAACATTAAAACATAGTGCTCAGCCCAAAATATCATTTAAAAATATCATTAAAGTGTTAAAGCAGAGTAAATATGGCTGAGTTATGAACAACAGTAGAATCTAGCATGACTGAGTTCAAGTATAAAGCCAAAATAGTGAGGAAATATCAATAAAAATCCCCTAGGGTTCAAATAGTTGGCACAAGGCCCAAATATGGCATTATGCCAAAAATATGATGATATCAAATAGATTTCAGTCAAATACACGGTAAAATAGTCATTCGGGAAGGACTAAGTCACAATCCCCAATAGTGCACGACCCCACTCTCATCATCAAGCGTGTGTGTCACCTCAATATAGCACAACGATGTGCAATCCGGGGTTTCATACCCTCAGGACATCATTTACAATCATTACTCACCTCAATCCGGTCCAAACTCCAGCCCACGATGCCTTTGCCGCTCGAATCAGCCTCCACTCAAGTCGAATCTATCAAAAATCAGAACCACGACGTCAAAATATGCTAAAGGATCGAAGCCCAAGAAAAATAATCAATTTACAACACAAATCCCGAAATTACCAAAACCCGACCCCTTGGACAACGTCTCGAATTCCGATAAAATTCACATAAATGGATTCCTTATCACTCCCCGAGTTCATTCATACCAAAAGCTTCAAAATCCAACCACAAATGACCCTTCAAATCCCAAATTCTAGGATTCCAATTTCAAGCCCTAGTTCTTCAATTTTAGGCTTAAATTCCATGATTAATTAGGTAGATTTCACATTAGAATCGAATTTTAAGTCCATGAATCTCACCTCCAAGTGATTCCCCTTTAATCCCTCTTTAATCCTTTTCAAAAAGCTTCAAAAACGATCAACAATGGAAGAAATAAACCCCAAAACGCGGACAAGATGACTATTTAAACCTTCTGCCCAGGCCTGAAATCCTTCTTCGCGAACCCGGTCAACGCCTCGCATTCGCGAAACACAATTCAACTTTGACCAAATTTTCCTCTTTCGCGATACCTTCCCATCCCGAACGCGATGCTTTCCTCAGACCACTCTCCGCGATCGAGCCCCTTCACTCGCAAACGCGATGAGCAACTTGACCTCGAACCCAGCTGACCACTTTCCTCTATGCTATCGTGGAGCTCCACTCACGAACGCGATGCTCAATACCTCAGCCCTTCGCGAACGCAGACCCTTCCTTGTGAACGCAAAGGCTAAAATTCCAGCCTTCACCAGCTAACCCTTCGCGAACGTGAGGGCCTACTCGCGAACGCGAATGCCATTTTCTCTGCAACGCTGATCAGGAATTTCTGCAATTCCAAACATCATGAAATGGTCCGATTGACCACCCGAAACTCACTCGAGGCCCCCAGGACCTAACAAAACATGCCAACATATCCCATAACCTTATTCAAACTTTTTTCAACCTACGGGACGCTCAAAACAACACCAAAATACCAAATTCGCATTGGATTCAAGCCTGAGAATTCCAAAATCTTCTAAATTATGCTTTTGATAAAAAACCCAACCAAACCACGTCCGAATGACCTAAAATTTTGCACACACATCCCAAATGACACAACGGAACTACTGCAACTCCCGGAATTCCATTCTGACCCCTATATCAAAATCTCACCTATCAATCAGAAATCGCCAGAAATCCAATTTCGCCAATTCAAGCCTAAATCTTCTCTGGACCTCCAAAACTCATTCTGATCAGGCTCCTTAGTCCCAAATTACCTTCCGAAGCTATCTGAACCATCGTAACTCACATCCGAGCCCTCTAACACATAAGTCAACATTCAATTGACTTTTCCAACTTAAGCTTCCTCAAAAGAGACTAAGTGTCTCAAACCTTACCAAATCCTTTCCAAACCCGAGCCAACCAACCCGATCACATATAGAACCGATAGATAATATAATAAGAAGCAGAAATGGGGGAAATAAAGCGGTAACTCATGAGATGATTGGTCGGGCCATCACAATTTCTTAATATTTTATAAAATATTTTAAATAATAATATAACTATTAAAATTTTATAACTGGGTCCCAGATTACCGACCAACTTTGGTTGGTAATTTATTTAAAATAAATACAAAATATTTTTCTCCCCGTTTCCGACCAACTTTGGTCGCTTTTTTGGACGACCAACTTTGGTCGCAAAATTTTGATCGCTAATTACCGGATTTATAGAAGTGTTAGAAGAGGTTATTGTCACCACCCTAAACCCAGACCCGGTCGTGATGATGCCTATCGTGAAACAAGGTCAGTCGACACAAACACCGAATCCATTTTTAACAATTATAATAATTTAACTTAAAACATTAACAGATGATAAATCCCCCAAAATAAAGTGAAATAGAACAACACGGAAATAAACACAGCCCGACATCGGGGTGTCACTAGTCATGATCATCTAACATAATTCTAAGAGTATGGAAAAGGACTACCTAGTCTATTACAGAATCCAGTACAAGGGAAAATAAAGATAGAAGGGAGAAACACTAGGCTGCAAACGCCGAGCTGCTACCTAGTGAACTCCTAATAGCCCGCTGGAAGCAATCAACACTCGCTAGCAGGACCCGAGGCTCCTGTATCTGCACACAGGGTGCAGGGAGAAATATGAGTACGCCAAATCAGTGAGTAATAAAAGTAAAGGCAGCTGAGCGATAAGAAAATACGTAAAACACAGCAAGATGTTACAAAGAGGCAGTATAAAATCAATACAATGCAATTGAACAGTGAAAACTTGTAAAAAAAATACCTTAGTTCAGTAAGAACCTCTTTAAAACATCTTTTAACAGTTAAACAAGTGAATGAAAAGTAGTGAGAAAAGATAAACACATAAAATCAGCCTATCGGGCACAATATCAACAGAAATTAGCCCCTCGGGCAATAACCTGGAACAACATCAGCCCCTCGGGCTATATCACATATCACACTGGGTACCCGTGCTCACTGGGTGTGTATAGACTCTTGGAGGGGCCCCTTATGGCCTAAGCGCAATATCAAGCCATCTCGTGGCATAATCAATAGGCTATCAGCCTCAAATCAAGCCACCTTGTGGCGTACAACTCAGGCCCTCGGCCTCATAATCATGAATCGGCTCAGAGCTGCTGCAGCACGCAGCCCGATCCCATAATAACCTCATAACACAAGCTCTCAGCCATGCTCAGTCAGAAATCTCTAAAAGCCACTTAGGCATAGTAAATTATGATGCTACACTCAAAATATCATTTAAGATGTCAAAACAGAGTAAACATGGTTGAGTTATAAAAATAGTAGAATATAGCATGAGTGAGTACAAGTATGAAGTCAAAACAGTGAGGAATAGCTGTAGAAATCCCCTAAGGGTCCAAAACAGTTGGCACGAGGCCCAAATATGGCATTCCGCCCAAAACATGATGATAGCAAATAGTTTTCAATCAAATACGCAGTAAAATAGTCATTCGGGATGGATTAAGTCACAATCCCCAATGGTGCACAACTCTACGCTCGTCATCTAGCGTGTGCGTCACCTCAAAATAGCACAACGATGTGAAATCTGGGGTTTTATACCCTTAGGACAACATTTACAATCATTACTCACCTAAATCCAGTCCAAACTCTAGCCCGTCATACCTTTGCCCATCGAATCGGCCTCCAGATGCTCCAAATCTAATCAAAATCAGTGCAGAACCATCAAAACATGCTAAGGGAACAAAGCTCACTCGATAGTAATCAAATTACAACACAAATCTCGAAATTGGCCAAACCCGACCCTTGGGCACACATCTCGGAATTCGATAAAAATTACATCAATAGACTCCTTATTACTCTCCGAGTTCATTCATATCAAAAGCACCAAAATCTAACCATAAATGATCCCTCAAATCCTTAATTTTAGGTCTCTAATTACAAGCCCTAGTTTTTCAAAATTCAGGCTTAAATTCTTTAAATTCCATGATTAATTAGGTACAAATAAAATTAGGATTGAGTATTAAGTCCATAAATCTTACCTCCAAGTGTTCCCCCTTGATTCCCTCTTCAATCTTCTTCAAAAAGCTTCAAAATTGCCCAAAAATGGAGGAACTTAGACCCAAAATCGCGGAATTGGTCTTTTAAAACATTCTGCCCAGGACTTAAGAATCCTTCATCCCGAACACGGTCAACGCCTCGCGTTCGCAAAATATAACCTGGCGTTGACCACTTATTCCTTCTTCGCGAATGCGACACCCTGTACGCGAATGCGAAGTCTCAGCTTCACAACCCATCGCGAACGCGGCTTCCCTCTCGCGAACGTGTAGCTCACTGACCCCAACCCTTGGCGAACGTGAAGGCCAAACCTCCAGCCTCTCATCCTAACCTTTCGCGAATGTGAGGGCCCACTCTCGATCGCGAAGGCCAAAAGTCTGCAACACTCACAACAGATTTTCTGCAATTTTTCTCAACTTGAAATGATCCATTCAACCACCCGAAACTCATATGAGGCCCTCGGGACCTCAATCAAACACACCAACATATCCCATAATATCATTCAAACTTGATCTAACCTTCGGAATGCTCAAAACAACATCAAAACACCAAATTTGCATCGGATTCAAGCCTAAGAATTCCAAAATCTTCCAAATTCCGCTTCTGATCAAAAAATATATCAAACCACGTCCGAATGAGATATAATTTTGCACACACATCCCAAGTAACCCAAGGACCTACTACAACTCTTGGAATTCCATTCCGACCCCTATATAAAAATCTCACCTACCAAACGAAAAACGCCAAAATTTCAATTTTGCCAATTCAAGCCTAAACCTACTCTGTACCTCTAAAACACATTCCGATCACGCTCCTAAGTTCCAAATCATCTCCCAAAGCTATCCGAATCATCGAAATTCACATCCGAGCCCTTTATCACATAAGTAAACATCCGGGTGACTTTTCCAACTTAAGCTTACTCAAGAGAGACTAAGTGTCTCAAACCTTACCAAAACCTCTATGAACCGGAGCCAATCAACCTGATAACACAAAATACAGCTTAACAAGGCAATAAGAAGCAAAAATGGGGGAAATGGAGCGTTAACTCATGAAACGACTTACATTTCTCATGTTTAAAGCGCCTAATGTAATGAGACGGATCGAGTTGTTAAAAAGTTGTAGGAAGAAAATAATGGCATGGACAGTAACGACACTCTGAAAGCTTAGATTGTGATCTAATACAACAAGAAAGTATATTACTATGTATGAACTACAAGAGAAGTAACTAGGTTTTGAATGACCAGAGGAGAGGTCCCACAAATTGTTAGTTACTGAATAAATTAAACTACATAATGAATTTTTCTTTAAAATGAAACACTTGAAAAAGGTATACAAAATATAAGAATAAAGTGTCTTTCAATCATCCATTAGGTTGTCACCTAATAGAAAATGACCAAGAGTCATTTGGCTAAGGAGTGGCTTGCTGCCACGTGGGGGTGGGAGAAATTTTTTAATCATTATCCGACTTATTAGTTAGTTAGATAATGTCCCGTTACCTGATAATTAACCAATTACCCGCATAATTAAGAATTATCTCAAATTACTTAAGTTCTACTTATTTTTAATACACTTTATACACCGTACTATTACGGTCATGTAGTACCATGTAAAATAAATTCATACATTATTAGTTCATTAAAATATTCATGTAAAAATACATATATTTTCTCAATTTCTAATTTTTCTAATCTCATTTAAAGAGTACAAATTTGCGTACACTTAATTCTTAAAATGATAAAAAAGGATAACCTTCTTTTCTTGTGAAAAATAATAATTCATATCTTTACAATAAAGAAAATCTCATTAACTTTTCTCATATTATTTGTGTAATTTAAAATATATTCGAAAGTAGTAATATTAATAACTATATAAAATCTTATTTTTTTCAGACCATTTTTTTCGAGACAAAAATGTTCCACTCAAAATACCATATCAAATATATATATATAACAGTATCAATTTTGTTAAACTTACGGGGTGTAACAAGGTCATACTGATCGAGTACATACCCGAGAAAAAGGTATACCTAGGAACGTGGTTAACCCCCGAACTCAGGAAAAAACTCATTCAATTTCTTATCGATAATATGGATTTTTTTGCTTGGTCCCATTTAGACATGATAGGGATCCACCAAAAATAACAACACACCGGCTGAGCCTCGACTCAAAGTTCAAACCAGTAAAGCAAAAAAGGACGCCCCAGTCCGAGGTTAAGCATGCATTCATAAAAGATGAGGTAACTAAACTTCTTAAAATAGGGTCTATTCGGGAGGAAAAATACCCTGAATGGTTAGCCAACGTAGTTGTAGTCCCTAAAAAGGGGAACAAACTTAGAATGTGCGTATATTATAAGGATTTAAACAAGGCATGCCATAAAGACTCTTTTCCACTGCCTAACATCGATCGCATGATTGATGCCACAGTCGGCCACGAGACCCTTATTTTTCTCGATGCCTACTCCGGATACAATCAAATTCAGATGAACCCGGAGGACCAGGAGAAGACCTCGTTTATCACTAAGTTTGGAACGTACTATTACAATGTAATGCCCTTTGGGCTAAAAATGCTGGAGCTACATACCAACGCTTAGTTAACAGAATGTTTGAGGAACATATAGGTAAATCAATGGAAGTTTACATTGACGATATGTTGGTTAAGTCCCTACGCGCAGAGGACTATTTAACTCATTTGTAGGAAGCATTCAAAATATTGAGGAAGTACAACATGAAGATTAACCCAGAAAAATGTCCCTTCAGCGTCGGTTCGGGCAAGTTCCTCGGCATCATGGTATCAAATCGAAGGATCGAAATTAATCCCAAAAAGATCAACGCCATCAAAGATATCACTATTATAGATAGTGTGAAATTCGTACAAAGGTTAATAGAACGGACAATCGCCTTGGGTCGATTCATTTCGAGGTCATCGGATTGAAGCCACAGGTTCTTTTCCTTACTCAAAAAGAAAAAGGATTTCGCATGGATCCTGGAATGCCAGCAATCATTGGAGGAATTGAAGCGATATTTATCGAGCATACCTCTGTTTCACACTTCGAAGAAAGATAAAAAGTTTTACTTATATTTGGTAGTGTTCGAGATAGCAGTAAGTGAGGTATTAGTTTGAGGAGAGCAAGGGACATTGTTCCCTGTCTATTATTGTCACGACCCAAGTACGTCCTCCGAGAACTGTCGTGATGACACCTAGTCTATATGACTAGGTAAGCCTAACAAATTGCGGAAAACAAATCAACAGAATAAAACTAGTCAAACTATAGAAAAATGTCTAAATGAAGCATTTAAGATGCCGCTCGGCATATACAATACAACTCTCAAACTGGAACTACATTTCCCAAAACCCGAAATCTCATGAAATCACAAGCTATTGGATAACTACAAGTGTCTAACTCCGGAATGTCTAAACAAAAGTAAATACAGAAGGGCTGATACTATAAGAGAGAATGGAAAGGGACTCCTCAGTCTGTGTACGCGACATATATACCTTGAAGTATCTGGAAAATCACTTTGCCTCAAGGGTAGTAGGGCTGAGTCGAAGTACCTGGATCTGCATATGAAAAACATGTGCAGAAAGGGCATGAGTATACCACAGCGGTAGTCAGTAAGTGCCAAGCCTAACCTCGGTCAGGTAGTGACAAGGAAAGTTAGGGCCCTAATACAAGGTATAACAGTATAGAATAAGACATCATAATTAAGTACAATAGTAAGAAGTAACACATGAGAGAAAGAACAACAACAACTACCACAGAGACAAATAATCACAGAAGGAATACAGCTCAACACAGATATAACAACTGGGGATCTCCCAGGATACCGTCCTGTAGTTCCAAATATAAATATCTAGTGGATCTCCCGGGTGCCGTCCCATAGTCCAACTCATAATGTGCGGGGATCTCCCGGAATACCGATCCGTAGTCCCAAATATAAATGTCCAGTGGATCTCCCGGGTGCCGTCCCGTAGTCCAACTCATAGTGCGCGGAGATCTCCCGGAATACCGATCCGTAGACCCAAATATAAATACTCTGTACTGGGGGAATCTATTGGGTGCAGTCCCATAGTTTCAATATAAAAGTGCAGGGGGATCTCCCAGAATACCGATCCGTAGTCCCAAAGTAAACATGCAGGGGGGATTTCCTGGGATACTGTCTCGTAGTCCCAAAGTAAACATACAGCAACAACACAAAGAATACACAATTCAATTCAAATTCCATACTAAGGTAAAATAGTTATTTCTAGCCTAGCATGCGACACATAATCCAAATAAGGCAGTTTGAGCAAGTAAAGCAATTAAGTCAATGAGACATGCTTCCCTAAGCTAACAACATGCTTAAATTACAAGTAGTATAAACAGGAAAGGAAACACGATTATAGTTACTTAATGAAAACTGGATTTTTAACAATTAGCATAAGTACACACTCGTCACCTCACCTACAAGGCATGTCAAATATCAATAATACCAAATCCTAAGGGGAGTTTCTCCCACACAAGGTTAGGCAAGCCACATACCTCGAACCGGCTCAAAATCAACTCGCAAACACACTCTTGCCACGAGTACTCGACTCCAAATGGCCCATATCTATTCAATTCAATTTTTATAATGTAAATAGAACTTCAAGTAACTGATTCCACTATTTAATTCTAAGCTAATATGCAAAATTAGGAAAAATGACCAAAATGCCCCCCCAGGGCTCATATGTCGGAATCAGGTAAAATTTACAAATTCAAATTCCTCACACTCTTACGAGTTCAGTCATACCAAAAGTACCAAAATCGGACCTCAAATGGTCCATCAAATCACCACTCAAAGCTCTCCAATTAACCAAGCCCTAACCCTCAATTTACCATTGATTTTCCTTCAAATTTCATGCTTACAATGATAAATATCACCACAATAACAAGTTTAGGAACCAATGACCTTACCTCAATGAATCCCTCTGAAAATCTCCCTTGAAATGGCTTCCAAAAGCTTCACCCCGAATGAAATATTGAGAAAAAATGGCCAAAAATCGCGAAGGGTGAAATATATACCTTCTGACCTAGGGATTCCGCACCTGCGGTCATTTCCCGCTTCTGCGGTCTAACCTACCGCACTTGTGGTTTTCACTTAAAGGTCTGGGATCGCACTTGCGGTCACTCTCTCGCACCTGCTCCATCGCAGATGCGTCCAGATGTCCGCTTCTGCGGCTCCGCCTGACTCACCTCTTGGCTGCTTCTGCGGGAGTCGCACCTGCTGCCTCCCGACCGCATATGTGGTTATGACAACAACCATAAACTTTAGCTACCAAACTCAACTCCAAACCTCTCATTAACCATCCAAAATCATCTTGAGGCCCCCAGACCTCAACCAAAAGCACGAACAAGTCATATACCACTATCCAAACTTCTACCAATCCTCAAAACACCTAAAACAACATCGAAACATCGAATTAACCACTGATTCAAGCTTTAGAACTCCAAAAACTCTCAAATTATGCTTTTGATAAAAACGTCTATCAAACCTCATCCTAATGACCTGAATATTTGCAAACACGTCACATTTAACACTACGGAGCTACTCCAACTTCCGGAATTCCATTCCGACCCCGATATCAAAATCTCACTATCGAATCGGAAACTTAAAAAATTCAACTTTCGGCATTTCAAGCCTAAATAAGCTACGGACCTCCAAAACACAATCCGAACACGCCCCTAAGCCCGAAATCACTCAACGGAGCTAACGGTACCAACAAAATTCTATTCCGAGGCCATCTTCACAGTACGATCCAAATTCTAAAACTTAAACTCTCAAATAGGGACTAAGTGTCCCAAAGCTCTTCGAAACTCCAAATAAATCCTTCCGGCAACTCACAATAGCGGAAATAAACATGGGGAATGCAGTTAATAGGGGATCGGGTTGTTAATTCTTAAAACGACTGGCTGGGTCATTACAATTATGTTAGTCGGACTTTAGGAGATGCTGAAACCATATACCAACACTTTAGGGTCCAGGCTTGGCATCGTAGATTGTGTGACTTCTAGGTTGACTAATAATGAAGCTGAGTATGAGGCCATGATTGGAGATCTCGAACTAGCTAAAAGCTTGGGGTCAGAAGTTATTGAAGCCAAGTGCAATTCTCTGTTGGTGGTAAACCAAGTAAACAAAAGCTTCGAAGTCCGAGAGGAAAGGATGCAAAGATATTTGGACAAGCTACAGGTAACCTTGCACCGCTTCAAGGAGTGGAATCCAAATCATGTACCTCGAGAACAAAACAGTGAGGCTGATGCACTTGCTAATTTGGGGTCATCAGTTGAAGAAGATAATATTATCTCGGAGACCGTCGTCTAATTATCGAGATCTATGGTCGAGGATGATCATGCCGAGATAAATTCTACAAGTTTGACTTGGGATTGGAGGAATAAGTATATCGAATATTTGAAAAATGGAAAGCTCCCATCGTATCATAAAGAGTCAAGGGCTCTACGAACAAAGGTTGCTAGGTTCACATTGGATGAATATGGAACATTGTACAGGAGGACGTTCGATGGACCATTGGCGGTATGTTTAGGGTCGGGTGACAACGATTATGTTCTATGAGAAATCCACGAAGGCATTTGTGGGAATCACTATGGTGCAGAGTCTTTGATTCACAAAAATTATTAGAGCAGGGTATTACTGAGATAGCATAGGAAAAGACACTAAGGAGTTTGTTAAAAAGTGTGATAAATGTCAAAGGTTTGCACCGATGATTCATCAGCCCGGAGAGCAACTTCACTCAGTCCTGTCCTCATGGCCTTTCATGAAATAGGGAATGGACATCGTCGGCCCTCCAACAATGGCCCCAGATAAAGATAAATTCATTTAGTTTATGACTGACTACCTCTCTAAATGGGTGGAAGCACGGGCGTTCGAGAAGGTCAGAGAAAAAGAAGTTATTGACTTCATCTGGGACCACATCGTATGTCTATTCGGAATACCTGTCGAAGTTGAATGTGACAACGGGAAGTAATTCGTCGC
This sequence comes from Nicotiana tabacum, assembly GCF_000715075.1. Taxonomy (NCBI): domain Eukaryota; kingdom Viridiplantae; phylum Streptophyta; class Magnoliopsida; order Solanales; family Solanaceae; genus Nicotiana; species Nicotiana tabacum. The sequence goes on along the minus strand of NC_134080.1, from coordinate 116,144,361 downwards.
AATAAGGTAACAGAGTTCCTCGAGGCACAAAAAATAAAGAGGATCTTATCAACACCATACCACTCGAGCGGGAACGGACAGGCCGAATCAACAAACAAAACTATCATTCAAAACTTAAAGAAAAGGTTGAGTGACACAAAAGGAAAATGGAGAGAAGTTCTACCCAAGGTTGTTTGGGCATATCGAACGACATCGAAGTCCAGCACTGGGGAAACACCATTCTCTTTAGTATACGGCTCCGAGGCCTTGATTCCAGTCGAGGTCAAGGAACCCAGCACCAGATTCCGACATGTATCGGAGGAATCAAATCACGAAGCTATGAATACTAGCCTTGAGCTATTAGATGAAAAACGAGAAGCTAGACTTGTTCGGATGGCCACGCAAAAACAAAGTCACACTCAATACTCGAGACCCGAATGAAGAGAAACTAGGACCGAATTGGGAAGGACCGTACCGAGTCATCAGAGTTGTCGGTAAAGGATCTACAAACTTGGCACGATGGAAGGCGAATAATTGCCAAATAATTGGAATGTATCACCACTTAAATGATATTGCTGCTAAGGTATGATCTTCTCCTTTTTCCATTTAAATTTAAAACTAACTCATTACAGGTGTTCGATCGAAGACGTCGAGAGAACCTTTCTACACGAAGACCTTAGGTTTTAAAGCACGCATTGCACTCTTTTTCCCTTAGATCGGGTTTTATCCCAAATGGGGTTTTCCGGTGAGGTTTTGAACGAGGCAACAACTATGTGCTACCTAAGGAGAATTTAACAGTATCAAAGGCTTCTTTTCAATCAATCTCGAATACTAGGGGGCATCACCCTCGGAGGTTATATTTTCGAGGAAAATACTTCACGCCAAAGAGGGCGTCGATTGGAGAACTTTGTAATGGGCCAAATGGTCAGATGAATAATGTCTATATAGAATAGTCGAGCCCCGATGACAAAACATGTATGCATGTATCAATTATTCAAAAAATCATTCTTTCTATATCGAAACACTTTGTGTCTCAAAAATAATTGCTACTATGCGAACTTCATACTTGTGATTCTATGAGAAACGGCTCAAGGGCCAAATTTCAAATAGACCTCGAATACTCGGAAACTGTCATCGACAGTAAACACATTCGAATATCTAAACTCAAATTTATAAGACCTTAAAGAGGCATCCCTCAACTCAAAGGCCAAGGCCATAATACTCGGGGACTAACCTTTCGGACAAGTTTGAAAGGTTATCGTGAAACAAGTCCAAGAGATACACCCGAAGGCTACGGCCATATTAAAGGCTACGATTATATTAAAGACTACGGTCATATAAAAAGTCTATGGCCAAAATAATGTGGCTCGGAGACGTCCGACTTCCGCCATAAGTTAAAGGCCTTCAAATACTTTAAAAAACATGTTAAATAAGGCTACCCTCGGCTAAGCAAATAAAAGGGCTTCGATAAAATCAGCCCTCGAATAATTTAAAGGCTTTGATAATATCAACCTTTGAAAAATCCTCAAGAGGTATTAAATTATCTTAACTCAAACGAGTTAAGAACAAAATTGGGTTCTGATGAATTGAACCCTCGAAAAACCCAACGGGTACAAAAAATACATGCTAAGTCATAATGAAATTTTCACTAAGTCTTTTAGCCGAAAAGATGGAAAAATTATAGCCGCTTTAGAGGCCGAATTGGCCCAACTTAAAGAGCCTAAGGGCCAATATAAAAGAGCCTAAGGGCAGATTTAGTAAGCCTAAAAGGTCGATACATTTAGAGTTCGAGATCTTGTTCTCACTCAACTCGGACCTAAGGGTCTCATCATCCCGAGCTCGCATCAAATCACCTTAAGCATAGCTCGAGGATTCGTCAAAAAACCTTAAGAAGTATTCCATTATAAGTTCAAAGATCACCTATTTATTATTATTACAAAAACTAAGGGTTTCTTCTAATGCTCGCTTGATCATTGAAGTTATAACATCAAAAAATTTCACAAAACAAAGACAAAGTAGAATTCAAAACAAATTGATAATGGAGCGAAAAGGAATTTCTTATATTCATAAACGGTATTTATAGTGACCACAATGGGCCTTACAAAAAAAACAAAAAACAAAAGAACCTAATCTACTTTGGGAGCTACATCCTTGGGAGCCGCATCATCGGGAGACACATCTTTGAGAATCACATCTTCGGGAACCTCCTCCTCGGGGACTTCATCCTCATCGTCTCCGCTCTCGGAGCCACTAGCAGAATCTTCATCATCAAAGAGTAAAGAGGCAGCCTTATCCTCCAAAGTTTTTGCCTTTTCAATATCAACTGAGAGGTCAAAGCCACGAGCATGCACCTCCTCGAAAGTTTCTCTCTGGGATTGTCGCCTTGTTACACCCCATGTTTTCGTACATAAGAGTACCTCGTAAGTCAATTGATGTAAGTTCAGAAATGAAATCATCTTGAAAAAATTTATAAAGTAAGTTAATCATGTTACCGTGGAAGTAAATAATATTTAATATCATGAATAACAAGTACCAAGATGGTTGGAAGGCTTAGAAGCTAAACGAATTGAAGGAGATAAGTTTTGTCGAAAGTCGACAAGTTTGGTGTTACACCTTGTGCGTCCTAAGGTAATGTATAATAAATATGAGACTTTTTAATCATGATTTAATGAGTTTAAAGTCATAATATGACTATATATGAAGTTTGGACAGGGAAAAATTGGATATAAGTTACGGAAACATCGAGTTAAGATTTGCCTTATAACGAGCTGTATTGAGAAATTAAATTCGTATGCTTTACAGTGTCATTTTGAGACATATATCATACCAAGATGAAGTTATTAGAACCTAGTTTCCAACGGTCTAAACCATTTATTCATACGACATAGGGGTAGATAAATATGGATTTTTAAACTAGGGTCACCAAGTCACGTTGCCGCACTTCGGATAAATTGGCAGGTTTATAGATCACGTTGCGAAGCAGTTTTATTCCAGTATATTGAGAGTTACATGGAGATATTTATATGGAATTAAATCTCTATGTGTCTAGTTTCCAAAGCTGCAAACCGTTTGTAAATAGATATTTGAGTAGAGAGATACAACTATCCGAAGTGGCACCGCTCAAGCTGCCAAGCAGGCAGCTTACCCACCTACTTGGAGAATTGAGGTGGTGGGCTTATAAGTTGTCTTTATCCATTATATTTCGTCAATATCCAGAAATCAATTACTGTAAAACACTCTCAAATTCTCCAAGAACTTGTCCAAGATTCCAAGAACTAAAATCAAGAGAAATCAACTCAAATCCTCGTCAAAGGTGTTAAAGATTACAAGAGAATACTTCTACGATGTTGCGGTGTGATTGAGGGCTATTGTGAGATAAGTTGAGATGGGGTTTCTAGTTTTCGCTATTGTCCAAGGTATGTATGACATCTTCTTGATTGTGCCTAAGGTTAATCGTGTGTTGGTTATGTTGTTTGAGTGAAAAACCATAAGATGCACTTGAAGGAACATGGGATACAGTTGTCTTTTTGGTTGGACTGTTTTGTGGTTAAAATTATGGTTTGTGGTGGCAAAATATTGTGAGAAATAATTTAATAATGTTTTTGTCTTCTGTTGTTAAGCTTTCCTAGGTGTTAATTAAGTTGATTGAAGAAGAAAAGATGAAAAACAAGTGATTGACGATAAAAATTAAGGTGCTAGATGTATGGGGCTGTTTTGGAAAGCATTTTATGGAGGTTTTAAACTAGAAATAATATGGTACATATAAATATGATGCTCTAAATGTTGTAGACTTATTTATGGAATAAGATTTGGATTCAATTTATATCTTGTTATGAGTAAAAGAAACGAGCTTGCCGCTCAATATGATTGTTATGATAATCGGAGAAACTCATTGAATTATATTGTTGTTATTGCTAGTGTTGGTTATAGTTGTTGTTGTTGGGTTTTTGATGACCCTTAGTGGTCTTTAGGATGTATTAAAAATAGGGGAGTTGCTGCCCGATTTTCCTTAAGTCATGCGACCAACCAAATCTGATGGTACGATATTATATGTTAACGACAATATTATTTCACTTGTTGTAGATGTAAGAAGTTGTGTTGAGCTAGGTTGAGTAATAAGGAAGATGTCATACAGGTATGTTAAGGATATCTCTTCTTTCCTTTTGGCATGATCCATACGATACAAACAAAATGAATAAATGCACAACTTCCATAAATGACTATATTCATAGAAGTATTAGTGGTGCCTATATTCTTGAATCACCATATTTCTTATTATTCTATTGCCTGTTTATGGGTCTCAGAAAATACGTAAATTGATAAAGTTGTTTCATGATATTAATCAGAGGTATAATGGTCTTATGACGTTCCGAGAGATTTTGTTGACGTACTTCTCATGCATCGCATTCATTTATACATATACATTGACCCATGACCAGATGACGTTATATATGCGTATATATGTATATATATGTGTATGGGATATGGGAAAATGTTACGGAATTATATATGCACCGCCACTTCATCAGCTGGTATACGTTAATGATTTGCCAACAGTGGCCGAGATGATATGATGGGATGCCTTCAGAGGCTTGATGATGTTATGAACACATGTACCTATGCACGATATGACATTTATACGCATATTCATGAAACTATAAGTATTTCATTATTTACAGAGTTATCCAGACTTACAGGTCGAGTCATTTACTCTATATTTCTTCCATGTCTGTTATGTACTTATTTATGTGCCTTACATACTCGGTACATTATTCGTACTGATGTCCCTTTTTCCTGGAGACGTTGCGGTTCATGCCCGCAGGTCCTGATAGATAGGTCGAGAGCCCTCTAAGCAAGCTATCAACTTAGTAGAAAATGTTGGTGCGCTCCGTTTGCTTCAGAGTTTCTTGTTTGGTTAGTATGATTTAGACGTGTATTGTTAGGTATGGTGATACTCTATCCCGACCTTTATGAAAATTATGTATTCTTAGAGGCTTGTAGACAGATGTCATGTACGTAAAAGATTGTATGGCCTTGTCGGCCTATGTTCAGTACACGAGTGATTATTTTAGTCTTACAGGCCCGTACTTCATATGTATAAGTTTGTATTCCCTCATGCTTTACTCCGGTTCATTTACCTATGATAGAATAATATGAAAGATACGCTACATTAGTACTTAGTTGAGTAAGGTACGGGGTGCCCGTTGCGGCCCATCAGTTTGGGTCGTGGCAAAAGTGCTATCAGAGCAGTTCTGTCCTAGGGAGTCTCCAAGCCGTGTCTAGTAGAGTCTTGTTTATGGGTGTGTTGTGCACCATACTTATAAGACAGAGGCTACAGGGCATTTAGGACTGTCACTCTTTCTTCTCACTCTAGATCGTGTGGTAGAGCTCAGTTGTAAGAACTCAATTTCCTAAGCTCTATCTTATTCATAATACAACGATGCCTACATTTAGAAAGATAGTTGGTAAGGGATTGCACATAGTTGTGGAAGAGTTCAGTCGGAGGAACTTGAATATGCATGATGCTTATAATGAGTAAATGTAAGGTCTTCAGCAGATCATTCCGGTTTAGGGATGTATACGGTATATTGCGACGCTTTGAGCATTGGATTGGGGTGTGTATTGATGTAGGAGGGACGAGTTATTGCCTATGCTTCATGCCAGCTGAAGGTTCATGAGAAGAATTATCATGTGCATGATCTAGAGTTGGCCGCAATTGTTCAAGCTCTTAAGATATGAAGGCATTATCTGTATGGGGTGCCATGTGAGGTTTATACTGATCATTGCAGCTTACAGCATTTGTTCAAACAGAGGGATCTTAATTTGAGGCAGTGCAGGTGGCTTGAGTTACTGAAGGATTAGACATCACCATTCTTTATCATCCGGGCAAGGCAAATGTGGTTGTGGATGCCTTAAGCAGAAAGGTAGAGAGTATGGGTAGCTTGGCATTCATTCCAGCAGAGGAAAGACCACTAGCTTTGGACATTCAGTCCTTAGCTAACAGAATTGTGAGGTTAGATATTTCGGAGCCTAGCCGAGTTCTTGCGTGTGTTGTTACTTAGTCTTCATTATTGGGGCAGATCAAGGCCCGGCAGTTCGATGATCCACATTTGGCAGTTCTCAGAGATATGGTGATTCAGGGAGGTGCCAAGAAGGTTTCTATTGGCGAGGATGGTGTTTTGCGACTCCAGAGTCGTCTATGTGTTCCTCATGTTGATGGTCTGAGGTAGAGGATTCTAGAGAAGGCACACAGTTTGCGGTATTTCATTCATCCGGGAGCTACGAACGTGTATCGTGACTTGAGGCAGCATTATTGGTGGTTGAGGATGAAGAAAGACATAGTGGAGTATGTGGCTAGGTTTTTGAATTGCCAATAGGTCAAGTATGAACACTAGAGGTCGGGTGGCCTACTTCAGCAAATGCCTATACCAGATTGGAAGTGGGAGCGCATTACCATGGATTTCGTAGTTGGGTTGCCGCGGACTTTGCGGAAGTTTGATTCAGTGTGGGCCATTGTTGATAGATTGACCAAGTCGGCCCACTTTATTCCAGTAGCGACTACTTATACAGCAGAGAGGTATGCTTAGATCTACATTTGGGAGATAGTCTGATTGCACGGTGTGCCTGTTTCCATCATATCGGACAGAGGCCGTCAGTTCACTTGCCATTTTTGGAGAGCTGTTCAGAGTGAGTTGGGGACCCGTGTAGAGCTTAGCACAACATTCCATCCTCAGACCGACGGGCAGTCCGAGCGGACAGTTCAGATTTTGGAGGACATGAAAGGGCATGTGTTATTGACTTTGGAGGGCAGTGGAATCAGTTCATGCCCTTGGCGGAGTTTGCGTACAACAACAACTATCAGTCCAGGATAGAGATGGCTCCATACGAGGCTTTATATGGTCAATATTGTCGTTCTTCTATCGGGTGGTTTGAGCCTGGTGAGGCTAAGTTATACGGTACAGATTTGGTACAGGATGCCTTGGACAAGGTAAAGTTGATCTAGGAGAGACTTCGCACAGCTCAATGTAGATAGAAGAGTTACGTAGATCAGAAAGCGCGTAATGTATCATTTATGGTTGGCGAAAAGGTCCTCTTGAAAGTCTCACCAATGAAGGGTATAATGAGATTCGGGAAGAAGGGAAAACTGAGCCTAAGGTTTATTGGCCCATTTGTGGTGTTGAGGCGAGTTGGGAAGGTTGCTTACGAGCTTGCTTTGCCCCCCAATTTATCGGGAGTTCATCTGGTTTTTCATGTATCGATGCTTCGGAAGTATCATGCCGACCCGTCCCATATGTTAGACTTTAGTACTATTCAGCTGGCTGAGAGTTCGGGTTATAAGGAGGAGCCAGTTACCATTATTGATATACAGGATCGCCAGTTGAGGTCCAAGAGAATTTCTACGGTGAGGGTTCCGAAGAGGGGCCAACCAGTCGAGAACGCGACCTGGGAGTCCGAGGAGGACATGCGGAGAAGATATCCACATTTATTCAGCAGCTCAGGTACTTTTTTATGTCTGTTCAAGGACGAATGTTTGTTTAAGAGGTGGAGAATGTAACGATCAGGCTGGTCGTTTTGCCTTTTAGAACCCCGTTCCCTTAAATAAAACTTCCCGTGCTTGCTTTAACTAATTTACGACTTGCGGGGATGGTTGGTTCGGGATTTGGAAGAGTTTGGAGTGAAATATTCCCATTTGGTTCCCTAGGATTTTCTTAAAAGGATAAGTTTGACTTTGGTCAACATTTTAAGCAAACGGACCCGTATTCGTGATTTGATGGTCCTGGAGGGTCCGTAGGAAAAAATGGGACTTGGGAGTATGTCTGGAATCGAATTTCGAGGTCCCGAGCCCGAGTAATGAATTTTTATTAGAAATTGTTAATCTAAGGTTTTAAAGATTTAAAGAAACTAATTAATGATTGATTCCATAGGTATCGGGCTCACATGTTGGTTCCGGAGCCCGGTACAGGTTCGATATAACATTTAAAACATGCCCGCAAAATTTGGTGTCAATCCGAGTAGTTTAAAGGCGTTTCGGCTCGTTAGAGGAAAATTAAGAACTTGAAGTTCATAAGTTTGATTCAATTGGTTTTAAGAGGTGATTCTTAGATTTAGCGTTGTTTCAGGCATTCCGAAGGTTTGAGTAGGTCCGTTTCATGATTTCAGACTTGTCGGTATGTTCGGGCGGGGCCCGGGAGCCCCGAGCGTCAATCAGACGAGGCTCGAGTGAAGTTGGAATTTTTGAGAAGTGCTGAAGCATTTGCTTCTGTCATAATCGCACCTGCGGTTGGTTGACCGCAGGTGCAAGACCGCATAAGTTGTCCTCTTATCGCAGATGCGGCCAAGGCAGGCCTGGCCAGGAACCGCAAAAGCGGTTTCAAGACTACAGAAGTGGTCCCAGCCCGCTTGGCCCATTTTTGCAGAGGCGGTCTCTTCCTCGCAGAAGCGGGACCGCAGATTCGGTCCCCTAACCGCAGATGCGGAAATCGCTGAAGAAATGAGCTTCATTTAATACGGGTTCTAAGTCATTTTTACCACTTTTCACTCCTACATTGGCGATTTTGGGAGATTTTGAGAGAAGACTTCCACCTAGCATCTTGAGGTAAGTTTATCCCACTAATTCTTAGTTTAATACTTGTGTCTTAGGTAGATTAAACACTAGAATTTAGGTAAAATCAAGGGGTTCGAGCAAAACCTAGGGTTTTAATAAAAGTTAGATTTAACAACGAAATTTGTAATGAAATGAATTAGAAATCATATATTATTGATCCTTAGGTTATAGAGAACAACTTCCTTCGAAATATTTTGGAATTCGGGCACGTGGGCCCGGGGTCGGATTTTAGGAAACTCGTGTTGAGGATTGGGAAATTTCTTAAATAGCTAGAATACGATCTTGTGAGCTTATGTTGACTAGTTCCTACTTCATTTAACTAGTTTTGGATCGTTCGGCTCCAAATTGAGAGTTTGGGCTCGTTCTTGGCATTTGGAAGTATACTTGGAGCGAGGTGAGTCTCTTTTCTAACCTTGTAAGAGGGAATTGTCCCCATAGGTGAAATAATTGAATTAATTGCTACTATATGCGGGGGCTACGTATGCACTAGGTGACGCGAGTCCGTGCGTAGTTACTATTATGCTATGTCCGGGTAGTCTAGGAACCAAAAGCATGCTCTGTGTGATATTCTTATAACTTCATGATAAATTCGGGTTCGTATAAATCATGTTGATTAAGGTAAATGAAACCAGTAAGAGGAACCTTATCTTCCTTGGTGTTTTAGAAGAGAAATTTGAATATTCCTGTGAATAACTACTTTTTAGATATACATTATTGTCTGCTTGTTGATGAGTTTATTTATATTTGACCGCATCGCACTTGTGATTTGCGAGTGGGGTAATAGATGCATCTATGGTTCATGCCGTTCAACCCTCGGTAGTGCACAATTTACTTTTATGTTGGATCAGGCCGTACGTCCCTCGGTGTTACTTGTGCATGCTTTGCTTAGTACTTTTCTGTGGACTGAACTTCGTATATGCCTTGAAACGTAAATGGATACCCATGATATTATCTGGAAAAAGAACTGTTATTCCTTGCCATAAATTGTTAATTAATTGTGCTATCCATGCTTAGTATAAATTCTTTCTCATATTATTTGAGCCTAGTAAGTATTAAGTCGACCTCTCGTTTCTACTTCTTCGAGATTAGACGAGATACTTATTGGGTACATATTGTTTATGTACTCATACTACACTTCTGTACTTAATTGTACAGGATCTGAGGGAGGTGTCTCTGGCTATCAGTCTAATGTGCATCCCTGAGCGGATCTCGAGACTTCTACGTTGAGCTGCTTTCCTCCCCATGCCGTTCAGCAGCCTGAAGGAGTCTCTCTTATGTATTTTTGATGTCTATTCTATTTCGGACAGTAGGATAGTGTGATTCTTTTGTATATTCTACTAGTTGCCCACACCTTGTGACACCAGGTTTTGGCACACACATTAGTAGACTATTATTTTGGGATAGTATGATTATTTTTTTGTTTTACTGATCATTTCTGATTTTTATTTCAACCTAAGGAATCATTGCAACTATTTTGGGTAATAGAAAATGAGAACTTATTTAGTATTCTTCCGCGTTGGCTTTCCCAACAATGGTGTTGGGTGCCATCATGACCTATTATGGAAATGGGTCGTGACAGCATCCCCTCAATCTGGCCCGAGAAATATCGAATCAAATTGACGTCGCGTCAGAAAGATGGGTAGATTTGGCCAAGCGTCACTGATATTGGTGGCATAAATCAAGAATGATTGGATCTATGGGACCCAATGATAGATCTACGAGACCCAACGTGAAAGGGTAGGTATACACGCTTAAGTACCCTACCTTATGGGTGGTGATGTCCTTTTCGGGGGAAAAAATCACGGCATCCTTAAATCCCCAATTACAATCCTCTTTCACCTGCTCAAGTTCCTCTTCAGTTATCAGGTAGATGCATCGAGACATGGGCTCACATCGGCCTGGAACCGATGCATGCTTATCGATTTTGAAATCGGAAGATAGCTCGCATGGCCCGGGAATACATTCCTTAATATGAGGTGGCACCGTCGTTTTACCTCTGGTAGGTCGTGATGATGAGGAGGCTTTTTCTTTTCAAGGAACGGTTTTTGATATTTTAGCCATTGTTGTTGAGAAATTCAAAGGAAGAGAAGGAGTTGATGTTGTAGCAAGAACTAATTGAGGAAAGGGTGAACTCAGAGAAGATGAAGAAGCTAGTAAGATTTTGAGAATGATTTGAGAAGTAAAGATTGTAAAAATTGTGAAGTTGACCTATTTATAGAGGCCGCTTCAACGGTTTGGGGAAGCCATCGGCAGACCATCAGTCGCCTTCAATTAATGGCCTTAGGAACTATGCAGAAGCGACCTCTCAATCACTTCAGTCGCCGACGTCACTAGATTGACATCATGATTAAGGTATCGAAGGATCGAGGATCAAATCGTTTCTTATCATCCTACTCTAAGAAATGCGGGGACTAGCTGTATACGGTCGAAATCAGGTATGCCAGATTTTATGGTCTCGAAGAGTCACTTCAAGCCCGAAGTTCAGGATGAATGGAGTTCAAGATGGATCGAGTTACAGCCCGATGACAGAGTACAAGGCTCGAGGATCAAAGTATGCGACGAGCACCGAAGCCGAGTATGACCAACCCTGAGATGATGTCGTCATGGGTTTGTTACAGAAGAGCAAGATTCTCGCCACGTTCCCAAGATCATGGCGTAAACTCCGGAATAGATTTGTACGAGTTAGTACGAATCCGTATTAGGCGGTTAGACAGTTGTTCCAATAAAATTCCTTGCTGTAAATAGAAATGTGCCTTATTTAGGGTTCCCCTACTATATAAAGGGGACTCCAATCATTTGTAACCATCATCAATCATTGGCAAAAAATATACTCTCTTACTTTCTTCTTCATATTTCATCAAAATTGTCTCTTAAATTTACCATCTTTATTTTATTGTTCTTGTTGACCAACCTCGATGCCATCATAGCTCGAGGTCGAGACTTGTTTAAACACTGGTTTGATTCAACTTACTTCTTTCATTTATATGTTAGATTTCTTAGTTATTAATTAGTATTGAACCAAATCACATATCTTTAAAATCACAAACAAGTTTAATTGTTACTCGTATTTTCGAGGTAAACAATCTTTTAAATATTAAATTTTAAAAGCTTGATCTTTGTATTCAAACAAGTCATTATTTTTGATATACTACAACGTTTACATATTAGTTAAACATTCTTACCTACAAAATGGTGTAGTGATTTATAGTAAAGAAATGGTAGATAGTATTGCAAAAGAACAAGAAGAAGAAAAAAAAGTATTTTTTTTTTTTACTTTCTTCTTCTTTGAGAAATTATAAAAGTTACTCTACTGTTTCTTTTTTTTTTTTAAATACTGTAACTTTTTCTCGTAACACCAAAAGGCAAGATGGGTTACCTTTTCTCCTGCTCAGTTGTGTACTTTCGTTTTTTCCCGCTCAGTGTTTTACTTTAAGAAGTGACTAAACAAAAATTGATCTTAAAAAATTGTTTGTGTGTTATTTATTAATTTCCTTTTAAGTGAAGGAAGCCCCTCTTTCAAATACCAACATGGGTTACGAAGGAGTGGTAAGTACTCTTTTATCTTTAACTAGAGGCCTCGATTTTGAGTTCCTAGGTATAAACTTACCTTTGTTAGGGAGCACTTTACCCCTCAATGTGGGATTACCGCAAATCCGAATTTAATCGGGCCCGAATATGAGTACTTGACACCGGGTGGAAAACCCAAAAAAAAAAAACATTGATCGATCGAAGATGGGAAAAAGGAACTAATTTGCATTTGAGAGAGTAATAATTACAAGACATAATGTTGAAGACTTTTTTTATTTTTTAAAGTAAATTTTATATTGGTCAAAATTGTCATTTGATTATTTTTTTTATTTGTAAAACTTTAAAATGAATTAATATTTTACTTATTAAAACTTTTATTTGAAGTATGTAGGAAATTCTAATATTTTGGATTTGAAAATCAAAATTAAAAGTTTACAGTATATGAATCTTCTCAATTATTTTGATAATATGAAGTAGGTAAAGTAACTATTATTCTCTCCTTGTTACTTTTTCAAATGTTTCGCACCTGAAAAGCAATTAAAGTTTTGCTTAGAAATTTTTTATAAGTAAACTATGTCGTGAACCCTAATATATAAGACTTTAAATTTAATTAAAATTTATTTTATATAGGTCATTTTATTCTATGAACAAATTATTTATTCTGTTTTAAAACGTATCGTCAATTTCCTAACAACAAGATCGCTGGCGTTTGGGGCTTGAGGGTCAGCTTAGGAGGTGCAGCTGTGCCGGTCACTTTGTTTTCGTCCATGTTTCCCTTTGATAGTCCTAGTTCATTGATCGACAGGGGGAAAGGCAGAGCAGGCAGAATAACTCTTTAGGAGCTACTAATAATTATTATGAGTTTATGACCTACTCTTGTATCCTGATCTTTTTTTGAGCAAACAGAAAACATAAATATTAAAATTACGTAATATTTGTTACATCATGGCCTAGTTGTGTGCCGCTTATGACACATTGATTTCCTAAGCTTGCTAAACTGTTGTAAGAATTCATAGATAGGTAGTTAACAAAACAACGTTCATTGTCTTCTGTCATACTTAACAAAATTAAAAACAACATTGGGAGGGGATACAAAAACTTTTTTCTTCCTTCCTGGAGTCCTTCCAAGCTTGGGTGTGAGCGACAGTGTCGCTTTCCCTAAATGTGTGCTGGAGGAGGGTCACCTTCCCTTGGTGCATTAACGACCTGCAAACATTGACAACATTTTCAAAAAATTTATTACCACATTGTATCGTTTGTATTGCCTCCGCACAATCTGTCTCTATTTCTAGTGGGAATAAATCCCACTTATGGGCAGTTTTGAGTCCTTCCTTTATTGCATTTTGTTCTCCCTCCATAGAGCCCCTAGCTTTTATGGACTTTGTGAATCCAACAATCCAGTGACCATTTGCGTTGCAGAATACTCCCCCCAGTCCACTTTGGCAGTTGTTATTACTAACATCAATATTTAATTTGTACCATCCTTTTGGGGGCTTTTGCCACTTGATTTGTAATTGAATCCTTTCAATGGGCAGTGGGTTATTTTCCGTAAGAAGCTTGCATTCCACAACTTTTTGAATAATATTGTTTATGTTAATAGCGTGTCTCAAGTTGTTTCGATTATTAGCATTTTTTGTTAATCCAAGTTTCCCATAGGGAGAAAGGGAGGATATAATTCCATTTGAGTAGGTTATGTCTTATAGAGAAAATTTGATTTTTTAATTGAGCAAGTCAGTGCCCCTTATGCGATCATAAAAGTTTACCCCACCCAAATTATCCCAAAATATTTTGTTCACTTTGTAGTTGAGAAAACTATGAGTGATAGATTCTTCTTCCTTCATATCACATATAGGCAAAGAGGGTCAATATTGATTCCAATCCGGGCTAGGTATTTCCTACAAGATAGTCTGTTATGGAGACATTGCCATAAATTTTTTTATCTTGTCGCACCCCCTTTTTTTCTCTGCTGAGAAAGTGCGGGTTCGGATATTCATGGGGGTAATAACTCATTTCCTTTTTGAGAATTGGGTGTTTGAAGAGTCGCCACCTAATCGATTATGGTGCGGTAGGGCGCCCAGAGCGGTTAACTCTTGGATTGGTTTGCATTACTAGAGATTTAGGGTAAGGGCTCTAAATAACCTTGAGGGGAAGGTGTTAGGCACCCCTCTCGGTCCATAATGATGGGTCCCGACCGAAATTATACTTATGAATTAGTCCTTGAACAAATAAGTAGTTGAAACAAATAATTGCAAATAAAGCATGTTGGACATTGTATGACTCAGATAATAAGACAAAGGATTTGAACAAGTTGTGTACATATAAAAAATAAAGTTTTAAGCAAAAGAAATTTGAGAAAGGAGGGGGTCCTAGGTTGGTTAGCCTACAGGATCACCCCACGTAATGCCCGGTAAACACTCCTCAATAAGGGGCTACACGTGACGTTAGCGAATAGTCATCATATCCTTACTACCCAATTCCCTCCCCTTGGTCATAGCCTAAGGCGTTCTAATAACCTTGACAATGTCCTATGCGTGCACTACCCGTCCCTTCCTTGTGGCCCTGGAGGTATTTTAGGATCTCTAAATCTGGGTAGTTCTAGACGACCCTTAAGGTGTTTTAAAATGAGAAAATTCTAAGCGACAGGTAAGAACACATAGGACTTAACAGATAAATGCAGAAAGAAGCACTTAAGAGGCCCAGGTTTATCTCCACAAGTAATGCACATAAGTAGCACATATCAAACACAAACAAGATCCGTTTTTTTAGAGAAAGGACTTAAACAGGATATCTAAGTGGATGTCAATGCACAAAAATATGCAACTATGTTTTTTATAAACTTGATAGTAAGGTCCTGATCAGTTTGCCTACTGATTTTAAATCTGTTAAATTCTGAACAGCTTTAATTAGCAAAAATACAGTTTCAGAGTTGCAAAATTTAAAATCACCCTATAGGCTTGCCTAAACGCAGAACAATGATATCCAAAGAACATGATAACTACGTTGATATAGTAAAACAGTGAACAGTTTTCAAAACGGACTCTTGATTTCCTATAGGCATGCTTTCTAGCAGTAGTGAATGAAGGCAATGTTTGAAAGATCGATTAAAGAAGTGGACAATTGATTAAGCCAATTACAAATGAAATAACACAAATTAGACTGACTTGTGTAACTAAATTGATTTTAATTCTATAGGCAGAATTCCTGATTTTATTCCCTATAAGCATGATATCTAGTTGTTAAGAGCTGATGTTAGAAACTTATAGGCATGATTTCTAGTAGAAACAAATGTAAATGCCCATTGTAACAGAAACTGAACCTGATCGCATTCTAAGGCATGATATCTAATTATAAAGCCATTTAGGTCCTATATGCATGATTTCTATTATTGGAACCATTTAAACCCTATAGACATTGTGACGACTCCAACCCCGGTCGTGATTACGCCCAACACACTGCTAGGAAAGCCTGACCAATTAACAACCTCAACCCATTTCTTATATAGTTCATTATTAGCTAACATCTACCCGTATTACCCCACAAATATATAACTACCCACCCTTTTTCACTAATCACCCCAATATTCGTTTACAAATAACTATTACAGACCAGCTGAATAAATTACCTAAATAGATAAAAATAAAAGAAGAAGTTACACTATAGGGAGTCTGAAGCAGGCCCAAATGATTTTCTCAAGCCTCCAATAGCCTCAAATGCCAAATTCCATAGATAATATCATTGTCTAGGTGCATCAGAGTTCACTAAGGATCTCAAGGATCTCGGGCAGTTCTCACACCTAGACTTTATAACCAGAACTGAGTAAGTGCAATGTGGAAGAGCAAGCTCCAGTGCATTAGAGTTCAGAGGAATCTCATAGGGATCCCAAGGCAGTCACACACTAGAGGGGCAGAACTTAAGGACCTAAGAGTGGAGTGAGAGTGCTTGACATGGTTTTGAAAAGGTTTTAATAGGAAAGCAGTATTTGAAAAGACTCAGTAATTTTATAAATAGGAGAGTTGTTCAGTAAACAGTTTTAACAAGAGTTGTGTAATCACACAAACATATCAAACATAGAGCCAAAACAGGTTCAACAACACTCAAATACCAAACCACATGGGTAATTGGGACTGGGAACACACAATATAAGTAAACAGAATTCTTAGCAATTAAAAGGGGGTAGTTAATGGTGCAAACAATAAGACATGGATTCAGGGGTGCTAGTTAGAACATAGGGACATAATCAGATATGCTTTGGGGGTTCATGGGATTAGGGATATCAAATGATACAACACAATAGGAACTCCAGAACCAGCATAGAATCAAACAACTTAGAGTAACAAGATTGCTTTGAAAAGAACGGTTCATGCTAGAGACTAACTACCAAGTAAACCAGTATTCAAAGACAAGGTAGAGTCAAGTTTAAATAAACTACTAGTTCATAAGACATGCTGATTCTAGAAATCAGAAGACATAACTAGGTGAAGTAATAGGTCCATTACATGTTGAACAGCAAAACAAAAAGATAGAAACAGATTAAGAATATGATGAACTGAAGCAGTATGAAACACATTGGTTTGAGAACTTTAATTTAAAATCAGAACATACCAGTAAAGAGAATAAACGAAAGGTAAAGAACAGGAGATTACAATAATTAGCCTTGGTTTGCAGCCGGCTAATTTAGTAACAATAGTAAGCAACAAAGAAAGCAGAAGAACTTTTGAGTGTATGAGAGATGTGAATTAAATGTGTCTCTGCGTATGTAAGACTGTAGAAGAGAGCAATATATATAGTAGTTTGAAAGCTAGGTAAAATAAGGTAAGAATCACAAAACTCAATAATTATAGAACTCAGAATAAAATCAATTCGAGTCCTCCCTTAATTAAGGGAATTAATTCAAACGTTAAAGGGAAGATGACAAGTAAGGAAAGAAATTATACATAGCTGGAGCATAACAAATAAGGAAAGAATTTCGAACAGTTCAAGTAAAGAACAGGTAATTAGGGCTAGGTTCAAAAAATTCTAATTATGGAGATAGTTGGTAAGAATCAAGTAACAATGCAGACAAGGTAAGAGAAAGTTAGTTTAGGCAAATAAATCAATCACACTGAGTAGAAAGGTAAGAATCGAAGGTTTAAAGGAAAGTTTTCAAATCAAACCAAGAAACAGGGAATTCAGAATCAATCAAAGAGAAAGTCATGAAAGGAGTTAGCGTTTAGCATACAAATAAAGTAGGACATTGATAGTCAATAGTCGACATACAACTCTAGCAAACATGAAAGTTAAACAATACTGATTCAATGAGAAAGAGACAAGTCTTGAACAGTCTAGATGAATACAAGCACATAGAATTAGTGTAAGTTTAGGCCAAGAAACTCAGTAGAAACATATTAAGGAAAAATAATCACAAGAAATCACAGAAACTCAAAATGAGAACCAGTCAGTCATGCTAATACACAGAACAAAATGAAGAACCCTAAAAAATTAGGGCTTTCAGCATAGACGAGTTAAGATGTAGTAGACTCATAGAATCGGTCAAAATATGTAAGAAATAGAAGTTTAAACACAAAGAATCAGTTAGACAAGGTTTTTAAAAAAGAAGTTTCGAAAACCCTGGTTTTAGAAGAAGATGAAAAATACTTGAAATCACACGATTCTTGTAAAGAACCTCAAGGATAGTGTAAAACATTCAAGAACCAAACTCAAATCGTCCTAGATCTGTACAATCTAGGAGGTGTAGAAAAGAAATTAGGGTTTTGAAAGAAACCCTTATAGAGATGAAGAAACTTGTCTAGAAACTGAAGGATTGTAGAAAATATAGAATGATTTTTCTTGGAATCACACTGGAATAGCTAGGAATAGGTAGAAGATGAACCCTAGATGCATATCAGCATGACCCTGGGCCCTTGAGGACCTTAGAGAAGGCAAGAATGGCATGAGAGAAGCCATTGAAGGCTTAAGAAATGATGAGAGGTCATTTGAAGATTAGGGTTAGGTTGAGAGTGTTTTGAGAGCAGACAGGATCTTAGGGCGGCGGGTGCATAGAGATGATTAGGGTTGGGGGTCGTTTGGAATTAAAAAAGGTAAGTTTTAACGAGGGTCGTTGATCTTTTAGATCAACAGCCAAGATCTGATGGGGTCTTGGGTCTGGTTGGTGTATTAAGGGCCTGGGTCAGGTAATTTGATCAGAAATTGGGCTGGTGTATTGGGTTTAATTGAGGCTGAAATTGAAATACAATTTGGCTAAGTTTTAAATAGCCAATCCAACCCTATACAATTTATAATAAATAATAAATGATTTCTAAAAAAATAATTTCATGTACTAAAATGATTTAAAATAGCTATTTAACATTTTTAAAATATAGAAGATCATTTTATGCATAAAAATATAATTATGCATTAATAGGGCTAGTATCGCAAATATATGCAAATTAGCTTAAAAAATGCAATTGCAATTTTAAAAATGCACTAAAAATATTTTAACATAAATACAGAATTTATATGGCTAAATCACCACAAAAATAATTTGAATGATAATTATTGGAGATTTTATGAGTAAAAAGGGAGGCAATAACTCAATTTGAAGCCTTTAAAATTATGGAAAAAATTATAAAAAGTCTTATGCATACTTATACATGCATATATGCTATTTTGAAAGTATTTTTATGTATTAAAAATATATAGGGAAAAATTGGGTATAGAAATGATGCCCAATTTTGACCGGGCGGGATGCTTTAAAAAACAGAGGCTAGACTCCAGTCTTCGAGTTGACTACATATCCCTGGTTTTACAGGAACCAGGCCATGTGTAGTTCTGGATTCATCGGCGGAATATACCGATGAAATCATTGAAAGAACGGACATGAGAAGCGGAAGCGGCTATGGTGGGCGGTTAAGGTTCGGGACAGTTAAGGGAACTGGAGCGAGATCTCTCCTACTAGAATAGTGGTTGCTTACTGGTTACCTGTAGATAAAAAGATGCTACAAACATGAATTTGCGAAAATTTAAACATGATGCAGATTCCCTTTGGACTATGAAGGTTGTCTTTGGACGATTAAAGATGACCTCCTTGGACCATGACGTCCTGTGCCATGAATTGCTTAGTGAGAGATTTGCAGGCCATAAAATAATGTTCTCGGGCCATGAAGATGGTGTCTCCGAACCATGGGGCCTTTGAATAATGATATGCAAATTTGAGGGATCCTCAGGCCATGGCATGGTGTCTTCCGGCTATGAGGATGATGCCTTTTAGACTATGACGCCTTTGGATAGATTGGCGATATTTCAGCCCATGATATGCAATAATATGATGTTAACAAGACAAGGCTTAGTCTTGTGAAATGGAGGGCAGAGCTTAGCCCGATTGAAAAGCAAATAAATTGTACTAGAAATAGAGCAATATTCGTACAAAGAGGGACAATGCTTAGTTCCATGCGGATAGGGAGGCAAGGATTAGCCTCATGCAATTATGGAGGCAAGTATTAGCCTCATGCAAATATGGAGGCAAGGATTAGCCTCATGCAGGTAGGGAGGCAAGGATTAGCCTCAAGCAAGTAGGGAGGCAAGGGCTAGCCTCAAGCAAGTAGGGAGGCAAGGATTACACTCATACAAGTATGGAGGCAAGGATTAGCCTCATGGAAGTGTGGAGGAAAGGATTAGCCTCATGCAAGTATGGAGGAAGGGATTAGACCCATGCAAGTGTGGAGGCAGGCATTAGCCTCATGCAAATATGGAGGCAAGGATTAGCTTTATGCAATTATGGAGGCAAGGATTATCCTCATGCAAGTGTGGAGGTAGGGATTAGCCTCATGCAAGTGTGGAGGAAGGGATTAGACTCATGCAAGTGTGGAGGCAGGGATTAGCCTCATGCAAGTATGGAGGCAAGGATTAGCTTTATGCAATTATGGAGGCAAGGATTAGCCTCATGCAAATAGGGAGGCAAGGATTAGCCTCATATAGGTAGGGAGGCAAGGATTAGCCTCGTGCAAGTATGAAGGCAGGGATTAGCCTCATGAAAATAGGGAGGGAAGGATTAGGCTCGTGCAGGTAGGGAGGCAGGGATTAGCCTCATGCAAGTATGGAGGTAGGGATTAGCCTCATGAAAGTGTAGAGGCAAGGATTAGCCTCATGCAAGTGTGGAGGCAGTGATTAGCCTCATGTAGGTGTGGAGGCATGGATTAGCCTCATGCAGACGTGGAGGCAGGGATTAGCCTCATGCAAATATGGGGACAGGGATTAATCCCATGCAAAGAGCGAGTAGCAAAAAAGAGTAGTGTATGTCTTAGATGGAGATATATTCAGTGTCTGATGACCGGATGGATAGTGAAATTGCTTTGTGTATATATGTTTGCGAGTGCTATCGTTACGTCAAATGTGCCTGCGTTCAAAGAAAAATTGTAAGTTTGTGGGGGAGGTTGGTTCATGCTTCTATCCGCTGGCCTTGCTTTGCTCCATCCTAAAAGCCCCTCGAGTTCCCTAGGTGACACCTGAATGTTATGGAAATAGATTTTTTCGAAAAATATGCAATTGTTGATAAAAATAAAGTTATTTCAAAAATATATTGATACATTTAGATGAACTAGTGATTGTAAAACGTCTCAAAGGCATTGCAGCTCTCTTATGTCAGAATTTTGAGGGCCCTCCTCAAATTTCTGCCCCAGTTTAGTAGATGATCCTTCGACTGTTTACAGATAATGGATCTTGCTAAACCTTCTTCGGAATTTTGAGAATTCTTCTCAAAATTCTGCCCCAGTTTCTTAACTGATTATTGACCGTCTGACACATATTGGCGTTGGCTAGACTTGCTCCGGAATTTTGAGGGTCCTCCTCAAAATTCTGCCCCAGTTTCTGATCTTGGGGGAAATGGAAATTTTATTATGATATGACCGAACCCATAAGGCTACATACGTATCCCCTCTTAAATGGGAATCAGGTCAAGCGTAGTTCAATAACATCAGATGAGGAAACGTAAATAATCTAAGTATAGTATCTCTTGACTGCGTCTGAATTGATTGGTTTTGGCCAGATTTCTCCATCCATTTCTGCAAGTATGAGTGCTCCTCCTGTCAGCACCATGTGAACCATGTATGGACCTTGCCAATTGGGAGAGAATTTCCCTTCATCTTGATGCGGGAAGATCTTCTTCAGCACCAACTGACCTAGTGCAAACTGCCTCGGTTTGACCCTTTTGTTGAAAGCTCTGGACATTTTGTTCTGATAAAGTTGGTTGTGACACACTGCGTTCATCCTCTTTCCATAGATGAGGGCCAATTGTTCATCGCGACTCCTTATCCACTCTGTATCGCTGAGTTCAGCTTCCTATATGACTCTCAAAGAAGGAATCTCTACTTCGGCTGGGATGACAGCCTCGGTACCATAAACCAACATGTAGGGGTTTGCCCCGGTTGATGTGCGAACTGTAGTGCGGTATTCCAATAAAGCAAAAGGTAGCTTCTCATGCCATTATTTGTGGTTCTCTAACATTTCCCTTAGTATCTTCTTAATGTTTTGTTGGTGGCTTCTACAGCTCCATTCATTTGAGGTTTGTAGGCTGTGGAATTCTTGTGCTTAATTTTGAAAGTTTCGCACATAGCTTTCATTAGATCACTGTTGATATTGGCAGCATTATCAATAACAATGGATTTGGTAACACCGAATCGGCAAACAATTCGATCCTTGACGAAATCTGCTATGACTTTCTTGGTTACAGTTTTGTAGGACGCAACCTCTACCCATTTTGTGATGCAATCAATGGCTACTAGAATAAACCTGTGTCCGTTTGAAGCAGTGGGCTCAATCGGACCAATAACATCCATTCCCCAAGTGGCGACTGGCCAAGGTAAGCTTGTTGCATTGAGCTCGTTTGGCGGCACCTTTATCATGTTGGCATGCACCTGGCATTGAAAGCATATGCGGACATACTGGATGCAATCTGTCTCCATGGTCATCCAAAAGTAACTGGTCCTAAGTATCTTCTTAGCCAAGACAAAACCATTCATGTGCGGGCCACAAGTCCCGGTTGGTACATTCTCAAGTAGCTTAGAAGCTTCCTTTGCTTCGACACATCTTAGAAAACCCAAATCAGGAGTTCTCTTGTACAAGTTTCCTCCTCTGTGGAAGAAGTGATTGGACAATCTCCGGAGTATGTGCTTCTGAGTGTGGTTTGCATGCTCCAGATATTCTCCCTTTGATAAATATTCCCTGATGTCATGGAACTAAGGCTTTCCATCTGTTTCTTCTTCAACATGAGCACAATATGCTGGCTGATTATGGATCCTCACCAGATTGGGATCAATATAATTCTTATCAGGATGTTGTAACATAGATGACAAAGTGGCCAATGCATCGGCAAACTCATTCTGAATTCTGGGCACATGTCGGAATTCTATCTTCGTGAACCTCTTTCTCAATTCCTGCACATGGTGCAGATATGGCAATATCTTAGAATTCTTAGTGGCCCACTCTTCTTGTACCTGGTACACGAGCAAATCTGAATCACCAATCACTAGTAGCTCTTGGATGTTCATGTCGATTGTCATGTTGAGCCCTAGTATGCAAGCTTCATACTCCGCCATGTTGTTGGTGCAGGGAAATCTGAGTTTAGCAGATACCAGATAATGTTGGCCTATTTCTGATACCAAGACTACTCCAATACCCACTCCTTTGAAATTTGCAGCTCCATCAAAGAACATCCTCCAACCGTCGTATGTTTTGGTAAAGTCTTCTCCAATAAATGATACTTTTTCATCAGGAAAATACGTCTTCAAAGGTTCGCATGCTCCTCTCACCGGATTTTTAGCGAGGTGATCTGCCAATGCTTGCCCTTTGACCGCCTTTTGAGTTACGTAGATGATATCAAACTCACTTAACAGTATCTGCCACTTGGCCAACTTTCCTATCGGCATGGGTTTCCGGAATATGTACTTTAGAGGGTCCATCTTGGATATGAGGTATGTAGTGTAGGCACATAAGTAGTGCCTCAATTTCTGAGTTGTCCAGGTCAAAGTACAGCAAGTGCATTCAAGCAGAGAATACCGTGCTTCATAAGGTGTGAACTTCTTACTCAAGTAATATATGGCTTGCTCCTTTCTTCCTGTCTCGTCATGTTGTCCCAAAACACATCCGAAGGCTCCATCTAATACAGATAGATAGAGTAACAAATGTCTTCCTGGTTCTGGCGGGACCAGAACAGGTGGTGTGGACAGGTACTCCTTGATCTTGTCAAATGCTTTTTGACAATCCTCTATCCAGCTTGTTTCAGCATCATTCCTCAGCAACTTGAAGATGGGTTCACATATGACTGTGGACTATGCTATAAAGCGACTGATATAGTTGAGACGTCCTAGGAAACTCATCACGTCCTTTTTGCTCTTAAGTGGTGGTAACTCCTGAATAGCCTTGACTTTAGATGGATCCAGCTCGATCCCTCGACGACTGATGATGAATCCCAATAATTTTCCTACGGGAACCCCGAATCCACACTTGGCGGGATTCAGTTTCAAATTGTACCTCCTTAGCCTGTCAAAGAACTTTCTCAGGTCCGCTATGTGATTTGTGGCCCTCTTGGATTTGATAATGACGTCGTCCACATACACCTCTATTTCCTTGTGTATCATATTATGGAAGATGGTTGTCATGGTTCTCATGTAAGTGGCCCCAGCATTCTTCAGACCGAATGGCATTATCTTGTAACAGTATACACCCCAAGGCATAATAAAAGCTGTCTTCTCTGCATCTTCTTCATACATCCAAGTCTGGTGATAGCCCACGAAGCAATCCACAAAGGATTGAAGTTCATTCTTGGCGCAATTATCGATCAGAATGTGTATATTTGTCAGTGGGAAGTCATCCTTGGGACTTGCTCTTTTTAAATCCCGATAGTCAACACATACTCTGAGCTTCCCATCCTTCTTCGGAATAGGCACAAAATTTGCTAACCAGGTTGGGTACTCAACCACCCTGAGAACTTTGGCTTTGATCTGCTTGGTAACTTCCTCCTTGATTTTCAGGCTTATGTCTGGTTTGAACTTTCTGATTTTCTATTTTACTAGCGGACACATAGGATTGGTAGACTATCATGCCCCAAAACCGAGGAGTGCGACCGGCGCTCAACCGAGTAAACCCGACTGAGCATGCCTGTTAGATTTCATTCTACCCAAAGTCATCCTTGAATAAAGGGGAGATATACTCCATTATTCAAACTCTGAAAATATCTCATTAACAACTTTCACTTTGGTTCCATTAGCAGTTTCAACCACAATATCCAAAATATTACAAATCTATAGTTTCTTTAACAACACATGATTTCCAAATACCAACATTTCTACTTAAATACCCAACATCAAACACCACCCATAATCTGTGTACGGAGCCTCTAAGTAAAACTGAAGATTAATATGGAAATGTCGGCAACAAGGCTCCGGTTATACCTCAAAATACAATGTACATGATAAACAGATGAAACAGGACCCCGAAACGGAGTGGGGCTCACCAAGTCAGCTGAAAGGATGATGCAACACTAGCTGCGACCAACACTGCCTGCTATAGAAACACCTACATCCATTTAAAGACATAGCGCCCCCAGCAAAAGGGATGTTAGTGCCATCTATTAGCACTAGTATGTATAACTAAACACCATCTCGTTAGAAATAACTTTCATACAAGAATAAAGAGGAAATCATAAAGAAAACAAAGTTTCAAATAACCACCATGTCAACAATATAAGGTTGTTCACATGATTTTCACATAGTTTCTGAAATTTTAGATTGGAGCATCCCACACTGTTGCATCATTATTCACTTTGCCACCGCTTCTTTGAGCGGAGTCCGATCACAGCCCGATCAGCTAAGCCGTCTCCCGGAGACGTTACCATTATTTCATTCACACTTTCCAGTTTCAGTCATCAATACATTAGCACCATGTGTATATATCATGGCGTCCAATCACAACCCGATCGGCTAAGCCGCCTCCCCGAGACGTTACCATTTTCCGTTATTCATCTCATTTCACATATATCAGTTCATAGGCACTTGGGGCCACAATTATCACATCATACTTGGCACTAGGCCACATTTCATTGTTCAAACTATTTTCCTCCACATCTCACATCAATATCAATTTCAACATCAAGCTATTTAACCCAAGATGTCAAGTACACATGAGAGGAATCATTAATCATGGGCATATATAATATTTCAGAAATCATACACCTCAAGTTTATTAGCAATGGAACTTTAAACACAACGGATTCTTCCAAAAGGGAGGGGACACATCAAACCACAATAGAAACACACATCAAAGGCCTAAACAAGCAATTATACCAATTATTCTTAGAATTATTCTTTTCCAAACATGACAATATATAATTTCAACATCGAAGTATGTAACCACTTGGATCATATTGAATGTACTTATAAGGCAAAGCATTATCTCGAACAACCGCTTATGGGCATAAATTGTATACCAATCCTTTAGGGCAATTTATTATTGAAATCATTTATGGAAACCAGAGACAAGGCTCATTTCATAATATGTTTCATGTTTTCTCATGGCATAGGCATCACCAGGCACAATTATAACTCAAGCTCTTGGCACGTTGACCACACGCTATTTCCCAAATTCATTTGATTTATTTCAAATATCTTTATACATTAACAACAACTAGACACAATTAATCAAATATATTTAGTACACATAAGAACAATTAGGAGGATCAACCATAACGAGTTTTCTCATACAATTTAGCATAACAATCTAAGTTTAAACTTGACTTGAAGTCTAAGCATTTCAACACATGGTTCACATTCTTCTCACATCCTTAAATTTCCAAGGATAGCATAACGAACACATTAAGACACACCTTTCACGTATATATTTTGCAACACTAATTCACATGAAGTAAGAATAAATACATCAATCAAACTTCGATCTTAACAACATTTGCATGGACACCAAAAGAGCTCAATTTCTAAGAAGAGGGGTTTTTAGCCATACATACCTGAAATTTACCCCTTAATGATACTACAATGATCCAATACACTTAAGCAACTTCAATCTACAATACAACATTCAATAGAGCCAATATTAGTAATAAATGCCATAAGTTATGCCATTTAGACATATTATCAAACACCTTGTAGGTATAGATATTTACATCTCATAACTGTAGTATTAGTTCATCCAACTATCACCATTAACCAACAATTTATTCCACCATCATTCCTAACAAATTTTATAACTTCCAACAACATATGTATGACCACCCATTCACACCCAACCAATAAATCCTATCAAATAATAACCTTTTAATCACTGCAATAATTATGTATTTATATTGGGAACTTATGGCTTCCAATCACCACACAAGAGTTACAATACATAATTCATACTCATATTCCCATAATATATCCATATATGTAAGTCTAAGGGTAAAAGATTACCTCTTGTAGACCAAATCTTGAAAGACAATTTTGGGGTGTTCTTGAGATTTTCAAGAAATCCTATGAAATCCAATAAAAATCATGTTGTAACTAGTGATTGAGAAGTGAAATCACCATGAAAACACACTTAAAAACTCACCTTAGGTGTGCAATTGGATGCCTTGGTCGGATTGGGGATGGAGAGGATACCCTAGTCTTGAAAAATGACTTAAATCCTCTCATTTCCCGTCCTTAGGTGTATTTAGAGGTGTGCTACTAGAGCGCCCGCGCTAATGGCCGTGAGAGGCAGAATACTTCCCAATATGCGCGGCCTTGCTTCCGCCGCGCACCTGGGCGCGCATATGACACATGCCCAGTAAAATGGTCGTAACTTTCTGTATACACCTCCAAATGATGAACGGTTTGATGTGTCGGAAACTAGACTCAAAGAAATTTAATTTGATAGGTTGTGCATCACACAACACCTTATCTAACTGGAGATATGGTTGTCCAAAGTGAGGTCTTGTGCGTACTCATTTACAACTTTAGTCTATTATGAAAATTTTCCAACTTGGCTTAGACTTAGGCCTCTACTTAGACTCCAAATCACTTATAATATGACTTATACACTTTTTAACATATCCAATTGATATCCATTATATCATGAATCCTCACTTTCACATAAAATAAAATAATTAGCCTACTTTGGCACCACAAAATCTTAAATTACTTAGCAAAATTTTCTGGGGCTTTACATTCTCCCCCTCTTAGGATCATTCGTCCTCGAATGATAATTGGAGTCAATCTGCAAATACTTAGTATAACTTATCTCCTCTCTCACACATCTTTAACACCCAAATTTTGACTAACTCCCAAATTTTTCAGAAGTTTCGGCAGAGTTTCCCTTGTAACTGGGCCTATCCACCTGTTAGAGAATCTCAGAAACATACCTCAACAAGATATATGTGATCAAATGACGCAACAAAACATAAAACAACACCAATCGTAGTCCCATAATGAACATATAATTGGAAAGGAATGCTCTTACATTAGCTGAACAAGTGATAAAAATTTATGTGAAACAACGCCATAGAACTATTTCATTGCTATTCAAACAAACAGGGGTACTTCTTTTTCATTTCTTCCCGAGTGGCTTCCTCAATTTGTTGGTTTTGCCATAACACTTTCACAAAGGCAATTTCTTTATTTCTCAACTTTCGACTTGACTATCAAGGATGGAAACTGGAATTTCTTCGTACAATAATTCTTCATTAAGATCAATAGACTCAACTGGCACAATAGTGGATGGATCTCCCACTACCTTCTTCAACATAGACACATGGAAGACTGGGTGTACCATTGACATCTCGAATGCTAGTAACTCGAGCTTGTATGCCACCTGACCGATCCTTTGAATGATTCTATATGGACCCACATACCTCGGACTCAATTTTCCTTCCTTTCCAAACCGCATAAAACCTTTCATGGGGGAAACTTTTAGGAATACCCAATCATCTTCTTTGAACTCTAATCTTTGCGCGAACATCTGAATAAGACTTTTGGCGACTCTAATCAGTTTTCAACCGCTCCTTAATAACCTTAACCTTTTTCATAGCCTGATGCACATGGTCTGGCCCTATCAATTCAGCTTCTCCAACCTCGAACTACCTAATGGGAGATCTACATCTCCTACCATATAATGCTCAAAATAGTGCCATCTGAATACTAGTATGAAAGTTTTTGTTATAAGCAAACTCTGTGAGGGGTAAATGATCATCCCAGCTACCTTTGAAATCAAGAGTACAAGCATGTAACATGTCCTCAAGCGTCTGAATAGTCTGCTCTGCCTGCCCATTAGTTTGTGGATAAAAGGCTATACTAAGATTTACTTGAGTACCCAAACCTTGCTGAAATTTCATCCAAAAGTTTGTCGTGAATTGAGACCCTCGATCTGAAATGATTGAGACTGGAGTGCCCTGCAACTTGACTATTTCTCTGATATACAATTGAGCATACTGCTCCGCCATAATCGACGATTCATCCCTATTTTGCACAATTTCCATACCTTCACTAGACTTTGCAAGACAAACTTTCAAAGTAGCCACTGGTGAACCTCCATGGCTAACGACCTTTGACATATCTCCAAGTGAGCTAAACTGCCCTTCATACATATTCAATTCAGAAAGTGCCACTGGCCCGAACAATATGCTGGTACCATCTTTTCTTTCTAACTGGAATATTCATTCCCATTCTATTTTTCTCATAGTGCATAATTGATAGCCTTATCTTGCCACACACTTGTCTACCTCCCGTGAACTTGTAATATCATTGTGCCTTGTTTAATGAGTTTATTATACCACAACTTCACCACCAGTAGTCTCACTTTCCATTATATGTAGACATGAACTATCTCTAGATCTTTTAGTTACCATTTAGTGTCACCCAAGTCGGTAGCATTACGGTTAGTCCTTTATACCTTCTATTAACACTTGTGCTCCAGGCGAGTCCACCATTCTGATATGAACTATTTTGTGATAACCTTGGACATCTCAATTTATAGATTTTCTTCCCCTTTCTTCTCGCCTCATTATTCCTAGCTAATGAATAGCCACGTACTCTTCCACATGTTACGTGGTCTTTTTCCTTAATTTTTTTTCATCCCGCTCACCTCTTAACTCTTGTTAGGATATTCATGGAAAAGTGTATTCATCGTCATATCACTTAACACTTCTTTGCTTGTAAAATTCTTTAGAGGCTCTCCATCAAGCCCAAATACCCTCTTGGGTTATTATAGCATCACATTTATTTCTCCCACTCGTTCCACCTTTGTTAACGCCTTTGTACTTTGGTTAAATCATAGATCTATGATTAACCCATTCTAAAAACTCGCAACCTTCCACATTCGACCTATAGTTCTTCCTTAGGTTCCATTGTTCCTGACCCTCTAACAAGTAAAAAATCCTTTTACAAACATACTCTTAGTTTCTAGGATCGTTGACCCTACAATTCACATTGCCCTATATGAAGAATTTACCTTCTTTAACCTTCCACCCTTTGGGGGTTTGGGGGTACTAGTGGTCTATCATTAGCATATCCTTTCAGATAATCACGTTATCCATTATCACTTTTCTAGACTACGCATGTCTTCAACAAAATATTCAAACATCATAGCTATATGGTCTTACTCTTGTTTCGTTGTATTTAAGTGGCCTTACTATGGCCCTTCCTCCCCCACTTAGGGCGAATGTCCCAGATTTTGACACAATTTTTGAATTTAGCAACTTCATGGACATATGTTTCATTTCTCTATCTCTCACATATATGTTCGATTATTAGGGAGATTGAAGTCACAATGGTATTAACCTTATAAGTTCTCTGCTCTTATTCAGCCACACGGGCTTGGGATTTCAATTCCTCGTATCAATATCCTTTAGGAGTGTAACATAACTTCATACACTTATGGGATTCTTATAACATTCATAGCACAAGGGTCTTCTCAGTATGGGTTTAATTGACTCTCATTTTATGACTTCTTGTCTCCCATGAGAGACCTACATGTTTGTCATTACTCTCCTGGTCATGCCTTACATATATCACATGCTTATACAACAAATTTTCTTTTATACCTTAGGATCATTTACATACTTCTCACACTACCCATAGGTGTTATTCAATCTTACATATCACTTATCAATCCAATGTTTCTTTGGAGGTCACAATCATTTTTAACACTTTTCTCGAATAAATTATTCTCATGGTACAATGTAGTTATCCTATATACCCATACCATTCGTTCAACAAGATACATGTGCCATCTCCTTAATATTCACACCTTGGCCAATTGGTCATGTCATATGACAACATTACTTGAAATAGACGAAAGAGCGTTTAAAAATACCTTGAAGCTCAAAGCACGAGTTAGAAGACAATCTTATAGTCACGCTTTATCGCACGATCTGGAGTGTTGAAGAAGGGTAACATTCCTAAATGTCCATGTAGCCTCCAACTTATAGATGTGGTCGACAACACACCGATAAGAAGGACTCTACTAGACACGGCTCCGAGACATCCTAGGACACTTTAAAACCTTACGCTCTGATACCAAGTTTGTCAAGCCCCAAAACCGAGGAGCGCGAACGGTGCTCAACCGAGTAAACCAGACTGAGCAAGCCTGTTAGATTTCATTCTACCCTAAGTCATCCTTGAATAAAAAGGAGATATATTCCATTATTCAAACTCTGAAAATATCTCATTAACAACTTTCACTTTGGTTCCATTAGCAGTTTCAACCACAATATCCAAAATATTATAAATCTATAGTTTCTTTAACAACACATGATTTCCAAATACCAACATTTCTACTTAAATCCCCAACATCAAACACCACCCACAATCTGTCTACGGAGCCTCTAAGTAAAACTGAAGATTAATATGGAAATGCCGGTAACAAGGCTCCGGCTATACCTCAAAATACAATGTACATGATAAACAGATGAAACAGGACCCCGAAACGGTGTGGGGCACATCAAGTCAGCTGAAAGGATGATGCGGCACTAGCTGCGACCAACACTGCCTTGCTATAGAAACACCTACATCCATTTAAAGACATAGCGCCCCTCGCAAAAGAGACGTTAGTGGCATAGAATAGCACTAGTATGTATAACTATACACCATCTCGTTAGAAAGAACTTTCATACAAGAATAAAGAGGAAAGCATCAAGACAACAAAGGTTCAAATAAGCACCATGTCAAGAATATAAGGAGGTTCACATGATATTCACATAGTTTCTGAAATTTTAGATTGGAGCATCCCACAGTGTTGCATCATTATTCACATTGCCACCGCTTCTTTGAGCGCAGTTCGATCACGGCCCGATCGACTAAGCCGTCTCCCGGAGATGATACCATTATTTCATTAACACTTTCCAATTTCAATAATCAATACATTACCACCATGTGTATATATCATGGCGTCCAATCACGGCTCGATCGGCTAAGCTGCCTCCCCGAGACGTTACCATTTTCCGTTATTTATCTCATTTCACATATATCAGTTCATAGGCACTTGGGGCCACAATTATCACATCATACTTGGCACTACGCCACATTTCATAGTTCAAACTCTTATCCTCCACATCTCACATCAATATTAATTTCAACATCAAGCCATTCAACCCAAGATGTCAAGTACACATGAGAGGAATCAAGAATCATGGGCATATACTATATTTCGGAAATCATACACCTCAAATTTATTAGCAATGGAACTTTAAACACAACGGAGTCTTCCAAAAGGGAGGGGACACACCAAACCACAATAGAAACACACATCAAAGGCCTAAACAAGCAATTACACCAATTATTCTTGAATTATTCTTTTCCAACCATGACAATATATAATTTCAACATCAAAGTATGTAACCACTTGGATCATATTGAATGTACTTATACGGCAAAACGTTATCTCGAACAGCCGCTTATGGGCATAAATTGTGTACAAAGCCTTTAGGGCACTTTATCATTGAAGTCATTTATGGAAATCAGAATCAAGGCTCATTTCATAATTTGTTTCATGTTTTCTCATGGCATAGGCATCACCAGGCACAATTATAACTCATGCTCTTAGCACGTTGGCCACACGCTATTTCCCAAATTCATTTGATTTATTTCAAACATCTTTATACATTAACAACAACTAGACACAATTAATCAAATACATTTAACACATAAGAACAATTAGGAGGATCAACCATAACGACTTTTCTCACACAATTTGGCATAACGATCTAAGTTTAAACTTGACTTAAAGTCTAAGCATTTAAACACCATGGTTCGCATTCTTCTCACATCCTTAAATTTCCAAGGACAGCATATCGAACACATCGAGACACACCTTTCACATATATATTTTGCAACACTAATTCACATGAAGTAACAATCAATACATCAATCAAAGTTTGATATTAACAACATTTGCATGGACACCAAAAGAGCTCAATTTCTAAGTAGAGGGGGTTTTAGCCATACATACCTGAAATTTGCCCCTTAATAATACTAGAATGATCCAATACACTTAAGCAACTTCAATCTACAATACAACATTCAATAGGTCCAATATTAGTAATAAATTCCATAACTTATGTCATTTAGGCATATTATTAAATACCTTGTAGGCATAGATCTTTACATCTCATAACCGTAGTATTAGTTCATCCAACTATCACCATTAACCAACAATTTATTCCACCATCATTCCTAACCAATTTTATAAATTCCAACAATATATGTATGACCACCCATTAACACCGAACCAACAAATACTATCAAATAATCACCTTTTAATCTCTGCAATAACTATGTATTTATATTGGGAACTTATGGCTTCCAATCACCACACCAAGAGTTCCAATACATAATTCATACTCATATTCCCATAATATATCCATATATGTAAGTCTAAGGGTAAAAGGTTACCTCTTGTAGACCAAATCTTGAAAGATAACTTTGGGGTGTTCTTGAGATTTTGAATAAATCGTATGAAATCCAATCAAAATCATGTTTTAACTAGTGGTTGAGAAGTGAAATCACCATGAAAACACACTTAAAAACTCACCTTAGGTGTGCAATTGGATGCCTTGGTCGGATTGGGGATGGAGAGGATGCCCTAGTCTTGAAAAATGACTTAAATCCTCTCATTTCTCGTTCATAGGTGTATTTAGAGGTGTGCTACTAGCGCACCCGCGCTAATGTCCACGCTTAGAGGTAGAATACTTCCCAATATGCGTGGCCGCGCTTCCGTCGCGCACTTGGGCGCGCATATGACACATGCCCAGTATAATGGTCGTAACTTTCTGTATACACCTCCAAATGATGAACGGTTTGATGTGTCGGAAACTAGAATCAAAGATCTTTAATTTGATAGGTTGTTCATCACAAAACACAATATATAACTGGAGATATGATTTTTCAAAGTGAGGTTTTGTGCGTACTCATTTACAACTTTAGTCTATTATGAAAGTTTTCCAACTTGGCTTAGAAATAGGCCTCTACTTAGACCCCAAATCACTTATAATATGACTTATACGCTTATTAACATATCCAATTGATATCCATTATATCATGAATCCTTACTTGCACACAAAATAAAATAATTAGCCTACCTTGGCACCACGAAATCTTAAATTACTTAGCAAAATTTTCTGGGGCTTTACAGAGACGCACTTTCTAGTTTGAGTCATTGTCCTCGAATGATAATTGGAGTCAATCCGCAAATACTTAGTATAACTTATCTCCTCTCTCACACATCTTTAACTCCCAAATTTTGACTAACTCCCAAATTTTTCAGAAGTTTCGGCAGAGTTTCCTTTGTAACTGGGCCTATCCACCTGTTAGAGAATCCCAGAAACATACCTCAACAAGATATATGTGATCAAATGACGCAATAAAACATAAAATAACACCAATCATAGTCCCATAATGAACATATAATTAGAAAGGAATGCTCTTACATTGGCTAAACAAGCGATAAAAAGTTATGTGAAACAACGCCATAGAACTATTTCATTGCTATTCAAACAAACGGGGGTACTTCTTTTTCATTTCTTCCTCAGCTTCCCGAGTGGCTTCCTCAATTTGTTGGTTTTGCCATAACACTTTCACGGAGGCAATTTTTTTATTTCTCAACTTTCGGACTTGCCTATCAAGGATGAAAACTGGAATTTCTTCGTACAATAATTCTTCGTTAACCTCAAAAGACTCAACTGGCACAATAGTGGACGCATCTCCCACTACCTTCTTCAACATAGACACATGGAAGACTGGGTGTACCATTGACATCTCAAATGCTAGTAACTCGAGCTTGTATGCCACCTGACCGATCCTTTGAATGATTCTATATGGACCCACATACCTCAGACTCAATTTCCCTTCCTTTCCAAACCGCATAAAACCTTTCATGGGGGAAACTTTTAGGAATACCCAATCATCTTCTTTGAACTTTAATCTTTGCGACGAACATCTGAATAAGACTTTTGGCGACTCTAAGAAGTTTTAAACCGCTCCTTAATAACCTTAACCTTTTTCATAGCCTGATGCACATGGTCTGACCCTATCAATTCAGCTTCTCCAACCTCGAACTACCTAATGGGAGATCTACATCTCCTACCATATAATGCTCAAAATAGTGCTATCTGAATATTAGCATGAAAGTTGTTGTTATAAGCAAACTCTATGAGGGGTAAATGATCATCCCAGCTACCTTTGAAATCAAGAGTACAAGAACGTAACATGTCCTCAAGCGTCTAAATGGTCCGCTCTACCTGCCCATCAGTTTGTGGATAAAAGGCTATACTAAGATTTACTTGAATACCCAAACCTTGCTGAAATTTCATCAAAAAGTTTGTCATGAATTGAGCCCCTCGATCTGAAATGATTGAGACTGGAGTGCCATGCAACTTGACTATTTCTTTGATATACAGTTGAGCATACTGCTCCGCCACAATCAACGATTCATCCCTATTTTTCACAATTTCCATACCTTCACTAGACTTTGCAAGACAAACTTTCAAAGTAGCCACTGGTGAACCTCCATGGCTAACGACCTTTGACATATCTCCAAGTGAGCTAAACTGCCCTTCATACATATTCAATTCAGAAAGTGCCACTGGCCCGAACAATATGCTGGTACCATCTTTTCTTTCTAACTGGAATATTCATTCCCATTCTATTTTTCTCATAGTGCATAATTGATAGCCTTATTTTGCCACACACTTGTCTACCTCCCGTGAACTTGTAATATCATTGTGCCTGGTTTAATGAGTTTATCATACCACAACTTCACCACCAGTAGTCTCACTTTCCATTATATGTAGACATGAACTATCTCTAGATCCACCTTTCTATGTAGACAACTTCCACCTTTCTTAACGCCTTGGTACTTTGGTTAAATCACAGATCTATGATTAACCCATTCTAAAAACTCGCAACCTTCCACATTTGACCTATAGTTCTTCCTTAGGTTCCAATGTTCCTGACACTCTAACAAGTAAAAAATCCCTTTACAAACATACTCTTAGTTTCTAGGATCGTTGACCCTATAATTCACATTGCCCTGTATGAAGAATTTACCTTCTTTAACCTTCCACCCTTTGGGGGGGGGGGGGTACTAGTGGTTTATCATTAGCATATCTTAGATAATCATGTTATCCATTATCACTTTTCTGGACTACGCATGTCTTCAACAAAATATTCAAATATCATAGCTACATGGTCTTACTCTTGTTTCGTTGTATTTAAGTGGCCTTACTATGGCCCTTCCTCCCCCACTTAGGGCGAATGTCCCGAATATTGAACAAGTCTTGAATTTAGCAACTTCATGGACATATGTTTCATTTCTCTAT
The DNA here is from genome assembly GCF_000715075.1 of Nicotiana tabacum. Taxonomy (NCBI): domain Eukaryota; kingdom Viridiplantae; phylum Streptophyta; class Magnoliopsida; order Solanales; family Solanaceae; genus Nicotiana; species Nicotiana tabacum. The sequence continues at coordinate 116,108,440 of NC_134080.1, read as the reverse complement.
CCCTCACATATATGTTCGACTATTAGGGAGATTGAAGTCACAATTGTATTAACCGTACAAGTTCTCTGCTCTTATTCAGCCACACGGGCTTGGGATTCCAATTCCTCATATCAATATCATTTAGGAGTGTAAAATAACTTCATACACTTATGGGATTCTTATAACATTCATAGCACAAGGGTCTTCTTAGTATGGGTTCAATTGACTCTCATTTTATGACTTCTTGTCTCCCGTGAGAGACCTACATGTTTGTCATTACTCTCCTGGTCACGCCTTACATATATCACATGCTTATACAACAAATTTTCTTTTACACCTTACATACCACTTATCAATCTAATGTTTCTTTGGAGGTCACAATCATTTTTAACACTTTTCTCGGATAAATTATGCTCATGGTACAATGTAGTTATCTTATATGCCCATACCATTCGTTCAACAAGATACATGTGCCATCTCCTTAATATTCATGCTTTTGCCAATTGGTCATGCCATATAACAACATTACTTGAAATAGACGAAAGAGCATTTAAACATACCTTGAATCTCAAAGCACGAGTTAGAAGACAATCTTATAGTCATGCTTTATCGCACGATCTGGAGTGTTGAAGAAGGGTAACATTCCTAAATGTCCATGTAGCCTCCAACTTATAGATGTGGTCGACAACACACCGATAAGAAGGACTCTACTAGACACGGCTCCGAGACATCCTAGGACACTTTAATACCTTAGGCTCTGATACCAAATTTGTCAAGCCCCAAAACCGAGGAGCGCGAACGGTGCTCAACCGAGTAAACCAGACTGAGCAAGCCTGTTAGATTTCATTCTACCCTAAGTCATCCTTGAATAAAAAGGAGATATATTCCATTATTCAAACTCTGAAAATATCTCATTAACAACTTTCACTTTGGTTCCATTAGCAGTTTCAACCACAATATCCAAAATATTACAAATCTATAGTTTCTTTAACAACACATGATTTCCAAATACCAACATTTCTACTTAAATCCCCAAAATCAAACACCACCCACAATCTGTCTACGGAGACTCTAAGTAAAACTAAAGATTAATATGGAAATGCCGGCAACAAGGCTGCGGCTATACCTCAAAATACAATGTACATGATAAACAGATGAAACAGGACCCCGAAACGGAGTGGGGCTCACCAAGTCAGCTGAAAAGTGGGGCTCACCAAGTCAGCTGAAAGGATGATGCGGCACTAGTTGCGACCAACACTTCCTGCTATAGAAACACCTACATCCATTTAATGACGTTAGTGCCATCGAATAGCACTAGTATGTAAAACTAAACACCATCTAGTTAGAAAGAACTTTCATACAAGAATAAAGAGTAAATCATAAAGACAACAAAGTTTCAAATAAGCACCATGTCAACAATATAAGGAGGTTCACATGATATTCACATAGTTTCTGAAATTTTAGATTGGAGCATCCCACACTGTTGCATCATTATTCACATTGGCACCGCTTCTTTGAGCGGAGTCCGATCACGGCCCGATCGGCTAAGCCGTCTCCCAGAGACGTTACCATTATTTCATTCACACTTTCCAGTTTCAGTCATCAATACATTAGCACCATGTGTATATATCATGGCGTCCAATCACAACCCGATCGGCTAAGCCGCCTCCCCGAGACGTTACCATTTTCCGTTATTTATCTAATTTCACACATATCAGTTCATAGGAACTTGGTGCCACAATTATCACATCATACTTGGCACTAAGACACATTTCATAGTTCAATCTCTTTTCCTCCACATCTCACATCAATATCAATTTCAACATCAAGCCATTCAACCCAAGATGTCAAGTACACATTAGAGGAATCAAGAATCATGAGCATATACAATATTTCGGAAATCATACGCCTCAAGTTTATTAGCAATGGAACTATAAACACAACAGATTCTTCCAAAAGGGAGGGGACACACCAAACCACAATAGAAACACACATCAAGGGCCTAAACAAGCAATTACACCAATTATTCTTGAATTATTCTTTTCCAATCATGACAATATATAATTTCAACATTTAAGTATGTAACCACTTGTATCATATTGAATGTACTTATAAGGCAAAACATTATCTCGAACAGCCGCTTATGGGCATAAATTGTGTACAAAGCCTTTAGGGCACTTTATCATTGAAGTCATTTATGGAAATCAGAGTCAAGGCTCATTTCATAATCTGCTTCATGTTTTCTCATGTCATAGGCATCACCAGGTACAGTTATAACTCATGCTCTTGACACGTTGGCCACACACTATTTCCCAAATTCATTTGATTTATTTCAAACACCTTTATACATTACCAAAAACTAGACACAATTAATCAAATACATTTAGTAAACATAAGAACAATTAGAAGGATCAACCATAACGAGTTTTCTCACACAATTTGGCATAACGATCTAAGTTTAAACTTGACTTGAAGTCTAAGCATTTCAACACATGGTTCTCATTCTTCTCACATCCTTAAATTTCCAAGGACAACATATTGAACACATTGAGACACACCTTTCACATATATATTTTGCAACACTAATTCACATGAAGTATCAATCAATACATCAATCAAAGTTTGATCTTAACAACATTAGCATGGACACCAAAAGAGCTCAATTTCTAAGAAGAGGGGGTTTTAGCATGGATAATACAATGATCCAATACACTCAATCTACAATACAACATTCAATAGGGCCAATATTAGTATAAATTCCATAACTTATGCCATTTAGGCATATTATCAAACACCTTATAGGTATAGATTTTTACATCTCATAACCGTAGTATTAGTTCAGCCAACTATCACCATTAACCAACAATTTATTCCACCATCATTCCTAACCAATTTTATAACTTCCAACAATATATGTATGACCACCCATTAACACCCAACCAACAAATCCTATCAAATAATCACCTTCTAATATCTACAATAATTATGTATTTATATTGGGAACTTATGGCTTCCAATCACCACACCAAGAGTTCCAATACATAATTCATACTCATATTCCCATAATATATCCATATATGTAATTCTAAGGGTAAAAGATTACCTCTTGTAGACTAAATCTTGAAAGACAACTTTGGGGTGTTCTTGAGACTTTGAAGAAATCCTATGAAATCATATTAAAATCATGTTGTAACTAGTGATTGAGAAGTGAAATCACCATGAAAACACGCTTAAAAACTCACCTTAGGTGTGCAATTGGATGCCTTGGTCGGATTGGGGATGGAGAGGATGCCCTAGTCTTGAAAAATGACTTAAATCCTCTCATTTCCCGTCCTTAGGTGTATTAAGAGGTCTGCCACTAGCACGCCCGCGCTAAGGCCGCGCTATGGCCGCGCACCTCGGCGCGCATATGACACATGCCCAGTAAAATGGTCGTAACCTTCTGTATATACCTCCACATGACGAACGGTTTGATACGTCAAAAACTAGACTCAAAGAGCTTTAATTTAATAGGTTGTGTGTAGCCCAACATCTTATCTTACTGGAGATATGATTGTCCAAAGTGAGGTCTTGTGCATACTCATTTACAACTTTAGTCTATTATGAAATTTTTCCAACTTGGCTTAGACTTAGGCCTCTACTTAGACTTCAAATCATTTATAATATGACTTATACACTTTTTAACATATCCAATTGATATTCATTATATCATGAATCCTCACTTGCACACATAATAAAATAATTAGCCTACCTTGGCACCACGAAATCTTAAATTACTTAGCAAAATTTTCTGGGGCTTTACATAGACAGCTTGTGAGCCACTATGGATGTGCTCAAACCGGTAATGTCATCATACGACCATGAGAAAATATCCTCATACTATTTTAGGAAGCAAATGTACTCTTCCTTCTCTGTTGGTGATGAGTGAATACTGATGCGAGTCTCCTTGACGGTCTCGACATCTCCCAAATTTACTGCTTCGATCTCGTCCAGAATGGACTTAGGCTTATTCTCAATGTTTTCAACCTCCCTGACAATTTCCTCATGTATCTTATCTTCTTCGTCTGAATCACTATCCTGATGTTGTGTTGCCTCATTACATGTCAACAATCACAGATTCGGTCACGACCCAAACCGATGAGTCGCGACGGGCACCCAGTGCCTTACTCAACCGAGTACCAACGTAACGTATCTTTCTTATTACATCATCATATGCATGTGACATACGGGCCTAATAGGCCAACATAATCATTTATAAACTCAAATATAGGCCGACAAGGCCGTACAATCTTCATGTACACGACATATGTCTACAAGCCTCTAAGAAATCATAAATATCATAAAGGTCGAGCAGAGTCCCGCCATACCAAACAATATATGTCTAACTCATACTAACCAAACAAGCAACTCCGAAGCAAATGGAGCGCACCAACACCTTCCGCTGAGCTGATAGCCTACATGGAGGGCTCTCGACCTGTCTATCGAGACCTGCAGGCATGAAGCACAGTGTCCCTAGGCAAAAGGGACGTTAGTACGAATAATATACCGAGTATGTGACGCACATAAATAATTACATAAAAGGCATGGAAGAAATATAGTTTACATGACTCAACCTGTATGTCTGAATAACTCTGTAAATTATAAATTACTTTTAGCATCATGCATATGCGTATGAATGTCATGTCGTGTATAGGTACATGTTTTATGACATCATCAGCCTCTGAGGACATCCCATCATATCATATCGGCCACTGTGGGCAAAATCATCAACGTATACTAGCTGATCAGGTGGTAGTGCGTATATAACGACGTAACCTTATACATACATACATACATACATATATATATATATATATATATATATATATATATATATATATATATATATATATATATATATATATATATATATATATATATATATATATATACACACACACACACACACACACACCATGGCACTGTGGGCAACATCATCATCATATACCAGCTGATCAAGTGGTGGTGCGGCCACTATGGGCAAAATCATTATCGTATACCAGCTGATCAAGTGGTGGTATGTATATAACGCCATAACCTTTCTCATATCCCATATACATATATATATACATACATATATACGCGTATATAACACCGTTTGAATCATATTTCAGCCACTGTGGGCAACATCATCATCATATACCAGCTGATCAGCTGGTGGTGCATATATAATGCCGTAACCTTTTCTCATATACCATGTACTTATATTTACATATATACGCGTATATAACGCCATCTGGTCATGGGTGCACATGTATAAATGAGTGAAATGCATGAAAAATACATAATAATCTCAATATTCCTTCCGGATAAACTTTTCCAACTGCGTATTCTTCTGAAACCCATGAACAGAAGATAATAATAATTCTCATGGGGAATCGAGAATATAGGCGCCCCTACTATTTCTATGAATAGAGTAATTTATAGAAACTGTGTATTTGCTTGTTTCTTCAGTATAATTTTGACCATGCCAAAAGAAAGAAGGGAGGGCCTTAACATACCTGAACCGATTCTCTTCTACAACAATACGTAACGGAGGATCGAAATAGGGAAGAAGCCGTATACGTAACATCATCTTGCGCATATACGAGAGACTAGTAAGGTTCAATCCACGCTACAGCAGGGGCACGTGCCCAACATTGAAGAATTTGGAACGGCTATAATTCCTTTTATGGTGGTCTGGAGCAGCTATTTGGTGATATTAATAGAACAATAAGTAATAACTATGAGTGATTGAGTTATGAGGATTTGAATATCATTTGACATGTTGAATAGCCAAGGAGCCTCTTAGAGGCAAATAAGAGCAGCGACATTTCAGAAGCTCATATTCATACCACTTTGTTTGGGAGAGCTCCAAACCCTTAAATCTTGTATAATATCTCTATGTTGCTGTATTAGTATTCCAGTATTTTATAAATCTATACCTTTCAAATATTTTCTCAAATGAGAATATAACCTTTCCAAGTGGCCCCATAAATTTGATGACTAGTCCATAAGATTCTTCCAAATGTGACACCTTATAGTCATGACTAGTGAGTCATTAATTACAATAGGGGGGCTTCCACGTTGATGTTTTTATAAGGCTAATCCAAAAAAAATATCCACTTATTAGTTAACTGGGTAATGCCATCTTACCCGATAATCAATCAATTACCCGCAAAATTTAGAATTATTCCCACTTACTTGAAATATTACTCACTTTTCACATACCTTATATGCCTTACTATTATGGTTGCGGTACCTTGTATGGTACTAGTCCATAAATAACGAATATTTTAGCTTAAGACGTATTTTCTTCTAAAATACCAAATTTCAACGAAATTCATTTTCTTCGACTTGATTTCCCTCTCACCTTCACGAATTTATTCATCACTTACAATCCTTATAATCTCCAAATAATCTTTTCCTTAGACAAATGTCAATTACCTTACGACAAATTCAATGTAAAATACTGCAGGGTTCAATATCGTCGTAACTTATTACTGCAAAGCGTAACATCACCGTAATGTAATACTGCTGGGTACAACACTGTCGTAACTTATTACTGCGAGACGTAATATTGACATAATAGGTGTAACATCATTCCCCCTTTGGAACATTCATCCTCGAATGTTGACTAATCTTTTTATCATTTTCTTAATTTATATCTTCCAAATACTTTAGAACATCCCTTGCCATCTAGGCGACTGTTCTATGAATAAGTCCAAAGTCTAGGGTATTCTCCCTTTTTTATCTTTTTGCTCATATCATGACCTGTGGTCGAAATCTTCCTAATCTTGCAACTTCTGTTACCTCTTGTCATGTAGCCTGTATGACCCTGGCTTTGTAGGTGCACTTATGCGATTCATCTTTCCTTTTTCCTTTTATCTTTTAGTCAATCTGTAGGCCTTACTTTGTATATACAAGGCTTAATAGGATGCCTCTCTAGGCCTCTATAGGTATACCGAAGTCCTTTGCTCAATACTTTGTAGAACTTGCGAATTTGGCCATATCTTATTTCATAGATCTGGTTACCCATCCACATGACTTTACTACATTTACATGGGTTATACTATACCATCATTTTTGCTTCAATCTACTTTTGTTGAGGTATGCTTACCAAGTTCCCAGTTACTTTTGTTGCCTACTCTTTAGGTATAAATCTTAGTCCTTTAATGCCCCTTTATTACCGTTCGTCTTAAGAATCATGGTCTAATCTCATGTCATACTTTGTAACTTATATTTGACCATTGTTGATTCGCCTCAATGTTGATCTATAATCCTTTACTTGAATACTTGAAACTTCTTACGTAATACTTTGCCCCTAGGGCTTACGTTACATCAAGGAATATTCGAAGTGATTCCCACAATCGTATCTCAATGTGATTCACCATATGTGGTATCTTGATTTTGTGCCGCCAGCGAAATTTTTTTTTCTCCTTCTCTTATTCTATTTTCTATTCTTTTTTTCCAACTTATTATTCAAACGAAAGCCCAAACGTCATCCTTTATATATTACAATTACACCCTTATTCTACTATTAGGGCATCATTCCATCTCTTCTAAATGCTAATTATGAAGAGTAACTCCTTTGAGTCCATTCAGGCTATATTGAGCTTACTATAACATAGAGAAGACATTAGCTCCCTTGTTTTCATGGGCCTAATCCTGAGGACTAATCCATTCCCGTCACCTTCTCACTTGCCTTTTCTTGTTCTTACATCCTGTCATAAAAATTTGTCGCTTTACTATACTTTAGCTTGCGACCTATACATATCTATTTACACTACTCTTAATCTTCCTTCAACTTGCTTGAATTTTCTTGTGTTATTTTAGAACATCAAGCGAGACATCACATCGTCTCTAACTATTCTTTACTTTCTTAAATAGACCTCTCGATACCTAGAAATCATTGACTAGAAGATATTCCACTGACGATGCCGCTATCATTCTTGGATATTGAATCCTCGTTCTTCTGGCCCTTTTATCCAAAGTATGGACTATTTATGATCTTCTGCCTTTGAGTATCTCGTACGTTGTTCACCTTTAATTTACTTTCCTTAAAGCCTCACATCACTTCTTTTATCTCTTTCGTACCTCTGATTTTAAGGGAGATCCTGCAATGTTCTCGATCACGATGTTTCTATTTTTCTAGATCCAATAATCAAAATCCTGATTTACTTGGGTGATGTAACTCTTTAGTTTCCTCCTTCTTCTGATCGGCCTTTACGTCGGCTTAAGCTATCTTCCGTTCTATGGTTCATGGTATTATTTATTCTATTTAGACTTTTATGGGCGCTAAGGAATATGCATGATACAATCCTTTAACAATTTAATCCTTCATTTATGACCTGGGCTTTTCTTTCTTTTAACGTGTACCAGAATCTTCTACGGTTGTATATGTTGCATATATAAAACTACAAACCCTAAAGTGAGTTCTTAACGCAACCAACTTTGGATCATTGATAGACTAATTCCCTTTTTTCCATCTTAGCTTTCTTTAAACGTAAGCTATTACTTTTCCTGATCCTTCTGCCCCCTTGTTATGTGCATACTTAGCTTATCCTAGTTCCCACGCATGCTAGAATTTTCGTGCAACTCATAGGACCTTCGAATATTACTTTTAATTTTTTTCTTCCCGTTCATTATCCACGGTAGGGTCCACTTTCCTTTGGAGTGCTTACAATGTTGTTATGAGACTATTGTTACACGACCCTTTCCTCTTTAGTTCGTTGTGTTTAGGTTGAAGCCTTCTTCCTTATTTCGTCAGCTAGTCTTTCGTTATAGTACTTAGGGAGAACCCTTGATTCCTGTAAAGTTTTGAGCTTATTATGGACCTTTTGATGTCCTTTCTTGCCTATAATTATTTGTAGTTGCTTAATTCCATGCCCTTGTACTTGTAGGGTTGCTTCTGAACTGATATTTGACTGTCTTCTCAGTGGCGCTCTCTTTTATTCCCGTAACATTCATAAGGTACCTTTAAGTACCCCGACTCCTTATTTGAACATATCTCACGTATTATAATGACATTACAATGAGGCTGAATTCTCCATGTTGGACTTTACTACATTTATATTGCATGATCTGCTGATTTGTCTGTAACTTCTTGTCTAGTCATGACTAGGCTCTTCCTGAATCAACTACTAATTACTCGTCAGCCCATTCTCATATCCATATTCTGCTTAATCTTTCTTGGGTTATTTCCTTGTCTTAACTTACCTTATGTACTGTCTCATTATTTATCAACAACATCCCGTTTAGGAACCCTTACTTCCTTTTGGATAAGTGCAACCTCATCCATTTCTCATTTTTATCACATTCTTCCTTTATCATTCCATATCCCCCCTTGAGGGGAGTACTAAGATTTGGAGCTACGACGACCTGCCTATAGATGTTTCATATTTTCATCTTTGGCGTCCTTTTACATCATCGCTGGCCCTTACCCGCCTTGCAGTAATCTTTATGTACCAAGGATACAAAATTCCTTACTCACAATGGTGACACTTAATGTAACTGGAACATACATTCCCTTAAGCTTAACTTTGCTCCCCTTGCTTGCTTTAGGGAAACGTCTTCCTGAATGACCATTCCCTGAATTTTCCATGAGTCTTCTTTTATTGTTCATTCTATTATCGTCGGAACGTGATCTGAAATTCTCATGATGCCGACCATTATCAAATCACTCAGTCCCTAATTCATATTTAGTTTATCTTGTTCACCTGCCCATACTGATTTCTATTATTCTGGGGTTTAATTCTCCCTTCTGGTAATCACATTAGAGTCACGAACTTATTCTCCGAAATAAGGATGTGACTGTATGGCATATACTCTTTTGTTGTCTTAAGGCCCATCACCTTTTGTCTCTTTCTTCATTTGATTGTAGGTTCTGTAACACTCTACCATTGTTATCCATGTGTCATGCCTTATTCATAATGTTTCCTTATCTCTCTTCTCATTACTCTGCTACTATTTCTGCATATCCCTTTTCTTGTGAAAACTTCAACACGACATTCTTTCACTTTTAGCTGTCCTTGCTTCATTCATCGGCTTTTCGGATTGCTCAACATCCTCGCTCTACTAGGGATGAGAGTCACTTTAAGGTAATTTTTATTCCTTACAGGCTTTCAGTGCCTATCATATGAATTTTTTTTATCATGCTAGTATTCACATCTAATTGTAATATTCTAGAGTACACCATCAGGGTGTCTCACAAGGGGATCTATTAGCACATTTGCAATATCCTTCGGCAATGTCAACTAACACAAGCAATCCATTTACCAATTTGAGTTACCTTAACCCCAGCCAGATCTTGATATCTTATCCATATCTTAACTATACCTGTTAGCCCCCACATGGAATAACTGAAATGGGTGTGACCAATTATACATACCTCTGTTACTACTATTGAAGTTAATTCAAAATGCTTATATCTCTCTTCTTGAGTTAAAAATACCGATAATCTTCATTAACTGGGTACCTCATACCCTTTTTCACCTTGCTCCTTTTACTTGCTGAAACTTATACTTAACTTTTTAATCTCTCATTGTCTTTCACCATAAAGATGGATATGCATTCTTGCCTTAAGGTTTCTTATCAGGAACTTACACCTTTCAGTACACCCATGATCTGCTAAAGACCTCATATTTACTTATCATAGGCACCATATAAAATTGAGTTCCTTTTACTCAATTCTTCCATAGCCGCATTTAATCTCTAACCAATTGGAGGTATCGTCATATAACGAATAAAATAGAAGCTAGGAGTTTGAATTCTTATAAGTGAGCTCTACCACACGATCTAGAGTAAGAAGAAAGAGTGACAATCCTAAATGCCCTGTAGCCTCCTGCTTATAAGTGTGGTGCACGACACACCCATAAACAAGACTCTGCTAGACACGGCTTGAAGACTCCCTAGGACAGAACTGCTCTGATACCACTTTTGTCACGACTCAAATCGATGAGCCGCGACGGGCACCCGGTACCTTACTCAACCGAGTACCAAAGTAACGTATCTTTCTTATTACATCATCATAGGTAAGTGGGCTAGAAGGGGCGTCATGAGATAACCAAAGTAAACATATAAACTCAAACATAGGCCAACAAGGCCGTACAATCTTTCACGTACACGACATATGTCTACAAGCCTCTAAGAAATCATAAATATCATAAAGGTCGAGCAGAGTCCCGCCATACCAAACAATATACGTCTAACTCATACTAACCAGACAAGCAACTCCGAAGCAAATGGAGCGCACCAACATCTTCCGCTAAGCTGATAGCCTAAATGGAGGGCTCTCGACCTGTCTATCGGGACCTGTGGGCATGAAACTAGCGTCCCCAGGCAAAAGGACGTCAATACGAATAATGTACTGAGTATGTAAGGCACATAAATAATTACATAAGAGGCATGAAAGAAATATAGAGTACATGACTCAACCTGTATGTCTGAATAACTCTCTAAATTATAAATTACTTTTAGCGTCATGCATATGCGTATGAATGTCATGTCGTGCATAGGTACATGTTTTATAACATCATCAGCCTCTGAGGGCATCCCATCATATCATATCGGTCACTGTGGGCAAAATCATCAACGTATACCAGCTAATCAGGTGGTGGTGCATATATAATGCCATAACCTCTTCCCATATCCCATATACATATACATAAATATATACGCGTATATAACTCCGTTTGAATCATATTTCAGCCACTGTGGGAAACATCATCATCATATACCAGCTGATCAGTCATATTTCAACCACTGTGGGCAACATTATCATCATATACCAGCTGATCAGGTGGTGGTGCGTATATAACACCATAACCTTTTCCCATATCCCATATACATATATTTACATATATACGCGTATATAATGCCGTTTGAATCACATTTCAGCCACTGTGGGCAACATCATCATCGTATACCAGATGATCAGGTGGTGGTGTGTATATAACGCCGTAGCCTTTTCCTATATCCCATATACATATATTTACATATATACACGTACATAACGCCATCTGATCATGGGTCAATGCACATGTATAAATGAGTGAAATGCATGAAAAATACATAATAATCTGAATATTCCTTCCGGATAAACTTTTCCAACTGTGTATTGTTCTAAGACTCATGAACAGAAGATAATAATAATTCTCATGGGGAATCAAGAATATAGACACCCCTACTATTTCTATGAATAGAGTAATTTATAGAAACTATGTATTTGCTTGTTTCTTCAGTATAATTTTGACCATGCCAAAAGAAAGGAGGGCCTTAACATACCTGAACCGATTCTCTTCTGCAACAATACGTAACAGAGGATCGAAATAGGGAAGAACCCATATACTTAACATCATCTTGCGCATATACAAGAGACTAGTAAGGTTCAATCCACACTACAGCACGGGCACGTGCCCAACATTGAAGAATTTGGAACAGCTATAATTCCTTTTATGGTGGTCTGGAGCAACTATTTGGTGATATTAATATACCAATAAGTCATAACTATGAGTGATTGAGTTATGAGGATTTGAATATCATTTGACATGTTGAATAGCCAAGGAGCCTCTAAAAGGCAAATAAGAGCAGCGACATTTCAGACGCTCATATTCATACCACTTTGTTTGGGAGAGCTCCAAACCCTTAAATCTTGTATAATATCTCTATGTTGCTGTATTAGCATTCCAGTATTTTATAAATCTACACCTTTCAAACATTTTCTCAAATAAGAATATAACCTTTTCAAGTGGCCCCACTAATTTGATGACTAGTCCATAAGATTCTTCCAAATGTGACACCTTATAGTCATGACTAGTGAGTCATTAATTACAATAGGGGGGCTTCCACGTTGATGTTTTTATAAGGCTTATCCAAAAAAAATATCCACTTATTAGTTAACTGGGTAATGCCATCTTACCCGATAATCAATCAATTACCCGCAAAATTTAGAATTATTCCCACTTACTTGAAATATTACTCACTTTTCACATACATTATATGCCTTACTATTATGGTTGCGGTACCTTGTATGGTACTAGTCCATAAATACTGAGTATTTTAGCTTGAGGCGTATTTTATCCCAAAATACCAAATTTCAACGAAATTCATTTTCTTCGACTTGCTTTTCCTATCACCTTCACGAATTTATTCATCACTTACAATCCTTATAATCTCCAAATAATCTTTTCCTTAAACTGATGTCAATTAACTTACGACAAATTCAATATAAAATGCTGCAGGGTGCAACATCGTCGTAACTTATTTCTGCGAAGCATAATATCACCGTAATGTAATACTGCTGGGTACAACACTGTCGTAACTTATTACAGCGAGACGTAATATTGACGTAATATTGCAGGCTGTAACAAGTTCATCAGGAAAAGTAATAATAACACTGTAGAAAGGAAAAGTGTAAAGATAGTAGTGAATAATAAAGAGCAAATGCATTTGATTAAAACTGAAAAATTATCTGCACAAAGTATTGCTCGATGAACCGAGCATTTATTTTGAACATGTAAATCTTAAAACAAAATTATGGAAAATCTTATATGCCTAGAATGGCTATAGAAGTAAAATCTGCTCAGCTACCCAGGGACTCGGCAGGCTCGGGATGGCATAACTGTCCAGTTCCTGAGAACGGCTCCCTTCTTTACGGTCTGAATGGTGAGGCCTTCTTCCTCCTCCTCCTCCTCCATTATGACATTGCAGTCCATGTCCTCATCCTCCAAGAACAAATTCTTCAACCCCGCGAGTGCTTCCTCTTCTGTAGTCCCCCATATCGTATCAGCTTGGTAAAAAGCTTGTTCCAAACGTGGCACTGGCTGCTCAGGAGGGTAGTATGGTCCACGCAATGGAGGCGACCGATTTCTATACTCTTTCCATGTGTACTGGTATCCGAGCCCAAAGTTAGTACCATGATTTTTCAGTTGTATTGGTATGGTAATATCTTGGAGGTTCTTTCCCAATCCTTTGCTGAGTTCATATCCAGACCAAGCCAACATGCTTTCTATTTTACTGCTCCACCATTTATCCTTCTCGATGGCATTGACCCGTTCAATGTAATGATAGGTTTCCCCTCCTAGCCTTATTCTATGTCCGATATCCGGGATGGTTTGACTAGTGTAAATGGGGTTACTCCCATCTCCATGAATGATCACCTCCTGATGATTCCATTCGAGCTTTACGGCTTGATGTAGTGTGGAAGGCACGACTCCAGTGGCATGGATCCATGGCTGGCCCAACAGAGGATTATATGAGGCTGGTATGTCAAGCACCTGAAACTCGAAGTCGAACCAAGTTGACCACATCTGCAAGCTAAGGTTGATTTCCCCGATTGTGGCCCTTTGGGACCCATCGAAACCTTTCACCTTCATGCTTCCTACTCGTATTTCAAGAAAACCTTTGTCCAACCTTTTCAGAGTGTCCAATGGACAAATATTTAGGCTTGAACCTCCGTCAACCAAGACCCTGGCAATGAATTTTTCTTCAAATTGCACTATGATATGCAATGCTCAATTGTGATTCAACTACTGAGGCGATAGCTCATCTTCATAGAAGATAATCTTATGACTTTCCAGTACTTGCCCCACCATATTGGCCATTCTTCACCAGTGATGTTATTGGGTACATAAGCTTCGCTCAGTACCTTCATTAAAGCATTCATATGCTCCTCTAAATTTTGCAACAATGATAGGATAGATATCTAAGCTGGGGTTTTGTTCAGATGGTCAACGACGGAATACTCCTTTTCCTGTACATTCCTCCACAGGTCATCTGGCCCTGTCTCAATGACGGGTTTCTTAGTAGTGGTATCCTTGCTTTATCCTCCCAAGTGTTTAGGCTTATAGACTCTTCTAGTCCTAGTCATTCCTTACGCAGCGTCAGATTCTTCTACCTTGGCCTTCCCTTTTCACCGAGCCTCGGCAACATAATCTCAGGGTATTGCTTTTGAGTTGAATGGAGGTGTGGTTGATACCATCACAGTGAAAGGTATGACCACTTCTTCTTCAAATTGAGCGGGGGTGGCCAAGGTAGAAGAATCTGACGTCTTGGTCTTTGAAAGTTTTAGCGAGTTGGAGGTGATTGCAAATGGGATGGTTGGTAGCTATAGGTGTGGTGGACAGTGACTGGTTGGGAATATCTGGGAGATGAGGGTTGATATATGGGTAGTGGTGCTTGGTATGTGGGTGGAGGTGTTTAATATATGGGTGGAGGTGTTTGATATGTGGGTGGAGGTGTTTGGTATGTGGCTGGAGGTGTTTGGTATGGCTGGAGGTGTTTGATATGTAAGTGGAGATTTCGGGCCTTGGGCCACCATTACTGCCCCAACATCTCTCTTCTTTGATATGCTGCCTAATTGTAATGCCTTATTTGTGGCCTGTAGTGCCTCAAAATTTGTTACTATCCCACTCTTGATCCATTCTTCGATTCTTTCTCCGAGTTTGATGATATCAAAGAATATATGATTTTCGATAACCATCAAACTTTCATAATATTGCGGATCCTATGCTCTAACGAAGAATTTGTTCATCTGTTCCTCGTCCAAAGATGGGCTGACCTTGGCCGCTTCTAACCTCCAACGAGTAGCATACTCACAGAAGGTCTCAGTAGGTTTCTTCTTAAGATTCTGAATGTAGAAAATATCTGGTGCGTTCTTTGTATTGAACCTAAACCGGTCCATAAAATCCGACGCCATACTTACCCAATTGGACCATTTCTTAGGATCTTGGCTGATGTACCAGGACAAAGCATCCTAGTAATACTCCTCATAAAGAGTTTCATTCGTATCTTTTTTTCTTTCCCGACTCCGACAAGTTTGTCGTAATAGGTCCTCAGATGTACTCTAGGATCACCCATGCCATCAAACATCTCAAACTTGGGAGGTTTGTATCCCTCTGGCAGTTCTACGTCTAGTTGTATGCATAGGTCTTCATAGTTCAACCCTTCTTTTCCTTTGCCGCCTTCGACACCTTGAACTCGGCTTGTCAACTTCTTGAGTTCTTCAGCCATGTTTTTAATTAGCATGACCTTTTCGGAGGATTCTGGTGTATAGGAGATGGGTTGGATGGAGTGAGGTATAGTTTCTATGTATATATGGTTGCTTTGATGGGTTCCAAGGAGTTGGGTGTAATGATGGTCATTGGTGGAGTTTTGGGGATCGGGAATGGGTTGTGGTATATTTTGGAGAGTGTGGTAAGTGGTAGTTGGTTGGTACACAGTTGGCTGGTGGTGATGTTGTGGCGGAGTCGGTATTGGCAATGGATTGAGATTTTGGGGTGGAGTTACATATTGATTTGGTGCGGGAGGATTTTGTGTATGTTGGTTTTGTGCATTCTGGGGAGGTGATGGGTTCTTTATGTTTTGTTGGTGGATGTCGGGGACTTTTAGGGTGAGTGAAAAGTTTGCCAAGTTGCGAACCTACTCAAGTTCTCCTTGCAATTCCAATATCTTTTGCTCCAATCTCAGGACTAGATCATTTGGGCTCGGAGTACTACAGCCATCTGAGGTTTTTGCGTTCTCAACATTCTCCTTTTAGATACCACTTAAGTCGTCCATTTTTTGCTTTTCCTTTTTTTTTGTGTTGCTTGGAGGAGGAGGAGATTGAGGGCCTCTAGATCTGGTGTGGTACGCTGACGAGGCTAGTATGAGTGAACCAACCTAAGGGGGTGGGAATAATAAAAAAATAAGCAAAAACAAAAAGGTAACAAGTCAGTGAGGGTCCTGAAATGTTTGCAGTATTTAAACACATATTATGGAGATGTAAATTCGTGTCTTACTTTGGGAACCTCGTTATGCCCGAGGTAGGCCTAGCGACAAATAAATTTGGGGAACTTTAAATGCTAATAAATGCTTTATTTCATAATATAAAAATAGACAAATCCCAAAACGACACTAAGATAATAAAAATAAGTCACTATTGGCACTTGGCCTTATTACATTTGGAAAGAGAGTAAACCTAATCTATTTGGTCTCAGAAGGACCTTCCTCAGGTTGAATGTTCTCGTTGATCAAATCCTCCAGTTCACGTAGGTTCACCAGTAAGAATGCCTTTGCCAAATGTCCTCATTCGTTTCCCTCAACGTTCTGGCAGTCGGTGACTCTCTTCCTCACTTTTCCTTCCAATTCCAACAGTCTGTATCCTAGATATTCCAACTTTTTGCTAGATTTGACGGCCCTCTCTTTCCATTCATTGATCTAGTCACTTGATGGAAGATTCCTCCACCGATCTAGAAAGAGTGAGGGTGTACTAACTATACCAAAGCTGGGGACCTCGTGCCTCATTTTCTACAAAATAAAAGGGTTAGGACTTTTTCCCCCGCTAGACTCGACTATTTATACATTCATGATTAACATATTGGCATTTAGTTCTCCAAATTAATGCACAGAACGTGGTTGTGTCCGTTGGGATTATGGAAACCTTGATGGACTTTGGATAAGTCTTATCTTAAAAGATCATTATGTGGACAACATAACTGATCTGACTAGGTTTGACCATGATGCATGCACTATTTTGATCAGAGTAAGGTTACTATGGGGTTTTAGACTGGTACTCTCAAGCGGACAACTTGATGTGGAAAGGCACGGAACCGTCGACTGCACTGTTGATCAACTGGTTTTACCGCAAATAAGCCTTTCCAAATTTAAGGCTAATAAATAGGAAGAGCGCAACCACTCATTAAGCGTTGCTATAGGATTTGATACGCAAGAGTGGAATATGATGTGGAGCATGATTTATGCAGTAAATAATAGCATGTAGTCAGGTATTTGCGCGTAGGAAAAATAAATACAGTATTTAAATAATTTAAAAGACAGTTATAGAAAAAGAAAATAAAGAGACAAGTTAGTTTCAGGAATAAAGAATCATAAAGGCTTAAAAGAAAATAGGCAATTAAATTCAAATAAGTGGAAAAGGTATGGGGTAAAACATACTTGAACTGATTCACAAAAGACAAGTTCGTTATGGTTAGAGCCTAATGGTATCCCCAGTAGAGTCACCATGCTGTCGCGCCCCCTTTTTTCCTTTTCACGAAAGTCCGGGTTCCGACATTCATGGGGGTAATAGCTCATTTCCTTTTTGGGAATTGGGTGTTTGACGAGTCGCCACCTAATGAATTATGGTGAGTTAGGGCACCCAGAGCGGTTAACTCTTGGATTGGTTTGCATTACCAGAGAATTAGGTTAAGGGCTCGAAATAACCTTGAGGGGAAGGTGTTAGGCACCCCTCTCGGTCCACAACGGTGGGTCCCGGCCAAACTTATACTTATGAATTAGTCCTTTAACAAATAAGTAGTTGAAACAAATAATTGCAAATAATACATGTTGGATATTGTATGACTCAGATAATAAGACAAAGAATTTGAGCAAGTTGTGTACATATAAAAAATAAAGTTTTAAGCAAAAAGAAGTTGGGAAAGGAGGGGGTCCTAGGTTGGTTATCCTACAGGATCACCCCACGCAATGTCCGGTAAACACTCCTCAATGAGGGGCTACACGTGACGTTAGCACGTAGTCATCATATCCTTACTACCAAATTCCCTCCCCTTGGTCATAGTCTAAAGCGTTCTAGTAACCTTGACAATGTCCTATGTGTGCACTACCCATCTCTTACTCCCTTCCTTGTGGCCTTGGAGGTATTTTATGACCTCTAAATTTGGGCAGTTCTAGACGACCCATAAGGTGTTTCAAAAGGAGAATATTCTAAGCGACAACAAGAACACGTAGGACTTAACAGATAAATGCAGAAAGAAGCACTTAAGAGGCCTAGGTTTACCTCCACAAGTAATGCACATAAGCAGCACGTCTCAAACACAAACAAGATCAGTTTTTATTAGAGAAAAGGCTTTAACAGGATATCTAAGTGGATGTCAATGCACAGAAATATGCAACTTTGTTTTTTTATAAACTTGACAGTAAGGTCCTGATTATTTTGCCTACTGATTTTAAACCTGTTAAATCTGAACAGCTTTAAGTAGCAAAAATATAGTTTCAGAGTTGCAAAATTTAAAATCTCTCTATAGGCTTGCCTAAACGTGGAATAGTGATGTCCTAAGAGCATGATAACTACATTGATATAGTAAAACAGTGAACAGTTTTCAAAACGGGCTCTTGAGTTCCTATAGGCATGCTTTCTAGCAGTAGTGAATGAAGACAATGTTTAAAAGATCGATTAAAGAAGCGGATAATTGATCAGTCCAATTTCAAATAAAATAACACGAATTAGACTGACTTGTGTAACTAAATTGATTTTAATTCTATAGGCAGAATTCCTGATTTTATTCCCTATAAGCATGATACCTAATTGTTAAGAGCCGATGTTAGAAGCTTATAGGCATGATCTCTAGTGGAAACAAATGTAAATGCCCGTTGTAACAGAAATTGAACCTAATCACATTCTAAGGAATTATATCTAATTATAAAGCCATTTAGGTCCTATAGGCATGATTTCTATTATTGGAACCATTTAAACCCTATAGACATGGTCACTAGTATGGTAAAGCAAACATAGCAAGTATATTAACAAGATCCTATAGGTAGGCTTTCTAGTATGGTAAAGCAGACATAGCAAGTATATTAACAAAATCTTATAGGCATGGTTTCTACCCGTATTATCCCATAAATGTATAACTACCCACCCCTTTTCACTAATCACCCCAATATTCGTTTACAAATAATTATTACAAACTAGCTGAATAAATTACAGAAATAGGTAAAAATAAAAGAAAACGTTACACTATAGGGGCCCAAATGATTTTCCCAAGCTTCTAATAGCCTCAAATGCCAAATTTCATAGACAATATCATTGTCTAGGTGCGTTAGAGTTCCCTAAGGATCTCAAGGATCCCGGGCAGTGCTCACACCTAGACTTTATAACCAGAACTGAGTAAGTGCAGTGTGGAAGAGCCAACTCCAGTGCATCAGAGTTCAGAGGAATCTCATAGGGATCCCAAGGCAGTCACACACTGGAGGGGCAGAACTTAAGGACCTAAGAGTGGAGTGAGAGTGCTTGACATGGTTTTGAAAAGGTTTTAATAGGAAAGCAGTATTTGAAAAGACTCAGTAGTTTTATAAATTGGAGAGTCGTTCAGTAAAACAATTTTAACAAGAGTTGTGTAATCACACATACAGATCAAATATAGAGCCAAAACAAGTTCAGCAACACTCAAATACTAACCTTCACACACGGGTAATTGTGGCTGGGAACATACAATACAAGTAAAAAAAATTCTTAGCAATTAAAAGGGGGTAGTTAATGGTGCAAACAATAAGACGTGGATTCAGGGGTGCTAGTTAGAACATAGGGATGAAAATCCATGAACAAACCGGTGATAATAGCTTGCCAGACCAAGAAAGCTGCTAATCTCTGTGGATGAGGACAGTCTGGGCCAACTCTGAACCGCCTCTATCTTCTTTGGATCAACCTTAATACCCTTACTGGACACCACGTGTCCCAAGAAAGCCACTGAACTGAGCCAAAACTCACACTTGGAGAATTTTGCATAAAGCTTTTCCTCTCTCAACCTCTGCAACACAACTCTCAAATGCTCCACGTGCTCCTTCTGACTACGCGAATACACCAAAATATCATCAATGAAGACTATGAAAAACGAGTCGAGATAAGGCCGAAACACACTGTTTATCAAATGCATGAACGCTGATGGGGCATTGGTCAGCCCAAAAGACATCACCAAGAACTCATAATGACCATCTCAGGTCTTGAAAGCCGTCTTAAGAATGTCCGAGTCACTGATCTTTAACTGGTGATAACTCGAACATAGGTCAATCTTGGAGAGCATTCTCGCTCCCTGAAGCTGGTCGAATAAATCATTAATGTGAGGCAAAGTATACTTGTTCTTAACTGTTACTTTGTTCAATTGACTATAATCAATGCACATCCTCATAGTGCCATCCTTCTTCTTCACAAATAGAACCGGCGCACCCCAAGGTGACGCACTAGGCCGAATGAACCCATTATCAAGGAGTTCCTGAAGGTGCTCCTTTAACTCCTTCAACTCCGCTAGTGCCATACGATACGGTAGGATAGAAATTGGCTGAGTGCCCGGCACCAGGTCAATACCAAAATCAATATCCCTATCCGGTGGCATGCCCGACAGGTCTATAGGAAACACATCAGGAAAATCCCTCACAACTGGAACAAAATCAATACTGGGAGTCTCAGTATCGACATCCCTCACAAAGGCTAGATACGAAAGACAACCTTTCCCAACCATACGCTGGGCCTTCAAGAAGGAGATTACCCTACTGGGAACATAATCAGTCACACCTCGCCACTTAATCCGTGGCACACCCGGTATAGCCAATGTGACTATCTTGGCATGATAGTCCAGAATAGCACGACACGGAGATAGCCAATACATGCCCAAAATGACATCGAAATCCATTATACACAACAATAAAAGATCCACACGGGTCTCTAGACCCCCAATAGTCATCACACACGACCGGTACACACAGTTTACAACAACAATATCGCGCACCAGGGTAGATACATGATCAGGTGAAATAAGAGACTCACGGGGCGTACCCAAATAATGAGCAAAGTATGATGACACATAGGAAAAGGTGGAACCGGGATCAAATAATACAAAAGCATCTCTGTGGAAGACTGAAACAATACTTGTAATAATAGCATCAAATAGCGGCATCTGGTCTACTTGGGAGGGCATAGAAACGAGCCTGACCGCTACCTGATCGACCTCCCTCTCTAAGGGCGACCCCTAGCTAATTGACGTCCACCCCTAGCTGGCTGGGCGGGTGGTGGTGAAGTAACTAGCGCTGAAGCCGATGACTGACCCCTATGTTGAGATGAACCTGCAAGACGACGAGGGCACTGCCTCCATATATGACCCATCTCTCCACACTCATAACAACTCCCAGGTGCTGGAGAAGGGAACTGAAGGGAACCCCTCACACCGGAGTGACTAGCAGATGTACCTGCATGGAAGAGCCCTGAACTGATGGAGCACGGGACAAACTTTGAGCTAGAAGGGCACTAAGTGACGACTGCCCTGATGAGAATTGTGAGAACCATGACCCGATGACACCCCATGATAACCTGGGAAGCTGGCTGAGCATGCCTGAATGGACAACCTCTAGCGTATTGAAACTGACCTCTCGAAGGAGCACCACTATAACTACCAGATCCTCGAGGCTACACGGCCTCCCTCTCCTCTCGTTCCTGGCAACGAATTGACTCAATCTCACGGGTAATATCCACAACTTCCTCGAAAGTATCACAATTCACCCTCTCTCTGGTCATGAGAATACGAAGCGGATAAGTGAGACCATCAACAAACCTATTAATCCTCTCTCTATCTGTCGGAACCAACCAAATATCATGACGAGCTAACTCGGAGAACCTCATCTCATACTGCGTCACAGTCATCTCTCCCTAACGCAACCACTCAAACTACCTGCGCAACTCCTCTCTGCGAGACTACAACATATACTTCTCCAGAAAGAGAATGGAGAACTGTTGTCAGGTAAGGGGTGCTGCACCAACAGGCCTACGCCTCTCAAAAGCCTCCCACCAAGTGAAGGCAGCTCCAGAAAACTGATAAGTAGTGAAAGCGACCCCGCTGGTCTCTAAAATACCCGATGTACAAAGTATCCTCTAACACTTTTACCAGAAACCCTGGGCATCCTCGCCCTCTACACTATTGAAGGTCGGAGGCTGAAGTCTACCAAACCTCTCCAACCTATGCTACTCATCCTCTGGCATGGCAGGAACTACATAGTCCTAAGCAGTTGCAACCGGCTGGGCTGGATGTGCCTCCGGTGTCTCAAGTCCCTGCACGACCTGCTCAGGTGTGCAAGCGATGGAAGTTTGATTGCCTCCCTTGGCCTAAGAAGTAGTTGTGGCTGTAATAGTTGAGACTGCCTGAGCTTGGCCAGTGCAAACTGATAGAATCTAAGCCAAGGCCTTCTGAAGACCCAGAATCACAATGGGCACAGCTCGTGCCTGAGGAGGTGCTGGTGGAGCATCCATAACTGGGACCTGATCGTGAATTGGGGAGGCTGGTGGATCTGCAGGTGCTGCCCTAGCTGATGTGCCGGCCACACCCCTGACCCTACCGCGACCACGACCGTGTCCTCGGCCTCTAGTGGCCACAGCTGGTAGTACTGGTAGTCGTCCATCCTAACTGGTAGCGTGTGTCCTCGCCATATGTGAGAGAATAGAATGACAGAAGTTTAGTACTCGGATCAACAAATTCGCACAACAAGAATTTCAAGAATATGAAGTTTTTCCTAAAGGTTCTACAGCCTCTCGAGGATAAATACAAACTTCTCTGTAGCGATCCGCGAGACTCTACTAAACCTGCTCATGACTCGTGAGACCTATATAACCTAGGATCTGATACCAACTTGTCACGACCCTAAACCCGGACCCAGTCGTGATGGTGCCTCTCGTGAAGACAAGGCCAGCCGACACTTACCCATTTTAGTTTAAGCAATTAAACAATAAGAATTAAGTCTAAAATGCGATAAACTAATCCAAAAGTAAGCAGTAAACATTACAGTTTGTGGAACATAAATCCAACATAGTCCGATACCGGGGTGTCACTAGTCATGAGCATCTATCGATACACTATAAGTCTGAAATGCCTACCAAGCTATTACAGAATAACTAAAAAAGAGATAGAAATGAGATAAAGGGGGAGAAACACGGGACTACAGATGCCAAACAGCTACCTCGTGAACTCCGAAGTCTGTCGGGAGATCTCAACTCGCGCTAGTAGGATCAGCAATGGCTGAATCTGCACACGGGGTGCAGGGAGTAAAGTGAATACTCCAACTCAGTGAGCAATAATCATAAATAAAGGTTGAAAGCACGAAATCACGTAAAGCACATTGGAGGCCATAATGAAGCAGTAAAAACCAGTAAAACAGTGAATCAATAAAGATATGTAAAAATTATTTATATATAGTTTAAACTTCATAAAATCCCTTTTTAACATTCAAGCAGGTAAATGATAGGCAGTAAGAAAGATAAACACATAAAGGTTCGCCCCTCGGGCACAATGTCAACAAATCCACCCTCGGGCTATATCTCACATCACAATGGGTACCCGCGCTCACTGGGGGTGTGCAGACTCCTGGAGGGGCCCCTTACGTCCCAATCGCAATATCAAGCCATCTCGTAGCATCATCACTAGGCCCTCGGCCTCATATCAACAAGCCACCTCGTGGCGTACATATCTCAAACGGCCTCATAATCATAATTAGTGTTTCCTCACAACATAGGCCCTCGACCTTACTTAGTCAAAATCCTCACAAGCCATTCGGGCAATAGTGAAACATGATTCTCAGCCGAAAATATCATTTAAAATATTATTTAAGTGCTAAAATAGAGTAAACATGGCTGAGTTATGAAAAATAGTGGAATATAGCATGACTGAGTTCAAGTATAAATTAAAAATAGTAAGAAAATATCAATAAAAATCCCTTAAGGGTTCAAAAAGTTGACATGAGGCCCAAATATGGCATTCAGCCCAAAACATGATAATAGCAAATAGATTTTGGTCAAATACGCGGTAAAATAGTCATTCGGGACGGACTAAGTCACAATCCCCAATAGTGCATGACCCCACGCTCGTAATCAAGCATGTGCGTCACCTCAATATAGCATAATGATGTGCAATCTGGGGTTTCATACCCTCAGGACATCATTTACAATCATTACTCATCTCAATCCGGTCCAAACTCTAGCCTGTGACGCCTTCGCCCCTCGAATCAGCCTCCACTCGCGTCAAATCTATCCAAAATCAGAATCACGACATCAAAATATGCTAAGGGAACGAAGCCTAAGCAAAAATATTCAATTTACAACATAAATCCCGAAATTACCAAAACCCAACCCCCGGACCCACATCTCAGATTTTGGTAAAAATTACATCAATGGATTCTTTATCACTCCCCGAGTTTATTCATACCAAAATCATCAAAATCCATCCACAAACGACCCCTCAAATCCCAAATTCTAGGTCTCCAATTTCATGCCCTAGTTCTTCAGTTTTAGGCTTAAATTCCATGATTAATTAGGTAGATTTTACATTAGAATCGAGTTTTAAGTCCATGAATCTTACCTCCAAGTGATTCCCCTTGAATCCCTTTTCAATCCTCTTCAAAAAGCTCCAAAAACGCTCATCGCGGACAGGGGACCGCGTTCGCGATGAACAAACTCCAGGTCAATCCCCTGGTCCACTTAACTCTACGCGAACGCGACCTTCTCCACGCGTTCGCGATTAATAACCTCACCACTTTATGCGATCGTGTCTCCAACTTCACGAATGCGAAGAACAACCTGGGCTGCCCTCACAAAATCTCTACGCGATCGCGAAGAAGAATACCCTGCAACAGCTGCAGCTCAAAATCTGCAACTTTTCCAAAGCATAAAATGGTCCGATTTGACCACCCGAAACTCACCTGAGGCCCCCGGACCTCAACCAAACATACCAACATATCCCATAATCTCATTCAAACTTGGTCCAACCTTCGGAATGCTCAAAACAACATCCAAACACCAAATTCTCATCGGATTCAAGCCTAAAAATTCCAAAATCTTCTAAATTATGCTTTTGATCAAACACCCAACCAAACCACGCCCGAATGACCTGATATTTTGCACACAAATCCCAAATGACACCACAGAACTACTGCAACTCTCAGAATTCCATTCCGACCATCATATCAAAATCTCAACTATCAACCGAAAATCGCCAAAAATCCAATTTCGCCAATTCAAGTTTAAATCTACTCCGGACCTCCAAAAATCTTTCCGATCATGCTTCGAAGTCCCAAATCACCTCCTGAAGCTATCTGAACCATCAGAACTCACATCCGAGCCCTATGACACATAAGTCAACATCCGGTTGAATTTTCCAACTTAAGATTCCTCAAAAGAGACTAAGTGTCTCAAACCTTACCAAATCCTCTCTGAACCCGAGCAAACCAACCCGATCACATATAGAACCGATATACAAAGCAATAAGAAGTAAAAATGGGGGAAACAGAGCGGTAACTCATGAGACGACTGGCCGGGTTGTCACACTGACACTTGGAACATTTTTCCACAATGTTCTCCACATCCCTTTTTAGGTTGTTCCACCAATAAACTTGCTTGAGATCATGATACATTTTCGTAGAACCTGGGTACATAGAATAGATGGATGTGTGAGCCTCGACCATAATCCTTTCTCGAAGACCGTTAATATCTGGAACACATAGGTGCCCTTGGTACCGTAGCGTACCATCTTCCATGCCAAAAGAAAAAGTTATGGTCTTGTATTTATGAATCCCCTCTTCAGCTGTGCCAACAATGGATCGTTGAATTTCTTCTCTATCACCTCCGCCACAAGCGATGATTCAACCCTATTCTGCACAATTACTCCTCCTTCATTAGAGTCCGCAAGGTGAACTCCCAAACTAGCCAACTGGTGAACCTCTCGGGCCAACGACCTTTGATATGCCTTCAAATGAGCAAAACTTCCCATAGATTTTTGGCTAAGAGCATCTGCCACAACATTGGCCTTTCCCGGAATATCAATATTATAGTCCTTGAGTAACTCTAGCCATCTTCTCTGTCTCAGATTCAACTCCTTTTGTTTGAAAATATATTGAAGGCTCTTGTGGTCTGTAAATACATCCACATGGATCCTATACAAATAATGTCGCCAAATCTTTAGTGCAAACATCACTGCCACAAGCTCTATGTCGTGGGTTGGATAGTTCTTTTCATGATTCTTGAGTTGCCTAAAAGCGTAAGCTATAACCTTGCCATATTGCGTTAACACACACCCAAGCCTGATCCTCGAAGCATCGCAATACACCACAAATCTCTCTGTACCCACCCCTGGCAGGGTCAATACAGGCATTGTAGTCAATTTTGATTTCAATTCCTGGAAGATTCTTTCACAAGCATCGGACCACTGGAACATAACTACTTTCTGCGTCAATATAGTCAATGGAGAGGCAAGAGTAGAAAATCCCTCCACAATTCTTCTGTATTACCCGGCCAAACCCAAGAAACTATGAATCTCTATTGGAGAGGTAGGTCTAGGCTAATTCTTTACTGCTGCAATCTTTTGAGGATGAACCATAATTCCTTCCCTGGAGACGACATGACCCAATAATGTGACAGATTCAAGCCAAAATTCGCATTTTAAAAATTTTGCATACAGTTGGTGCTGCTGAAGAGTTTGCAGAACTGCCCTGCGATGGTCGGCATGGTCCTCCTGACTTCGGGAATACACCAGAATATCGTCAATGAATACTATCACAAAAGAGTCTAGAAAAGTCTGGAAGACTCGATTCATAAGATCCATGAAGGCTGCCGGGGCATTGGTTGGCCCGAATGACATCACCAGAAATTCAAAGTGCTCATACCGTGTCCTGAAAGCTGTTTTTGAAATATCCTGCTCCCTTATCTTCAATTGATGATACCCGGACCGTAAGTCAATTTTTGAGAAACACTTAGCAACTTGCAATTGATCAAACAAATCATCTATTCTTGGTAGAGGGTATTTATTTTGATTGTGACTTTGTTGAGATGCCGGTAGTCAATACACATCTGTAGCGACCCATCTTTCTTCCTTACAAACAAAACTGGTGCGCCCCACAGTGACACACTCGGCCGGATGAAACCCTTTTCTAACAAATCCTTCAATTGTTCCTTTAGTTCCTTTAATTCTGCTGGTGCCATTCTGTAAGGTGGAATTGATATAGGTTGCGTGCCTGGCATCACGTCGATCCCAAAATCAATCTCTCTGCCTGGTAGGATCCATGTGAGCTCATCTGGAAAGAGATCCGGAAATTCATTCACAACTGGCACGGACTCAAGGCTAGGCGCCTCAGCATCGGTATTCGTAATACGGACTAAATGATAGATATACCTCTTCTTGATCATCTTTGTGGCCTTAAGGTAAGAAATAAACTGACTGTTTGGCACTACATTGTTACACCCCGTAAGTTTTGTAACATCAATATTATTTTTTTATAATACCTCTTGTTACATTTTATGATACTCCATAATACTTATTAGTTTAGTTGATTGAACTAGATGTTTAAGAAATATTGTGCATGTATCAAAAGTATTACTCCACTTAAAATTTATAATTTTAAACGTGTCAAAATATCTTTATGATTTTAAATATATTTAATATAATGGTGAAATAAAATTTTTTCAAGTTAAATATCTTTCACATATATGATAGTACCATTGTTTTGAAGACTAGAAAGAATAAAAGCATCATATAAAAATGAAATATTGGGAGTTTTTTTTGTTTCTCCATTTGATATTAATTTGTGAAATTTACGTACCATTCTAACGTGATTTTTATTTATGAGATTTTCTTTATTATAATGATAGAAATTATTTTCTCACATGAAAAGAAGATTATCTTTTTACCATTTCAAAAATTAAGCGTACGAAAATTTATACTCTTTATATGAGATTAGGAAAATTATAAGTTAAGAAAATATGTATTTTTTTTTAACATGGACGTTTTCATGAAATAATAGTGTATATATTTATTTTATATGGTACTGTATGACCATAATAGTAAATTATATAATGTATATTGAAATTGAATAGTATTTTAAGTAAGTTGAGATCATTTTTAATTATGCGGGTAATTGATAATTACCCAAAATATTTTGGATAAAGACAAAACTTGGCGAATTTTGCCTTAAAGCAATTATGACTCACGATTTTGTGAGGAGATGCGTGTCTCAATAGAAGACTTGTCTTTCCAACAGTTTAAAATTTTTAGGATATGCTTTTCACACAATTCAATTCCTTTGTAGCACATTTACTGTCCCCTATACACATTGCATTGTTACTACAAATGACACCCCACATTATCTTCTCCATGACTCATCGTTACTGCTCCCTCCTTTTCAATTTTCAATTTATGTGAATCTATTTCTTTTTTAGTCCGTATCAAAAAGAATTATCTCTTTTCTTATTTGGAAATAATTTACCTTTACAGAATGATTTATAGTCACACAAAATATATATGACTCATTTTACACCATAGGATCAAAATTCTTCTCTCTTTTCTTAAATTTCGTGTCCCGTCAAATGAATTCATATAAATTGAAACGGAGGGAGTATATTATTTCTTTATTATGTTCTAATAACAATTTCTTTATTATATATACTCCAACATGGGCTATAATGGGTTCTGATTGTTCTTCTTTTTTATGTACCAAAGGCGAGTTTTTTTCAAATGGGTTGAATTTATTCAAACACTTGTCTTTTCTTGAAAAGGGTATGAAGGAAAAATCAAATATCAATCTTATTTTGTCAGTTTTGTGAATATCTGTACTTCAAGTATGAAAGCTTTTGGTTTCTTTATTCTGTTCTTGGTGATGGGAATAACTTTTATGTCCTTTATTTGCTTCAGCACTGGAGATACCTCTTCAGTTCCTGGTAAAAAAAAATTATTTGGCCTTGGATTATGCTATTTTTTCTTGTGACATTTTTTTTTTTTCGTATTTGAACTTAAGTTCTTATAATATGTTGTAGTTTGTTACTTACGCTTGTTCAAATCCTTTTCTATTGTGTAATTGTAAAAAAAAAATAGAAACATGAAAGGGCTAGTTTTACTAAGAGAACGCCCCTTAAAGAGAAACTATTGAGTATTTGAAAGAATGGTTCCCTATAGAGCTGAACTTATATAGAAGTTTCGTATAATCGACCCTAATTAGTTTGAGACCGAGGAATAATTGATTGATTGACTTGTCGGAGATTTTTATTATATATAATGAAGGTTTTTTTTTTTCTCAAATGGATGGATTTTAAAAGTATTTTTTACTGGTAGTTTATACTTTGACTTAGTTTTCCCTACCTTTGGGATATAAGAAGACTTTCTCTCATTTGGAGTTTGTATCACCTGGGAATGATACCTTATATAGCTTATGATTGTTCATCTTATTACCACTACTCGTCGGGCAAATTAACCTTCTTGGTTGCTCTCCATAAAAGACTATTTCACTCGCCAACGATGATAAGATGTCCTAACATGATAAAACTTAAGGATCTCTTTGTTAGGATATACCATAAACCATGCATATTGTTATAGTATTCTTTATGGAATAATTATTTATTTATTTATTCAATTCAATAAAGTTTTATTTTAAATAGATCATGTATTTGTTTGTGTATCCGTTGCTTATATAGTAGATGATTTAGTGTATAGAGTTTAGCTTATACACGGAAGATTAAATCATCGGTTCTTATAAGTCATAAAGTTTATGTTCACAACCTAATGATGAAATTGGACAAGCCATCAGAATGGTTGTAGCACAAGATTAAATATAATTTATCTTGATTATGGGTATGGTCTAATTCCAACTTGTTGTGCCAGTACATTTTGTATGTATTGAACGTATCAAGTAGAGATATGTATTTTATACTGACTTAATAAAATAATTTCTCCAGTCCATTCAATGTACTTATACTCTTAATATTAATATAATTATTATTAGTTGTGTATATCATTTATTGTTTTGATTTATTAAAAGGCGAGATTCTTTCGTGGGTCAATAAGCCTGGTAAGTTGGACAATAATAATATACATTGGCGAAGTAATAACTAGTTGATAGAATCCATGTCTCCGTTTTTTGATATTGATGATACTCCTTTATGAAAGTTTATAAGTTTTCATGTGTAAAACCCGGCCGGTGGATTTTGTATCCGACACATGAAATAAGTTAAGTGAAAGTCTAAAGGAAGTAATCAATAAATTAAATTGTCAGTAATTTAATTTGATTTGTTAGGATCTGAATCTTAGCATGGGGAGTTAAATAAAGTTTTATGAAAGAATTTCGAAATTGAATTAAGGAGTGCAATTACAAATTTTTGGTAGAATAATTTGTAATTTATTATGGTAGAAATTAATTTCAAAATTTCGAAATCAATTCCATAATGGGAAGCATTGTTAATTAAATTTTGTGGTCTCTACCGTGCCTGAATAATAAGAAATAAAGAAAACCTTTCCTTAGTGGAAGAAGAAACCTAACAGGTTTTGGACAAGTATTTTGACCTAAAAAAACGTAGCTATATATACATGGTATATAGCTGGCCAATTTTTGCACTGAAAAACAACACATTTTTTCCTCGAATTTCACCCACCCGAAGTTCTCTATTTCCGGTTTTTTATTTGGGTAACACAGTAGAAGACTGTGGAAGGTTGCTGAGGTCTTGCAATTCTGGAACTGGAGAAGGATATCGATTTGCTTTGTTCACGCTTCAAGAGGTAACTCGTATAATCTCCGTGTGTGCTAATTGTTTAATTTACACGTGAATAAGATATTGTGATTGCTTCTGCTGCGATATATATTCCATCAATTGGTATCAGAGCCTACTCACGTTTAAGTAAATGATTAGGATGAACATTAAAATAAGTATCATGTTAATATGCAAGTTTTGAATTACCTGCAAAGATTGATTTTGAATTCCGTAAACCTGCATTGTTCTTAACATGAATATTTATTCTGAGTATTATGATTATTCTGAAAATCATGTAATATCTGCTTATAGTCTATGATATTTGATTAAAATAATCTGAAAATTACATTGTTCTATGAAAAACGCAAAAATCACTATTTGGCCGAATTAGGCCAGAAAATCTGAGGTCAACATGTTAACGGACTCCGGTTGACCTGAAACTTGGCAGGTCCATGCGAAACAGCCTAGTGAGCAATAGTCATGGGCTACAACCGATGAGATACTTCGTTTTTTGGTCATTCGGGGTCGTTTAGATGGGGTTTGGACGTTTTTAAAATATTTTCTGAAAATTTTCAAAACTTTTTTGAGTTGTTTTTAATCCTAGTGGTAGTAGGCATCGTTTCCTATGGACTACATGGTTAAAATACTAGTGATATAATATTTTTACATATTGACAGAGGTCTTCTTCCATATTGGATAAACTTATTATGGATAATCACTAGGTTATACTAGTTGTTGATTACTTGTATTCACTCTCCATCTGAGTATGTATGTTGGTTCAATGGAGCTAGTATATATATTGAATGTTGATATTCACTTGACTTAAATTAACAGTTTACTCTCCATCTGAGTATGGCCTGTCTAAATTTGTGGAGTGAATAATCTGTCATTATATATGTATATTGCAAGTATAGCCCTTTTCCCATCGAAATGTTTTGTTCAAAGTGCATAGATTATATAAATGTAGTGTGTTTTGAGTTTCAATATTCAAATAAACATGACTGACTTTGATCTATTTAATGAAATTGTTTCCCAGATTAACAATGACTGCTTTCAATCCCCTTACTACTATTCTTACTCAAAACAAACTCAAGGGTCTATGTTGAATGAAAATGAAACTTAGACATTGTCCTAATTGCTGAAGAGTACAAATTTGTGCTCGATGAGGTGTGTCCAGAAAAACCTGGAGATGATGCTACAGATGATGAACAAAAGGATTACCAGAAATAGGTCAAGGCTGATGAGATGACACGGTGTTACATTCTAGAATCTATGTCAAATGTTCTGCAACATCATCATCAGTTAATGGAGTCTGCTTATGACATTATGGAAAATCTCAAAGAAATGTTTGGAGATCGGAATCGTACGGCTAAGCAAATTGCCATGAAAGCTCTTCTGAATACCAAAATGGTTGAAGGTTCATCAGTTAGGGACCATGTTCTGAAGATGATGAGTCTCCTCAATGAACTGGAGGTCCTTGGAGCTAACATTGATAAGGATAAGCAGGTTGAAATGATCTTGCAGACTCTGCTTGATAGTTTTCAGCAGTTTCACCTAAATTATAACATGAACAAAATGGATTTGTCAATGGCAAAATTTCTGAATGAGCTATAGTCGGCAAAGACTATTATCAATGAACAAGCTCCTCCTGTGACATTGAATTTTGAGACAGGTTCTCCTTCTAAGCCGAGAGGTGGTCAGAAGAAGAAAAAGAATCAAAAACCCTCTATTGGTGGTGCAACTGCTGGTGTGAAAAAAGCTAAGGGCAAGTGCTATCACTGCAAGCAGCCTGGGCATCATAAGAAGCAATGTCCGACTTATCTGGCCAAGCTTAAAAATAAACCAGGTGTGATTACCCAAAAGGTCATCACTTGTTTTAGAAATAAATTATGCGTTCCGAGGCTTTAAAAACCTCTTTTAGTATCACCTCGATTTACTGCGCAGTCCGATCGCGTAGCCGGAAAGTCATTATGTGAAAATCTGTGAAAAAATGATGAATTTTGACTTTAAAATAAATTTAAGTTGATTTCAATCAATATTTTGGATAAAAGGACTCAGATGGGACTTGGGCGTATGCCCGAAATCGAATTCCGAGGTCTGAAGCCCGAGAAATAAATTTTTAAAGAAAATTATTTTCTGGATTATCTATGAGTTTTGGAAATAAAATCTGTTTGAAATTTGATGGTATCGGGCCCGTATTTTGGTTTCGGAGCCCTGTATAGGTCTTATATGTGATTTAAGATGAGTCTATGAAATTTGGTAAAAAACGGACTTGAAATGACGTGAATCGGACCTTATTTGGGAAAATTGAAAATTTTGATATTGTGAAGTGATTTCATAATTTTGATGCTAAATTCATAGTTGTTGATATTATTATGGTGATTTGAATGCACGAGTAAGTCCGTATATTGTTTTTAGGTTGGTGTGTATGTTTGGTTTGGAGCCTCGAGGGCTCGGGTGAGTTTTGGATAGATCACGGAGTGGAATTTGGACTTAGGTTGTTGCAGATTTGAACTGGTATATTGTAGGCGAGCTCGCAAATGCGAAAGAGCCCAGGCCAGCATTACCTTGCAAATGCGAGGCACTCATCGCAAATGCGATGCCCCAGTGTTAGCCAATCGTCGCGATACCGACAATTGATCGCTTAAGATACTTCGCAAATGCGAGAATAGATTTC
The DNA here is from genome assembly GCF_000715075.1 of Nicotiana tabacum. NCBI lineage: Eukaryota > Viridiplantae > Streptophyta > Magnoliopsida > Solanales > Solanaceae > Nicotiana > Nicotiana tabacum. The sequence continues at coordinate 116,074,514 of NC_134080.1, read as the reverse complement.
AGCCATTTTTCATTTCTTCTCAAAACATAAACTCTCTTGGGAGATTTTTCAAAGAAAATTTTTTCTCCAAATCAATTGTAAGTCATTTCTAACTAGTTTTCTTCAATCTTTAACATTTTTTCTCATGATTTCAACTCAAAATCAATGATTTTCATGGGAGGAATTGGGCGTTTTGGGTAGATACTAGGTTTTTCAAATTTTGGAGATTTGGACGTCGACTTGAGGTCCGATTTCAAAACAAATTATATATTTGGGTTCGTGGGGGAATGGATAAATGGGATTTGGTTCAAACCTCGGGTTTTGAGCATGTGGGCCCGGGGGCAATTTTTGACTTTTTGTGAAAAACTTTGGAAAACTTATTATCATAGATTAGAATTGATTCATTTAGCATTTATTGATGTAATTAAGTAACTTTTGGCTAGATACGAGCGAATTGGTGGTGGAATCAAGAGGTAAAGCGATAGTTGAGACTTGAATTGAGTTCGTGGCATCGAGATAAGTGTTTGGTCTAACCTTAGCTTGAGGGATTAGAAGTTCTATGTGTTACTTTTTGAGTATGACATATAGGTATGGTGACGAGTATCTATACATTGGTGTCAAGCATGATCGTGAGTCTTAAATTGAAATCGTTGTGTTCTTAATAAGTATTACGAATGCCTAAGTTGTTGATTTTCTGTGTTGGGCAAGAATTATGGTTATTCTCATGGAAGTTGCTTATGGTTGAGGATTGGTGCTTGTATGCAGTGAAATCAGGAGGGTTTATTTCCCGCCGTTAAGGTACATTTGGGAAGTCATGTCAGCATCTTGAGGCTGCAGGATTACGATCGAGCTCCCTCTCTCGAGGATCGTCCGCGACCCAGCAGAGATTCCGAGGATAAGGAATTTGTCCGCGACCCAACGAAGGTTCCGAGGACAGGGGATTCCCGAGGCAAGAGGCTAGAATCAATAAACACTAGTACAATGCCTACCTATCCGATCCCCATATCTTTACATTCAATACACTCTGTACTATATGGTATTCTCTCTCCTATATAAGGGGAATCTATGCCACTTTGTAAGGGGCTGATGTTGCTCCATTTTCTCCACAAGTTCAATAATATCTTTCTCTCTCTCTCTCTCTCTCTCTCTCTCTCTCTTCTTTCTAAACTCACTCGTTCTCACCAGCTCGAGGCCACTTTAATATCTATTGCTCTCTTACTTGTTCTTCATCTTATCGCTTGGTATTGGCCATAAAGAGCCTTATTTAATTATATCTTAACTGTTATCCCACTCCCGACTATCCCTAGTAGCTCGAGCTCGACCTTGACATCGACCCTGAGGTCCCCCATTGACCAGTCTTATACCCAGGCAGCGTGCCCCTCAGTTTGATTACTATCTCGTTTTAGCTCGCATTTCATCATTAAACTTCACATTCTTAGCATCAGATTCTCTAACAACTAGCTCAAGAATAGATTACGTATTTTAAGAATCCCATTTACAAATTTAATTGTTGTTACCATTTTCATGGTAAACAGTTTGGTGCCTACCATGGGGCTAAAAATAATAGTGATTATTTTCTTGCTGGCTTCATTGCACAAACGCACATTATCTCTCACACTTTTTCTTGTCCAAGATCCTTTGATTTTAGGTTGAAATGTCTGTTTCGATAAACAGAGTCGAGAACGACAACCTCGAAAACCACAGGGAAGGTGGCGTGGCTGTCCCGGCCGGTGGAGCACCACCATAGAATCCCCATAACGCGCTCTGACTGATTCTAGCGGATGCAGATTTGCAGGACGCACAACAAGTCGACGAAACCTCTCACACCGACAGGAGCATACGACACAACGACCGATGGGAAGTTCAAAAAACCTCGGCCTGGGAAGAATAGGAATTTAGTCTTCATGTCATTTTTGAAATGTTGCAGGCACAACAATTGGCCATTGCTCAGTTGAAAAGCCACCCGAAGACTCCTAGCACAGCAACACCAGAGACAGCTCCCCCCACCGAGCAGGTACTCGAAAGGTCAAGCAATAACGGGTCAGTGGCCAAACCTGCCATAGTGAAGATGCTCGAGGACCTCACCAAAAGGATCGAATCGGGCGAGAAAATGATTGCAGGAAACGATAAAAAGGTCGAGACCTGCAACTCTAGGGTGGATCAGATCTCGGGAGCACCCCCGATTCTGAAAGGTTTGGATTCGACGAAGTTCATACAGAGGTCGTTCCTTGAGGAAGCGGCCCCAAAGCCCATTCCTAAAAAGTTCAGAATGGCGGAACTCCCTAAATACAATGGCACCACCAACCCCAACGAACATGTTACTGCCTACACCTGCGCAGTAAAAGGCAACGACATAAAGATGACAAGATCGAGTTCTTATTGCTGAAAATATTTGGAGAAACGCTCTCGAAGGGGGCCATGAAGTGGTACCACAACCTGGCTCCCAATTCCGTAGATTCATTCGCCATGCTGGTGGACTCTTTCGTAAGAGAGCACGCTAGCGCCATCAAGGTAGCAACAAGGCAGTACAACGTATTCAAGATTAAGCAAAGGGAGAACAAAATGTTGCGAGAATTCGTGTCTCGTTTTCTGACAGAACGAATAGAGATCCCCTGGTCTCTGACGGGCTGTGCGGGCCTTTACTCAAGACCTGAATGAATGAAGCTCGATGGCATCGAGGCAGCTGAAAGAGAACTTGATCGAGTATCCCTCCGTAACTTGGTCCGACGTCCACAACCGATACCAGTAAAGATCAAGGTCGAGGACGACCAGGTGGGAGCCCTTTCGGGCTTAGTATACCCAAGCAGGCTTTTGGCGAATGAGTCAAGATCGAATAAAGAAAGGTACCAGCCATACCCCGATGATAGGAGAAATGCTCCAAAGTGTAATCCACCCCACAACAGCCGACCGGTGAACTAAGGACAGAACCCTTGGGGACCCCTCAATCGGGGTGGCTTCGACGGATATGCAGGGCCAACAGGGGCACCCTGCCTATCAGAGTATAGCTTCAACGTCGATGTGTCAGATATTGTGTTTGCCATTAGTAGGATCAGAGACGCCGGATGGCCCAGATCGTTACGTTCGGATCCTTCCCATATGAACTGCAATTTGATTTGCGAGTTTCACAACTCCCATGGGCACCGAACAGAATATTGTAGGCAGCTCCGAGAGGAAGTGGCCTGATTGCTCGACAACGGGAACCTTCGGGAACTTCTCAGCAGTCGGGCTAAAAATCAATCGCGAGAAGGAGAAATAGCAAAAGGAAACAAAACAGACCAGCCTCAACACATCGTCCACACGATTTTTTGACGATCGCCCCGAACGCGTTCAAATAAAGGACAACTTAGCAACCGCCAAATAAGCGCCAGAACTCGAGAAGCGTCGTCGCCACCAAGGTACAATCGCCCATCCCTCTTCCCATCTTCTACTTCACGGTTTCTCTGGTGCAGGACAATAACCAAGGTAATCAGGATGATACCCCGGCTCGAAGATTCTGAAGGCTTCAGAGCGTCTGTTGCATTCTTTTCCTTTGATCAAATATTTTATCCCGAAACGGGTTTTTACCGGCAGAGGTTTTTAACGAGGCAACATCGAAGCACTTCCCAAGAAGGATTTAGCAAGCCTACGGGACTTTCTTTACAACCGGCCCTACGCCGAAAAATGACGAAGGAAGCCCCAATAGGGAATAATGCACCGGACCAAACGGTCCAAGGAGTCGCGCCCGCGCAGGCCAAGCTCGCAACAATGAAATGGCATGTATTTATAGTATATATATACGCCAAGCAATAAAGAATATCTTTCGGCATCTCGTACTCCAGAAAGGGGGATTTCAACATGATCACGACGAAGGCCTCTCCACCAAACGCATCCCGAGATACTTGGAGACTTAGCATCAACAATTTAGCACTCGCACGACCCTAGGGTCGGAACTCCGGGCTCATAAAGCCCCTACAAGGCAACTCTGAGCTCACAAAAAGCGGCCTTTAAGCTTAAACAAACTCGATGACTCGGAGACTATCATTAATCGCCATGCGCTGGAAAACCCAAAATTGTAAGACCCCTAGCGGGCAGACTCGGCGTAACCAGATCTATTCTACATTACAACAAAAACTGTAAGACCTCAACAAGCATGAAAAACTGTAAGACCTCAACAGGCATGAAAATCCCGAAGTTTAGGTTATACGTCACATTTGTAAGAATCCCAAAATGGCATACCCTCAGTGTAGATGCCTAAACTATCACTCAGAATCAAAAATGGCTCCGGCCAAACACATATGACTACGGTCATACTAGCTGATAAAGCCAAATTAATGTGACTTGGGGACGCCCGACCGTCGCTAAACAAAATCGCAGGACACTACATTGAATATACTTCAGAAAGAACCAGTTAAAATAGGCTTCCCTCAATAGGCAAAAAAAACGAGCTCTGACCATGTCGGCTCCAAATCGCAAGGCATCGATCTACTCGACCTACGAGCTAAAAACCTTCCGAGGTGCTCAAACATTGCCGATAATGACTTGAAATCGAGGTTCTTCTGGAACCGACGACGGGTCAGGCAAAATTATTTCAAAAGACCTTAACGAGCGGAAAACAAAGCCTACATAAAACCCACGGGCAAAACAACGTAAGAGCCATTATCGCTAGCAAAACGAGCCTACAGGCCGCACACTAAAAGGTCTCTACGACCAAAAAGCGTAAGAGCCATTGTCGCCAGCTTGAAAATTGACAACATGAGGATTAAAATGAGCTCGAGTCGTAATCCGATTCGGAGACTGGATCGAAAATAGTTAACTATACAAGCCTTAGGGCCACATATCAAAAGGTCTCAAGGTCTCAACGACCAAATAGTATAAGGGCCACTATCGCAAGTTTGAAGATCGAAAAAACTTGAGGGTCAATTGAAGCTCGAGTTGCAACGCAACTCGGAGACTGGACCCAAAAAAGTCCAAACAACAAATGCCCAAGGGCAAGAAATAAAATCCATCATCGCTAACCCATACAAACGCAAAACTCGAGGGTAAATTAAGCTTTTGTCGGATCCCAACTCGGAGACTGAACCCGAAGACGGTTTAAGCACGCAAGCCTAAGGGCAAATCCGGGGTCGAATCGACCCAATTAAAACTCCAACAAGCAGAAATATAGAAGATACAAATTGTAGGGTTCCCCCTCTTATTTCTACATATTGACGATGGAGTGCAATCTCAGCCTACGTCATATAATGAAAGCTATATTTACACAACAAAGAAGGCAGGGAATAGTCATTCCCCATTTCTTTCCGGCAGCTATAGTCTGGCGCTCTCCTCCTCATCGTCTTCAGCATCGGACAGTAGGAACTTGGCATCGTACTCCTCTTCTTTGGCTTGCTTGATCTTCCTTGAGAGATCAAAGCCCCTGGCATGAATCTCCTTGAGGATTTCCCTCCGGGATCTGCACCTCACGTACTCCTTGCTATTGTTTACATGATCGAGGGTCTTCTTTAGCTCAGCTTTAGCAGTGGCAGCGCTTCTTGAATAAGCCGCCATTTTCTGTCCCACCCTAGTTGTTATTCATCACAACCTCGGCCCGGACATTCACCACCTCGATTTTCGCCATTGAAAGCTCAGATGAGAGTCTCACGGTTATCTTCGCTCGAGCAGAATCATTCGCACGGGCAACCTGAATTTGCGCCTCAAGTGCGGAAGTCCCGGCTTGAGCCCTCTCTTTGGCCTCAGAATGGGCATTCACACGCGCCTGCAGCTCGGCGAATTCACGTTTGGCTTTGCCAACCTCCCCCTAGAGTTGTTCCAGCTCATCCGCCTTATCCTTCAACTGAAATAGCAACACGTCAAGACGGCGAGAATAAAAGGGAATGCAGGCCATCGCGAAATGCATGATACCTGTTTTTCCAAGAGGGCCTCCCGGGCCCGACTTCGATCAACCTTACGCCGTAAAGAGACGAGATCGCTTTCCTTTGCCACACAATGAAGTTTGAGGGATTTCTTCCTATCTCGAGCCTCCCACAATGGGGCCTCACAACGAAGTAGTTCGGCTTTGAGCCTATAAAAATCCTGAGAAAGAAAGCCACGTAAATAAAAAGAAACGAAAGGAGCGCAGGGCCAGAACATCCTTACAGCGGCCGAAAACTCACGATAAAGCCAAAGCGCTGAGCCTCGCCGAAGGCCGAAGAAACGATCGACAGTGCAACAATCCCGGAAGGTTGCTGGTCGGCCGAATTGCTTCCCCTTAACCGCTGCGAAGAAGGCACCTCACCACAAGCCTTCTCGCACCCCGGACTATCTTTCCATTTACCGGCGCTCCTTGACCCTGGGGCCAGCAATCTCTCCTCCTCCCATGGGGAACTCAGCCTCACTTAGAAAGGACTCCCGGCACCTGCAGCAGATAAATTAGATGAGCCAGCAAGAAGGAAGCCATCTCTTGGGGGGCGGAATGCCAGACGCCCACCATGATGCTTCTCATCCCATTTCCCTTTTCATAGATCTCGCCACCGGCGCTTATCATAAGTCGAGCAAGTTTCCAGCTTACAAGACTATTCGGCTAAATCAGGGACCGCACCGGGCAACCAATGAGTTGCTATAAACAAAGAACATAAAGATATTATTACGGGGCCAACCTCATATTGAGATAAAGACATTTCAAACGGAGCGCTTACGTGTGAAGTTCCATTTATCAGGAAACGGTAAAAATTCTCCAGAGATAACATCGGTCGTTCGGATTCGAACGAACCGATTCATCCATCTACGGTTCTCATCCTCCTTGCTGCCGATCACAGGAGCTCGGGTGGATCTATGCTGAAGAGCAATCATGCCCCTATAGCGCAATGGCTGGTACAACCTCACGAGGTGGCTGAGGATGACTATCACGGCCCTGTCAGTAAAATATCTCTTCGACTGCACTATTCTCCAAAGAAAGGGATGAACCTGCGCCAATGTTACTTGATATATTCTACAGAAATAAAGCACGATCTGGTCCGAGGAACCCGGTGTAAGAACATGAATATACACACTCAAGAATCCCTCAACGTATGTCATGACACTCTCCTCGGGGTAAGGTTCTTGCAAAATCACGCCTTTCCCCCATTCGCATTCTTTCATGATCATCTCGGGGTTTTCCTCCCTCACCGATGAAATAATCCTCGACACATGCTCTGGATGGCCCAGAATATTGGGAGGTCTCCCTGGTGTGACAGCCCTCTTTGAGGCAGGGCAACCCGAGCCTCGCTCTCTCGACATTAGAGGCGATCCGCTGGTACCAACCAAAGGTTGAGCACAATAGGGACTCCCCTTCGTCCGAGGATTAGGCGTCGAAGCGGCAACCATGATTACAGCAGAATAAGGGGAATAAGATGAGGATCCAGGTAAAAACTTTCTGGAGCAGGGAAGCAGAAGGACTAACATAAAGCGCCAGGCTCTATAGAGGAGACAAGCTTATCAAGAACAGCAAAATCGCCGCTTTAAAGGCGGATGATCAAATATATAGAGACTTAGTGACAACTGCTCGTTTGCCCAAGAGGGCCAATTAATTTTGGCAGCGTTAACATTACCCTCTCCTTGGGGAGTGTACTTGCAAAATCACTCCAGGCTCCCACATACTCATATAACCGAAGAACCTCGGAAGCTTCCCAATGTCATAAATATCGGTTTGGGAGTAGCTATCGATTCAACCTCGGGATGTGGCTAATCTCGGGCCCCCCGGTCTGTCCCACAATAAGGCCCCGAAGGGCCGATGCCGGAATGCAAAAACAAAAAAGCAGGGAGAACTGACAGAATAAAAACTCCTTTCATACATTGGCAAAGAGAAAAAACGTCTTTACACTATTCGTTTGCCGGGGGGGACACATGAAGTAAAAAGGAAGGCATACAAAAAGGGCTCAGAGACTACTCCTCGCCGCTATTGTCTTCACCCTTATCAGGGGCAATCAAGAGCGCCAATCTTCCCCCGACGCACGAGCCTCCTTCAGATCGGCAGACAGCTCGAAGCCTCTGGCCTCGAGTTCTTCCATGGTCTCCCTCTTCGCCTCCGCTTTGGCATGCTCAACAGCTCAGATTTGTTTCTGCTCAGCTGCCATGGATATGTCACGAACCATTGTATGCGCTGTGGTCACATCATCCTTATAAGTGGCAGCATCTCGCTCGGCCTCAGACTTAGCCGCAGTCAAAGTAACAATCTCCCTGCGAGTGTTTGTGAGAAGATCCCGGGATGTCACCAATTTCCCGACCACAATCTCGTTTCGCTCTTTCATCCCAGAGATCTCTGCTTTCAACTGACTAATCCGCGAGTCACTCTGCTCAACGTACGGGAAAAGGGCAAGTCGATGAATATATGGATCCAATACATGTGTGAATACAAGGTAAAAGGTCGGGTCCGAGAGCGCCGCCTCCAAAGTGACCAGAAGTTCTCCCAACTCTTTATCTCCCCGGGTAGAGCGAGCCTCCGAGTCTTGTAGCTTCGAGGCAATTTTCTTATGCTCCTTTTGGTGGCAAGAAAGTTCCCCGTGGACTGAAGAATGGCATGGTCATACATCTCCTTACACTTCGGCACAAAGGGAAAGTTTGAAAAACGATGAATAATGCCTGAGAACAAAAGAAATACACGAGGGAAAACTATCACCTACTGCATGGACTTCTCCGCCACTTTAACGGTGCCAGAAATATCGAGATCAGCCTTGTCGATTACGCCATCAAAAATGTTGGCAATAAAGTCTTCCCCTTTGGGAGTAGTCCCAGCTGTGGCACCGACTATCCTCTCGGCATCCCTCAGTTCCCCTGATGAAACCAGAATGTTCGAAATGAAGTCGTTCGGTTCGCTGATTTCTCTAAGTGGCAACCATGTTCCTGGAAGGCCCTGAGCTCCGATCCCTGAGGATCAATTCCAACGGTCCTCCTAGCAGAAGCTACATCGAATCCAGCCATACGATTCGAATCTACATCAGCGTCCTCTTCAAGGACCCTCAGCTCACTAGCCCGGCCGGAGCCAGCCGTTCCGGACTCAGCATCCTCTGATCGGGGTGCCTGTAAATCTCTCGCACTGGACCTTGTTCTCCTCATCAACGGACTTGCATCATCATCCTCCCCTTCGATATCAGGATTTGACTGGAAGGCTAGAGAAGCCATCCCATCAAGACGGGCAACGACTGGCTAGAGAAGCCATCCCATCCCAACGGACTTTTTCTCTTCTTGTTCACGCCAGGCTCCAAGGCCTCTGCTTTACCATCAAGGGGCAGCCTCATCTGCATATTCTCACCAATACCTACACCAGCACAATAACCGCGATACATTTTCGCTAAGGGCTCAGAAGGATACACAAAATACGAAGCACAGGCGGTAAAGGAACCTCACCGTGATTCTTGGCCACCCAACGCTCCTTAGCCAGGACGGTCCAAGACCGAACGCGGTACGAGAACTTCTCACTCAACCGCCTGATCCATCCTGACAAATCTGGGACCACCTTTGGATTCCAAGCAGCGGCTGTAGAAAGCACAAATAGGTTATTATGACGAACGAAAGAGTAGTCGAAAATAGGTTAAAGGGAAAATCGCTTACATCGGTCGTTCCACTACTCCGGAAAGGGAATTCTCCAGGCTGGTATGATGTCCGAGGTTCTCACCCGTATAAACCTGCTCATCCATCATTGGTCCTTCCCCTCATCAATGCTCGTGAAAAAAGATTTTTTGGACCGATGGCGAAGCTTGATTATGCCTCGATAAAGTCGAGGGCGGTACAGTCTGATCAGATGATTAAGGGTAAAAACCTCACCTCTAACCCCTTCGGTGAAATGTCTAAGCATTAACACTATCCTCCAAAAATATAGGTATATCTGACCAAGTGTCACCTGGCATCAGTCACAGAAGTCAAGAATGACCGGGTCAATTTCCAAGGGAGGAGATTCGACGGATTTATTAGGACCCAAGGTAAATGGGTAAGTGTATATATAAAGGAAGCCAACATTGAAGCTAGTAATATTGTCGTTGGGGCCGGGAATCTCCAATTCCACTTCCTTGCTCCATCGACAGTCCTCCCTCACCTTGCTAACATCTATCACAATGCTAACGTATCGAGATACGTGCTCACACCGGTCCGGCATAGACGAGGGAGTCTCGATGTCAATATCCTTCGACGTATCAAGATCGGGTGGGGTACATTGTTCCAAAGTGGGAACTGATCTTGCTTCTCCCTCTGATAATCGGGACGACGATGCAGTGTCGTTCCGTCGAGGAACCGTCCTAGAAGTACTAGCCATGTAAAATGGCAAAAACCCTTCTGTGAAAAGAGGAAAGAATGTCAAATAACAAAATTCTGACTCGCGGGCTTGTAAGTAGGGTGAAGATCGGAAGTATTTAGCAACCGGTGCATTTATAGGAATTGCTGGGGAAGTAGAAAAGACAAGTCGATGGCAGTTCGTGGGTTTCTCGATTACCGCATCTGACGGAGGCCCTGCATGGTTCTTTGGGGCACGACATTTAATGCTCATTGACGGTTGACGTCATGGAAAATCGTTGCCTATTACTTTGTTCTATGAAACGCGGAGACTATCTATATGCGGTGAAATCGGGGGGTCTATTTCCCGCCGTTAAGGTACATTCAGGAAGTCATGTCAGCATCTCGAGGCTGCAGGATTAAGATCGAGCTCCCTCCCTCGAGGATCGTCCACGACCCAACAAAGATTCTGAGGATAAGGAATTTGTCCGCGACCCAACGAAGGTTCCGAGGACGGGGGATTCCTGAGGCAAGCAGCTAGAATTAGTAAACACTAGTACAATGCCTAGCCATCCCATAAGGGGAATCCATGCCACTTTATAAGGGGCTGATGTTTCTCCATTTTCCCCACAAGTACAATAATCTCTCTCTCTCTCTCTCTCTTCTTTCTAAACTCACTCGTTCTCACCGGCACGAGGCCACTTTAATATCTATTGCTCTCTTACTTGTTCTTCATCTTATCACTTGGTATTGGCCATAATGAGCCTCATTTAATCGTATCTTAATTGTTATCCCATTCCCGACTATCCCCGGTAGCTCGAGCTCGACTCCAACATCGACCCCGAGGTCTCCCATCGACCAGTCCTATACTCGGGCAGTGTGCCCCTCGGTTTGATTACTATCTCGTTTTAGCTCGCATTTCATCGTTAAACTTCACATTCTTAGCATCAGCTGCTCTAATAACTAGGTAAGAATAGATCACGTATTTTAAAATCCCATTTACAAATTTAATTGTTGTTACCTTTTTCACGGTAAACAGTGCTAGTTGAGGTTTCCTTGTGAAGTTAAATCTTGGAACAAGTTTGGTTATAGCTGACTCCCCTTGCCGAGATGTATTTACTTGTATATTCGATTTCATTGCCGGGATAGTGTTGTTTTCTTATTGTTCCATTGCCGGAATTCTTTTAGTGATTGGGGTTGAATTGTATGTAATGATATGGACCGGGTTGCACGCCGCAACAATAATATATTTGGATCGGGTTGCATGCCGCAACAATATTATATTTGGATCGGGTTGCACGCTGCAACAATATTATATTTTGATCGGGTTGTATGCCACAACAGTGATAAATGATATGGAATGGGTTGTACACTGCAACAATGTTTTTTTATAATTTGGAACGGGTTGCACACCGCAACAATAATGATAGAAGTGGTTATTGACCGGTTACGATTTTCCTTATTCTTTCTGCTGCAAGTTTTAAATTGTTCTTTATGTTTTTCTTTTGAACTACTGTTGGTAAAGGATATTCCCCCGTATCATGTCTCACTCCCATTTTTAATTGTTTATTTCTGTTTTATTTTCTGCTGCATATGATATAACTGCACATCTTTGGGTGGCTGCCTTCAGTCCAGTCAGAGATTCTGAGGTAGAACTGCAGGCGTCCGCAGGCCCTGGCGTTCTCTTCTATCTTTATAATTTGCTTTCATTTACTTCAAAGACATATTATATCTTTCTTTCTGACCTTATTTGTAGTAATTTTAGATTGTCTGTGAAGCGTGACACCAGTTCTGGGTAGATTTTGCTTTAGATGATGTATTGGATATTTACTCAAATATTTTATCGTTTCTTCCGCTTGTTTAAAATTTCGTTGTTTATAAGCTATTGTTTCTAAATGTTAAATGATTTAAAATTGGGGGAAAGATAATTTATTCACACCGCTGGCTTGCCTAGCTTTCATTAGTAGGCGCCATCACGACTCCCGAGGGAGAGAAATTCGGGTCGTGTCAAGTTGGTATAAGAGCTTTAGGTTACATGGGTCTCACAATTCACACTCAAGCTTAGTAGAGTCTGAGGGATCGGTACAGAGACGTTTGTATTTATCCCTCATAGGGTACAAAGTTAGAAAAAACTTCGCATCTATTCTTTCCTGTCGTGGGGTTTGGTTACTCAATGTTAATTGAATTTCTACTCTGTTTTTTCGCAGATGGCGAGAACACGCGCTTCCTCATCTATTTACCAGAAGCCCAAGCCCCTAGCAGTAGCTCCTACGACGGGCAAAGGGCGAGGTCGAGGCCGTGCAAGAGGGCGAGGCCGAGGCCGTGCAAGAGGCCGAGGTAGGGGCAGAGCTGAGCCCAGAGCAACAGAACTAGTGGCGGAGGCTCAGGTTGACTTCGATGATGAAGTTCCGGCCTAGACAGTTTCGATTGGCCCAGCTAAGGTCCCAGAGGGGTTCATTTCTACCCCAGTACTCCAGTATGCTTTGGTCCGTCTAGTGGGCCTTATGGAGAATGTTACCCGGGCAGGCTTGCTTCCTGTAGAACCAGCCGTCTCTCTGGATGGAGGAGGAGCCCATACTCCTGTTACTCGCACTCCGGAGCAGGTGGCTCCCCAGTTTCAGACTCCAGCAACTCATCCAGTTGGAGCAGTTCAACCGGGTGTGGTAGCTCAGACCGGTGATGAAGCAGCTATGTTTGTCGATGCTTTGTGGAGATTAGACAGGTTCACCAAGCTCTTCCCTTCTACTTTTAGCGGTGCATCTTCTGAGGATCCCTAAGATTATCTAGATAGCTGTCATGAGGTTCTCAGGAATATAGGGATAGTGGAGACCAATGGGGTTGGCTTTGCTACTTTCCACTTGTCTGGATCTTCCAAGACTTGGTGGAGAGCTTATTGTTTGTCTAGACCAGCCGGATCACCACTTTTGACTTGGGAGAAGTTTACTCAGTTATTTTTTGGAGAAGTTTCTCCCTATCACTTAGAGAGAGATCTATCAGAGGCGGTTTGAGCGTCTCCAGTAGGGTTCTATGACCGTTACTCAGTATGAGACCAAATTCATCGACTTGGCCCGTCATACTCTTATCTTACTTCCCACCGAGAGAGAGAGAGGGTGAGGAGGTTCATTAAGGGACTTATTCGGCTATTTCGACTTCAGATGGCTAAGGAGATGGGGAGTGATATTTCTTTTCAGGAGGCGGCCAATATGGCTAGGAGAGTTGAGATGGTTCTATCGCAGGGGGGTGGTCAGGGGTCTGACAAGAGGCCTTGTCATTCAGGCAGATTCAGTGGTGCCTCATCTAGAGGTAGGGATTCGTATGGTAGAGGCTATCCTCCTAGGCCTTTTCAGTCAGCACTTCAAGTTTCTCTCGGTGCTTCAGGTGGTTGTGGTTCTCATATGCATTATTCTGATCAACAGCCTTACAGTGCACCACCAGCTCCTATCAGTCCACCGCCGCTCTAGAATTTTTGGGGTGGTCATTCAGGTAGCTAGGGTCAGTCTCAGTTTCCTCAGCCACAACTCTCAGGTGGATGCTTTGAGTGTGGTGAGTATGGTCATATCCGGAGGGCTTGTCCGAGATTGGTGGGTATTCAGTCACAGCAGCAGGGTTTCCGTGCTATGGTTCATGCACCAGGTGTTCCACTGCTCGTTCCGCCAGCTAGGGGTGGGGGTAGAGGTGTTAGAGGTGGAGGTAGAGGTCTTAGAGGTTGAGGTTAGGCAGCTAGAGGTGGAGGCCAGCCAGCAACAGGCCGTCCCAGAGATGTAGTTCAGGGTGGTGAGGCCTAGCCCCGATGTTACGCTCTTCTAGCCAGGCCTGAGGCTGAGGCTTCTGATGCTGTTAGCACACGTACTGTTCTGGTTTGTAGTAGAGATGTTTTGGTTTTATTTGATCCAGGATATACATACTCCTATGTGTCATCTTATTTTGCACCGTATCTGGTCATGCTTAGTGATTCCTTGAGTACCCCTGTATATGTGTCTACACCGGTGGGTGATTCTATTGTGGTAGATCGAGTCCATCGTTCGTGTATAGTTGTGATTGGGGTCTTTAGACTCGTATAGATTTGTTACTTTTGGACATGGTTGATTTTGATGTCATATTGGGGATGGACAGGTTATCACCTTACCATGCTATCTTGGACTGTCATGCCAAGACTGTGACCTTATCCTTGCTGGGTTTACCTCATTTAGATTGGAGAGGGACTCCTGGTCATTCTACCTGTAGTGTTATCTCATATATGAAGGCTCGGCATATGTCGAGAAGGAGTATTTGGCCTATTTGGCCTATGTTCGTGATTTTAGTGTGGAGGTTCCTTCTCTTGATGCTGTGCCCATTGTTTGTGAGTTTCCTGAGGTATTTCCTTCAGACCTGGCGGGTATGCCACCCGATAGGGATATTGACTTCTGCATTGATTTGGCTCCGGGCACTCAGTCGATTTCTATTCTGCCGTATCGTATGGACCTACTTGAGTTGAAAGAGTTGAAGGAGCAGTTGCAAGACTTGCTTGAAAAAAGTTTCATTAGACCTAGTGTTTTGCCATAGGGTGCACCGATGTTGTTTGTTAAGAAGAAAGACGAATCGATGAGAATGTGTATTGATTACCGGTAGTTGAACAAAGTTACAATCAAGAATAAGTATCCATTGTCAAGAATTGATGATTTGTTAGATCAGCTTTAGGGTGGCAAGGTATTTTCGAAGACTAATTTGAGATATGGCTACCATCAGTTGAGGATTAGGGCCTCTGATGTCCCTAAGACAGCTTTTCGCACTCGGTACGGGCATTATGAGTTCTTGGTGATGTCATTCGGATTGACAAATGCCCCAGCAATTTTTATGGATTTGATGAACCGAGTGTTCAGGCCTTACTTGGATTCGTTTGTGATAGTCTTCATTGATGATATTTTGATCTATTCCCTCAACCGGGAGGAGCATGAGTAGCATTTTATAGTGGTTCTTCAGACTTTAAGTGATAGCCAGTTGTATGCCAAGTTTTCGAAGTGCGAGTTCTTGTTGAGTTCAGTTGCATTCTTGGGTCATGTTGTATCAATAGAGGGTGTTCAGGTTAATCCGAAGAAGATAGAGGCAGTCAAGAACTGGCCTAGACCCGCATCAGCTACAGAGATCCAGAGTTTCTTGGATTTAACAGGCTACTATTGTTGTTTTATGTAAGGGTTTTCGTCTATTGCAGCCCTGATGACCAGGTTGACCCAGAAGGGTGCCCAGTTCTGGTGGTCGGATGAGTATGAGGCAAGCTTTTAGAAGCTCAAGACAGCTTTGACTACGGCACCGGTGTTGGCTTTTCCAATAGGTTCAGGGTCTTACACAATTTATTTAATTCATCTCGTATTGGACTTGGTACGATGTTGATGTAGGATAGCAAGGTCATTGTCTATGCTTCGCGGAAGTTGAAGATTCATGAGAAGAACTATCTGGTTCATGATTTGGAGTTAGCAGCCATTGTTCACGCGTTGAAGGTTTGGATGAATTATCTGTATGGCGTGGCGTGTGAGGTGTTCACGGAACACGATAGTCTGCAGTATTTATTCAAGCAGAAGGAGCTAAATTTGAGGCAGAGAAGGTGGTTGGAGCAATTAAAAGACTATGATATCACCATCTTATATCATCCATGAAAGGCCAATGTGGCTGATTCTTTTAGTAGGAAGTCAGCCAGTATGGGCAGTCTTACTTATATTCCAGTCGGTGAGAGACCGCTTGCTTTAGATGTTCAGGCTTTGGCCAATCAGTTCATGAGGTTGGATGTTTCTAAGCCCAACCGTGTGTTAGTTTGTACAGTCGCTCGTTCTTCATTATTGGAACGTATCCGAGATCTGCAGTATGATGATCCTCATTTGTGTGTCCTTAGAGACATGGTGCAGCATGGAGGTGCCAAGCAGGTTACCTTAGGAGATGATGGAGTTTTGAGGTTGTAGGGTCGAGTTTGTCTGCCAAATGTGGATGAACTTCGAGAGTTGATTTTAGAGGAGGCCCATAACTCCCAGTACTCTATTCGTCCGGGCGCCGCATAGATGTATCAGGATCTGCAGCAGCATTATTAGTGGAGGAGAATGAAGAAGGACATTATTGCATATGTGGCTCGGTGTTTGAATTGTCAGTAGGTTAGGTACGAGCATCTGAGGCTTGGTGGTTTATTCTAGAAGATTGAGATTCCTGAGTGGAAGTGCGAGCGTATCACTATGAACTTCGTTGTTAGACTCCCACGGACTCAGAGGAAGTTCGATGCAGTGTGGGTTATTGTTGATAGACTAACCAAGTCAGCACATTTCATTCTGGTGGCAGTCTCCTATTCTTCCAAGAGGTTAGCTGAGATCTATATCCGGGAGATTGTTCGTCTTTATAGTATTCTTGTGTCTATCATTTCGGATCGAGGTACGCAGTTTCTGGAGAGCAGTTCAGTGAGAGTTGGGCACACGGGTTGAGTTAACCACAGTGTTTCATCCTCAGACGGACGGGCAGTCCGAGCGGACCATTCAGATTTTCGAGGATATGCTCCGAGCCTGTGTCATTGACTTTGGAGATTCGTGGGATCAGTTTTTCCCTTTAGCAGAGTTTGTCTACAACAACAGCTACCAGTCGAGTATCTAGATGGTTCCTTATGAGGCTTTATATGGTAGGCGGTGTTGGTCGCCAGCTGGATGGTTTGAGCCGGGAGAGGCTCGGTTGTTGGGTACGGATCTAGTACAGGATGCCTTGGACAAGGTCAGGATCATTTAGGATAGGCTTCATACAGCTCAGCCAAGGCAAAAGATTTATGCAGTCGTAAGGTTTGTGATTTAGATTTCATGGTAGGTGAGCGGGTACTGCTTCGAGTGTCGCCTATGAAGGGCGTGATGAGATTTGGGAATAAGGGCAAGCTTAGCCCTAGGTTCATTAGTCCGTTTGAGATTCTTGATCGAGTGGGAGAGGTGGCTTACAAACTTGCGTTGCTGCCGAGCTTATCAGCCGTGCATCCAGTGTTTCATGTGTCCTTGCTTTGGAAGTATCATGCCGATCCATCCCACGTGTTAGATTTCAGCACCGTCCAGTTGGACAAGAACTTGTCTTATGAGGAAGAGTCGGTAGCTATTCTAGACCGGTAGGTTCTCCAGTTGAGATCGAAGAGATTTCCTTCTGTTCGTGTTCAGTTGAGAGGTAAGCCTGCTGAGGCATCGACCTGGGAGTTCAAGTCCGATATGTGGAGCCGTTACCCCCATATTTTCCCCGACTCAGGTACTTCTTTCTTATGTCCGTTCAAGGACGAACAGTTGTTTTAGAGGTGGAGAATGTGATGACCCAAAAGGTCATCACTTGTTTTAGAAATAAATTATGCGTTCCGAGGCCTTAGAAACCTCTTTCAGTATCACCTCGATTTGCATGCGCAGTCTGGGCACGTAGCCGGAAAGCCATTATGTGAAAATCTATGAAAAATGATGAATTTTGACTTTAAAATGAATTAAGTTGACTTCGGTCAACATTTTAGGTAAACGGACCTGGACCCATGATTTGGTGGTCTCGAAGGGTCCATAGGAAAATATGGGACTTAGGCGTATGCCCAGAATCGAATTCCGAAGTCCCAAGCCTAAGAAATGAATTTTTAAAGAAAATTAGTTTCTAGGATTATCTATGAGTTTTGAAAATGAAATGTGTTTGAAATTTGATGGTATCGGGCCCATATTTTGGTTCCTAAGCTCGGTACAGGTTTTATATGTGATTTATGATAAGTCTATGGAATTTGGTAAGAAACGGATTTGAAATGATGTGAATCGGACCTTATTTGGGAAAATTAGAAAATTTGATATTCTTAAGAGATTTCATGATTTTACTGCTAAATTAATAGTTGTTGATATCATTATGGTGATTTGAATACACGAGCAAGTCCGTATGATATTTTTAGGTTGGTGTGCATGTTTGGTTTGGAGCCCCGAGGGCTCGGGTGAGTTTTGGATAGGCCACGGAGTGGAATTTGGACTTAGGATGTTGCAGATTTGAACTGGTATATTGTAGGCCTGCAGGCTTCGTATTTGCGAAGCCTGGCTCGCAAATGCGAGAGCTCTGTCGCAAAAGCGAAAGAGCCCAGGCCAGCATTACCTCGCAAATGCGAGGCACTCATCGCAAATGCGATGCCCCCAGTGTTAGCCAATCGTCACAAATGCGACATATTGATCGCAAAAGCGACTTCGCAAATGGGGTAGTCACTTCGCAAATGCGAGAATAGCAGACTCTGGGTTCGCAATTGCGAACCCTAGTCGCAATTGCATTACCTGCAACCTATAAATTCACACTTAGACACATTTTCAGCCATTTTTCATAACTTCTCAAAACATAAACTCTCTTGGGCGATTTACCAAAGAAAATTTATTCTCCAAACCAATTGTAAGTCATTTGTAACTAGTTTTCTTCAATCTTTAACATCTTTTCACATGATTTCAACTCAAAATCAATGATTTTCACGGGGGAAATTGGGTGTTTTGGGTAGAACCTAAGTTTTTCAAATTTTGGGGATTTGGACCTTGACTTGAGGTCTGATTTCAAAAAAATTGTATATTTGGGTTGGTGGGGGAATGGGTAATCGGGTTTTGACCATGTGGGCCCGGGGGCAAGTTTTGACTTTTTTTGGAAAACTTATTATCATGCATTAGAATTGTTTCATTTAGCATTTATTAATGTAATTAAGTAACTTGTGGCTAGATACGAGCGGATTGGTGGTGGAATCAAGAGGTAAAGCGATAGTTGAGGCTTGAATTGTATTCGTGGCATCGATGTAAGTATTTGGTCTAACCTTAGCTTGAGGGATTAGAAGTTGAGTCATATTTTCTATATGTTACTTGTTGAGTATGACGTATAGGCATGGTGACGAGTATCTATACGTTGGTGTCAAGCATAACCGTGAGTCTTAAATTGAAATCGTTGTGTTCTTAATAAGTACTACGAATGCCTAAGTTGTTGATTTTTTGTGTTGGGCAAGAATTATGATTATTCTCTTGGAAATTGCTTATGGTTGGGTATTGGTGCTAGTTGAGGTTTCTTTTGTGAAGTTAAATGTTGGAACAAGTTTGGTTATAGCTGATTCCCTTACCGGGACGTATTTACTTATACTGTCAATTCCCTTGGCGGGATATTGTTGTTCCCTTATTCCCTTGTCGCCGGGACTCTTTTAGCGATTGGGGTTGAATTGTATGTAATGATATGGACCGGGTTGCACGCCACAATGATATTATATTTGGATTGGGATGCACGCCACATTATATTTGGATCGGGTTGCACACTGCAACAGTGATAATTGATATGGATCTGGTTGCACGCTGCAACATTATTTTTTTATTATTTGGAATGGGTTGCGCGCCACAACAATAATGATAGAAGTAGTTATTGACCGGTTACGATTTCCTTATTCTTTCTGCTGCAATTTTTAAATTGTTCTTTATGTTTTTCTTGTGAACTACTGTTGGTAAAGGATATTCCCCCGTATCATGTCCCCTTCCATCTTTAATTGCTTATTTATATGTTATTTTTTGCTGTATATGATATAACTGCACAGGTTTATTTGGTAGTCTGGTCCTAGCATTGTCACTACTTTGCCGAGGTTAGGCTAGGCGCTTACTAGCACATGGAGTCGGTTGTGCTGGTACTACACCCTACACTAATGTGCAGATCCCGGAGCGGCAACTTTTGGACCTTAGCTTTGGGTGGCTGCCTTTAGTCCAGTCAGAGATTCCGAGGTAGTCCTACAGGCATCCGCAGGCCCCGGCTTTCTCTTCTATCTTAATGGTCTATTTTCATTTACTTCAGAGATAGATTGTATATTTCTTTCAGACCTTGTTTGTAGTAATTTTAGATTGCCTGTGAAGCGTGACACCAGTTCTGGGTATATTTTGCTTTAGATGATGTATTGGATATTTACTCAAATGTTTTATCGTTTCTTCCGCTTGTTTAAATTTTTTTCCATTTGTAAGCTATTGTTTCTAACTGTTAAAGGATTCAAAATTGGGGGAAAGATAATTTATTCACACCGTTGGGTTGCTTAGCATTCATTAGTAGGCGCCATCATGACTTTCGAGGGTGGAAAATCCAGGTCGTGACACTATGTGATTTACATCTACTTGTCATTGAAACTCTTTTAGCGGCGGTTTCTACCATGTCATGGTGTGTAGATTCGGGAGTCACTAATCATGTCTGCACTTATTTGCAATGGTTTCAGGTAACGCGGCAGCTAAGTAGAGGAGAAATCAACATTTATCAAGCAGATGGTTCGTCAGCCATAGCTTTAGCAATATGAAACATTAGTATTTCGTTTGGTAGTGGTAGAGGTTTAGCTTTAAAAGACACATTATATGTACCTTCCGTTAGAAGGAATTTAATTTTGGTTTCTACACTATGAGAGATGGTTATGACATTAATTTTTATGATATTGATAAATGTGTTATTACTCATGATAACCGTGATCTCTCTTCGGCTACATTAATTAATGGTCTTTTTGTTGTTGACTCTATTCCTAAACCGTTACAACCTAAAGAATTGAATTATGTTGATTCACCAAGTAAGAGAAAACATTCTTCTGAATTGAGTGAAACATATTTATGGCACTTGCGTTTGGGTCATATAAATCTAAACAGAATTTCAAGGTTGGTCAAGGATGGACCTTTAAGTTCATTGAAAGTGGAGGCATTACCAACTTGTGAATCTTGTTTAGAAGGAAAAATGACAAAACGAAATTTCCCCTCAAAATGAAATCGAGCAAGCGATAAATTAGAGTTAATTCATTATGATTTGTGTGGTCCAATTAATGTCCAATCAAGACGTGGTTTTGAGTATTTTGTGACTTTCACAGATGATTACTCAAAATTTGGATATATTTATTTGTTGCGTCGAAAGTCTGATTGTTTTGAAAAGTTCAAAAAATTCAAGACTGAGACTGAAAAGCGACATAATAAATATATCAAGACACTACGATCTGATCGTGGTAGGGAGTACCTCTCTACGGATTTCATTGGTTATTTATCAGAATGTGAAATTACATCTCAATTATATGCACCTGGAACTCCACAAGAAAATGTGTAGCTGAAAGAAGAAATAGGACTCTTATGGAAATGGTTGGATTAATGATGAGTTATTTTGATTTCCCTTCGTCCTTTTGGGGACATGCCTTAGAAACGGCGAATTACGTTCTGAACTTAGTTCCTTCAAAGTCAGTACCTTTGACCCCTATAGAATTGTGGACTGGGCGCAAGCGTATTCTCCGGCATATTCGAGTTTGGGGTTGTCCAGCACATGTGCTGAAAGGGAAAACGGATAAATTGGAGGTAAGAACGGATGTATACGTGTTTGTAGGTTATCCAAAAGGGACGAAAGGTGGTTTATCTTATTGTCCTAAAGAGAAAAAGGTAACTATTAGCACAAATGCCATGTTTCTTGAAGAAGACTATTTGATGAACCATGTTCCTAGAAGTAAACTCGTTTTACAGGAACTTAGCAAAGGAATGGAAACTCAGTCACTTGAAAAAACAAAACGACCATATCCAAACCCCGGAAGTCGATCTTGACATACCATTGCATTTTAGTAGTGGGAGAAATGTCAATAGACTTAATGTCCTGCAAGAACATTTGCCCGAAGTCATACTACCACAAAGTAGTGGGAGTCATGTTGAGCAGACTGCACAAAAGGAAGAAGTCGTTGATATCCCCGTGGATAGCATGGAGACTCGGGTTCCTGATGATGATGTGGCTCAACCACAAAATCAAAATGATGTAGTACATAGTCGTAGTGGGAGGGAAATAAGACAGCCAGTTCATTATACGCTCTTGGGAGAATTATATTATAGTATCCCTGAGGAGCCTAACGTCGAACCTGTCAATTACGACCAAGCACTACATGATAAGGATGCCGATAAGTGGGTTGCTGCTATGAAATTAGAGATGGAGTCTATGTACTCTAATCAATTCTGGGATCTTTGTAGAACCAGTTGATGGGTTAAACTCATTGGATGCAAGTGGATCTATAAGAAAAAGAGAGGTATAGACGGAAAAGTACAAACTTTTAAGGCAAGGCTTGTAGTGAAAGGGTTTACTTAGAAAGAAGAGATTGATTATGTGAAAACCTTCTTGCCGGTAGCCATGCTTAAGTCTATAAGGATTCTCTTATCCATTGCTGCTCATTATGGTTATGAGATTTGGCAAATGGATGTGAAGACAGTTTTCCTTAATTGAAGTCTTGATGAGTGCATCTATATGATGCAACTAGACGGTTTCGTGGAAAGTGGCAAAGAGCACATGTTGTGTAAGCTTAAAAGGTCCATTTATGTACTCAAACAGGCATCTAGGGCATGGAACACCTGTTCTAATAAGGCAATTAAAACTTTTGGTTTTGATCAGTGTGTTAACGAATCTTGTGTATACAAAAAATGGGATGTGGACAAAGTGGCATTTTTAATCTTGTATGTAGATGACATATTGCTCATAGGAAATAATGTGGGCATTTTGGATTTGGTTAAACAATGGTTGTCCACGCACTTCTATATGAAAGATTTGGGAGAAGCGGCTCATATCCTTGGGATCAAGCTCTTGCGAGATCGCAAGAAAAGGATATTAGGATTATCTCAGGCTTTTTATATTGATTCAATACTCTCCAAGTTTAGCATGCATGATTCCAAGAAAGGATTTACCTCTTTCAGGCATAATGTTTCTCTATCTAAAGATCAATATCCTAAAACTAATGAAGAGATAGAAAAGATAAAGGTAGTCCCCTATGCATCTGCTGTAGGGAGTCTAATGTATGCTATGTTATGTACTAGACCTGATATCTGCTTTGTCGTTGGCGTTGTTAGCAGATTTTAGTCTAATCCTGGAAGAGAGCATTGGACAACGGTTAAGCATATAATCAAGTACTTGAAAAGGACTAGGGATTACATTGTAGTCTACCATTCGGATGAACTTGTGCCTATTGGGTACATTTATTCGGATTTCCAATCACATAAAGATTCTAGAAAGTCTACCTCAGGAAATGTGTTTGCTCTAGAAGGTGGAGCCATAAGTTGGTGGAGCATCAAGCAAACTTGTGTTGCTGATTCCACCATGAAAGCCGAATATGTGGCTACCACTAAGCCAGCCAAAGAGGCGGTTTGGCTCGAGAACTTCCTCAGAGAGTTGAATGTGGTTCCCTCGATTCAAGCACTAATAACACTTTATTGCGATAATAGTGGTGCGGTGGCAAATTCAAAGGAGCCCCAAAGCCATAAAAGAGAAAAGCACATTGAGCGTAAATATCATTTAATTCATGAGATAGTGCAAAGAGGGGACATAGTAGTCACCAAGATTGCGTCGGAGAACAACTTGGCGGACCCGTTAACTAAGAGCTTACCACAGAAGACTTTTGATAGCCATGTTGACAGAATGGGTGTCAGAAAATTGGACGCACGGTTATGAGTCTAAGTGGGAGATTGTTAGGATATACTATAAACCATGCATATTGTTATAGTATTCTTTATGGAACAATTGTTTATTTATTTATTCAATTCACTAAAGTTTTATTTTAAATAGATCATGTATTTGTTTGTGTGTCCGTTGCTTATATAGTAGATGATTTAGTATATAGAGTTAAGTTTATACACGGAAGATTAAGTCATCGGTTCTTATAAGTCATAAAGTTTATGTTCACAACCAAATGATGGAATTGGACAGGCCATCAGAATGGTTGTAGCACAAGATTAAATATAATTTATCTTGATTATGGGAATGGTCTAATTCTAACTTCTTGTGATAGTACATTTTCTATGTATTGAACGAATCAAGTAGAGATAGGTATTTTATACTGACTTAAGAAAATAATTTCTTTAGTCCATTCATTGTACTTATACTCTTAATCTTGATATAATTATTATTAGTAGTGTATATCATTTATTGTTTTGATTTATTAAAAATCGAAATTCTTTCGTGGGTCAATAAGCCTGGTAAGTTGGACAATAATGATATACATTGGCGAAGTAATAATTAGTTGATAAAATCCATGTCTTCGTTTTATGAGATTGATGATACTCCTTTATGAAAGCTTATAAGTTTTCATGTGTAAACCCGGCTGGTGGATTTTGTATCCGACACATGAAATAAGTTAAGTGAAAGTCTAAAGAAGTAATCAATAAATTAAATTGTCATTAATTTAATTTGATTGGTTAGTATCTGAATCTTAGCATGGGGAGTTAAATAAGGTTTTATGGAAGCATTTCGAAAATGAACTAAGGAGTGAAATTACGAATTTTTAGTGGAATAATTCGTAATTTATTATGGTAGAAATTAATTTCAAAATTTTGAAATTAATTCCATAATAGGAAGCCTTGTTAATTAAATTTTGTGGTCCCTAATGTGCCTGCATAATAGGAAATAAATGAAACATTCCCTTAGTGGAAGAAGAAAACCTAACAGGTTTCGGAAAAATATTTTGACCTAAAAACACGTAGCTATATATACATGGTATATAGCTGGCCAATTTTTGCACTGAAAAACAACACATTTTTTCCTCGAATTTCACCCACCCGAAGTTCTCTATTTCCGGTTTTTTATTTGGGTAACACAGTAGAAGACTGTGGAAGGTTGCTGAGGTCTTGCAATTCTGGAGCTGGAGAAGAATATCGATTTGCTTTGTTCATGCTTCAAAGGGTAACTCGTATAATCTCTGTATGTGCTAATTGTTTAATGTACACGTGAATAAGATACTGTGATTGCTTCTGCTGCGATACATATTCCATCACTCTTAATAGACATTGCGCAGTTATACTCATGCACTTTGTTAGTTGGTGCGTTCTTGTCACTTAAAGTCCTCGTTTTTGTGCTGCTTTGCATTTATGGTTGGGTAAAATTGGTAAGATCTTAAGTTACAGAATTTTGAGAGGAATGGCATGATAAGAATTAGAGGGATTTTAAAGAGGATCGACTCAAGTATGTTAAGGCTATCCCTTCTTTTTTATTGGCGTGATCTATATGACATGAACGAAACGAGAAAATGCACTATTTCCATAAATGACTCTATTCATAGAAATACTAGAGATGCTTATGTTCTTGATTCCTCATGTATCATATTATTCTACATCTATTCATGGATCTCAAAAATACGTAAGTTGATAAAGTTTATTTCAGATATTAGTCAGAGGTATAATGGTCTTATGACGTACCGAGAGATTTTGTTAACGTATTTCATATATTTATACATGCACATTGACCCATGACCAAATGGAGTTATATACGCGTATATATATATGTATATATGTTTATGGGATATGGGAAAGGTTATGGCATTATATACGCATCACCACTTGATCAGCTAGTATACGATGATGATTTTGCCCACAGTGGCTGAGATGATATTATGGGATGCCCTTAGAGGCTTGATGATATTATGTACATACAGACCTATGCATTACATGACATTTACACGAATATGAATGACATTATAGATATTTTATGATTTACAAAGCTATTCAGACTTACAGGTTGAGTCCTTTACTCCATGTTTCTTCTATGTCTGTAA
This sequence comes from Nicotiana tabacum, assembly GCF_000715075.1. Lineage (NCBI taxonomy): Eukaryota > Viridiplantae > Streptophyta > Magnoliopsida > Solanales > Solanaceae > Nicotiana > Nicotiana tabacum. The sequence goes on along the minus strand of NC_134080.1, from coordinate 116,048,830 downwards.
TTAATGTCGACTTACTATTATGTTTCAGTTCTGCCGTACATACTCAGTACATTATTCGTACTGACGTCCTTTTATTAGGGACGTTGCATTCATACCTGCAGGTATAGATAATCAGTTTGCGAACCCTAATAGTAGACAAGATTCGCATTTAGCGAAGGATCGACAAGACTCCACCTCATTCGGAGTGCAGCTGAGTCTATGAGTCATCGTGTCAGAATTTTTCTACAGACTTATGGGTAGGCCAGTACCCTATCCCATTTGATGTCGAATAATCTTAGAGGCTTTGTAGACGGAGGTACATCTTGTACAGTATGTCAGAGGCCTTGATGACCCTTACGTATTCATGTTTTAAGAAAAATGATTTAGTGATACCGTGCTTTTTCACTTGCAATTGTAAATTATGAGTTGTTTCCGTGTTGGCCCATGGTAGTTACAAAAGAAATGAATGAGTTACAAAATGGTTTGCTCGGGCCAGTGCGGCACCGGGTGCTAGCCACGCGTCCCAAGGTTGGGGTGTGACAAAGTGGTATCAGAGCAAATTGTGTTCTAGGGAGTCTACAAAGCAGTGCATAGTAGAGTCTCACTTATGGGTATGTTGCGCGCCACATTTATAATTGAGAGGCTATATGGCATTTCGGAAATGTTACCCTTCTTTTGTTTCCAGATCGTGCCATAGAACCAAGTCGTAAGAAATCTGTATGAAGCTTTCGCCAGATTTTGTATGCACCAGAGGTGCTATTACAATAGAGCTTTAAGGCATAGATATAATTTTTACCTATGTGGAAGGGAGGTTATGAAAGAGACAGCCGATACGATGCGAGATTGAAAAGTGAGTTAAGTAAAGTAAAGGTGAAGAAGATACGAAATACTCAAGTACAAAAGGTTGTGAATAGTCAAGACTTCAGATATAGTTTGAGTTTTAAGATTAATTTACAGAGGAGACCCTTGTGACAAGTTTGCAAATCTCTCTAAGTTAACATTCGAGGATGAATGTTCTAAAGGGGAAAGGATATTACACCCCGTAAGTTTTGTAACATCAATATTTTTTTCTTCTAATACCTCTTGTTACATTTTATGATACTCCATAGTACTTATTAGTTTAGTTGATTGAACTAGATGTTTAAGAAATATTTTCGCATCTATCAAAAGTATTACTCCACTTAGAATTTATAATTTTAAACGTGTCATAATATCTTTATGATTTTAAATATATTTAACATAATGGTGAAATAAAATTCTTTCAAGTTAAAGATCTTTCACATATATGATAGTACCATTTTTTAAAGACTAGAAAGAATAAAAGCATAATACAAAAATGGAATATTGGGAGTTTTTTTTGTTTCTCATTTGATATTAATTTGTGAAATTTACATACCCTTCTAACGTGATTTTTATTTATGAGATTTTATTTATTATAACGATAGAAATTATTTTCTCACATGAAAAGAAGATTATCTTTTTACCATTTCAAAAATTAAGCGTAAGAAAATTTATATTCTTTATATGAGATTATGAAAATTAGAAGTTAAGAAAATATGTATTTTTTTTTAACATGAACTTTTTAATGAAACAATAGTATATGTATTTATTTAATCTGGTACCACATGACCATGATAGTAAATTATATAACGTGTATTAAAATTGAGTAGTATTTTAACTAAGTTGAGATAATTCTTAATTATGCAGGTAATTGGTAATTACCCAAAATATTTTGGATAAAGACAAAATGTGGCGAATTTTGTCTTAAAACAATTATGACTCACGATTTTGTGAGGAGGTGCGTGTCTGAATAGAAGACTTCTCTTTCCAACAGTTTAAAACTTTTAGGTTGTGCTTTTCACACAATTCAATTCCTTTGTAGCACCTTTACTGTCCCCTATACACATTGCATTGTTACTACAATGACACTCCACATTATCTTCTCCGTGACTCATCCTTACTATATTATTTCTTTATTATGTACTATAACAATTTTTTTATTATATATACTCCAACATGGGCTATAATGGGTTCTGATTGTTCTTCTTTTTTATCTACCAAAGACGAGTTTTTTTCAAACGGGTTGAATTTATTCAAACACTTGTCTTTTCTTGAAAAGGGTGTGAAAGAAAAATCAAATATCAATCTTATTTTGTCAGTTTTGTGAATATCTGTACTTCAAGTATGAAAGCTTTTGGTTTCTTTATTCTGTTCTTGGTGATGGGAATAGCTTTTGTGTCCTTTATTTGCTTCAGCACTGGAGCTACCTCTTCAGTTCCTGGTAAAAAAAAAAAATTATTTGGCCTTGGATTATGCTATTTTTTCTTGTGACATTTATTTTTTTCGTATTTGAACTTAAGTTCTTATAATATGTTGTAGTTTGTTACTTACGCTTGTTCAAATCCTTTTTTATTGTGTAATTGTAAAAAAATAGAAACATGAAAGGGCTAGTTTTACTAAGAGAACGCCCCTTAAAGAGAAACTATTGAGTATTTGAAAGAATGGTTCCCTATAGAACTGAACTTATATAGAAGTTTCGTAAAATCGACCCTAATTAGTTTGAGGCCGAGGAATAGTTGATTGATTGACTTATCGGAGATTTTTATTAATATAATGAACGGTTTTTTTTTTCCTCAAATGGATGGATTTTAAAAGTATTTTCACTGGTAGTTTATATCACCTAGGAATGATACCTTATATAGCTTATGATTGTTCATCTTGTTACCACTACTCGTCGTGCAAATTAACCTTCTTGGTTGCTCTCCATAAAGGACTATTTCACTCGCCCAACAATGATAAGATGTCCTAACATGATAAAACTTAAGGATCTCTTAATAGACATTGCGTAGTTATACTCATGCACTTTGTTAGTTGGTGCATTCTTGTCACTTAAAGTCCTCGTTCTTGTGCTGCTTTGCATTTATGGTTGGGTAAAATATGTAAGTTTGTAAAGTTTATTTCAGATATTAGTCCGAGGTATAATGGTCGTATGACGTATCGAGAGATTTTATTAATGTATTTCACATACATTTCATGCATTTATACATGCACATTGACCCATGACCAGATGACGTTATATATGCGTATATATATTTATATGGGATATGGGAAAGATTATGACGTTATATACACACCACCACCTGATCAGCTGGTATACGATGATGATTTTGCCCACAGTGGTTGAGATGATATGATGGGATGCCCTCAGAGGCTTGATGATATTATGTACATATAGACCTATGCATTACATGACATTTACACGCATATGCACGGCATTATAGATATTTTATGATTTACAGAGCTATCGAGACTTACAGGTTGAGTCTTTTACTCCATGTTTCTTCTATGTCTGTAATTAATGTCGACTTACTATTATATTTTAATTCTGCCTTACATACTCAGTACATTATTCGTACTGACGTCTTTTTGTTGGCGACGCTGCATTCATGCCTGCAGGTATAGATAATCAGTTTGACGAACCCCAATAGTAGACAAGATTAGCATTTAGCGAAGGATCGGTAAGACTCCACCTCATTCAGAGTGCAGCCGAGTCTATAAGTCATCATATCAGAATTTTGCTACAGGCTTATAGGTAGGCCGGTACCCAGTCCCATTTAATGTCGAATAATCTTTGAGGCTTTGTAGACGGAGGTTCATTTTGTATAGTATGTCAGAGGCCTTGACAACCCATATGTATTCATGTTTTAAGAAAAATAATTTAGTGATACATGTTTTTCCACTTATAATTGTACATTATGAGTTGTGGCCATGTTGGCACATGATAGTTACAAAAGAAATGAATGAGTTACAGAGTGGTTCGCTCGGGCCAGTTCGGCACCGGGTGCCAGCCACGCCACCCAAGGTTGGGGCGTGACATACATTATCTCCCTTCCATTCAACAACGAGCTCATTAGGGAATTCAACCCTCATAGTTCTAGTTCGACAACCAAGTTTGACAAAACATGAATAAAGCCAATCCATTCCTATTATTACATCAAAATCGACCATCCCCAATTCAATAAGATCGGCCATGGTATCCCTTCCACGCACCGTAACAACACAACCTTTATAAACTCATGCAGCCGTAATAGACTCACCAATCGGAGTAGACATCGAGAATGACTCATGAAGCTGGTTCGGTTCTATCCTAAATTCCATAGCAACAAAAGGGGTAACATAGGATAAGGTGGAACCGGGGTCAATAAGTGCATACACATCATGATATTGGACAGTCAGAATACCTATAACAACATCTCGAGAAGCCTCTACAGTCTGGCGACCACTCATAGCATAAAACCGGTTGGGTCCTCTCGAACTCGGCGCACCACCCCTAGTTGCATCACGCCTCACGGTTGCTGGAGCAACTCGAGCTGGAGAGGGTGTTGAGGATGTAGCAGCTGCTGGACTAGATGGTTGTGTTGTGCCCCTACCCGCACCCTGGCGGGATACACGACAATGTCTCTGAATGTGGCCCTTCATCCCACATCCATAGCATATGGGTAACTCCATGTAGCAAATCCCTGAGTGCATCTTCCCGCACCTAGGGCATAGGGACCTCTGTTGCTGCTAGCATCTCCCTCCTGACCGACCCTGCTACCTTGACTAGGCCTGAAACGACTCCATTGCTGCTACTGGCTAGGCCCTATGGCGGTGCACTGGCTGAAGATTGTGCAACAGACTGGGACGGCTTTAATGATCCTCCCCTGAAAGCTCATCTTCCCCCACCTAGTGACTCTCCCATGTTGCCCATAGATCGGGCCTTGCTGTTACCCTTTCTCTCCATCATGTTCTTCAGTTTACGGTTCTCTGTGGCATGAGCAAATGTCACCATCTTCCCATAATTCATGTCAGAATTTAAGGCAGCTGTAGAAGCCTCATTAATAGTCAAAGGATTAAGGCCTGAAACAAACCGGTGTACCCTGGCATCCATTGTGGGAAACATGTGAATAACATACTTGGACAGGCAGGCAAACTTCATGTGGTACTCCCACACACTCCTGCTAGCTTGCTTTAGATTCTCAAATTCTGCTGCACGGACTGCCCTTGTCTCAGCATGTAGGAAATGATCTACAAAGGCGTCGGCAAGCTCGCTCCACCTCGCCGGAGGGTTCCCCTCCTCACGGGAATCTTACCACAACTCAAACCATGAATAGGCTAGTCCTTTCAGACGGTAGGCAGCCAACTCTACTCCCTTTATCTCAGTTGCACCCATAACCCTGAGGGTCTTGTGCAACTCATCAATAAAATCTCGGGGTCCTCTTCTGGATTTGCACCCGTAAACACTGGAGGGTCTAGCTGAAGAAATCTGTTCACCCTAGAATTGGTGGAATCCCTTGCTGGCTAGATGAACTGGGTGCAACATTTTACCTCTAGGCTTGAGAGGCCACTAGCTGAGTCAACATTTGGATAGCTCCCCTAAGATCCTCATCAAAAATACCAGAACGGGAAGTTGGAGCTGGAGGCCGATCAGGAATATTAATGGAGGGGTAATAGCACCCTCAGCAGATGTAGGAACTATTGTAGTGGAACCGTACAGTGTAGTCAGGGTAATGTCCTCACCCCCGGGTTCTCACCCGCATCATCAATTAAGGAATCGACTTCTGCTCCTGAGCAGCGTTGGCTCCTTGGCCAGTTCTTTCTTTCTTCCTTGGTGTCATGTACTGAAAGTTGAAGGAATGCATTAGTTAGAGGAGAAATAGTTTCATAACAAGTTTTGCCGCACGATCTAGAATATCAAAGAAGGGTGTTATTCCTAAATGCCCAAGTAGCCTCCAAATTAAAGATGTGGTCGACTACACACCGATAAGAATGACTCTACTAGACACAGCTGCGAGACATCCTAGGACACTTTAAAACATTAGGCTCTGATACCAAGTTTGTCACACCCCAACCTCAGGAGGCGCGACCGGCGCTAAATCGAGTGAACCCAACTGATCAAACCTTTTTGAACACCTTCTACCCAACTCCCTATGATCAAGAAACCATGCTTTCATTAATTAGACAGTAGGAAAGATCGTACATATAACATTGGTAGTTCATTTTATATTACAACCCTTAAACATAGTTATGTTCCCAAAATTCATATAGTTACAGTTTTAGGAGTACAAGAGTTTAGAATTACAACAGAGTCCAGTGACCCATCCAACGCCCATACATAACCCACACAATCGTCTACAGAGCATCTAAAGATACAAAAGACAGTTATGATAATGCCGGCAATAAGGACCCAACTATACCTCAGAAAGTGGTAATTTATAACAAAAGATACATTGCATAACCACTGGAAAAAGGGGGCTCACCAAGGCTGCTTAGAGGAGGATGCACCGCTATCTACGATCAGTACTGTCTACTATGGAACCACCTACATCCATTCAAAAATGTAGCACCCCCGGCAAAAGGGTCGTTAGTACCGTGGAATAGTACTATTATGTATAGCTAAACACCATCTCATTAGAAAGAACAACCATACAAGAATAAAAAAATGATAAGGATCAACAAAAACTTTAAACAATCATCACATCATCAAATAAGGGATCACATAGCTTTCACACACCCATAGCTTTAGGTTGGAACATTTAATATTGTTACATCATCAATCACAATACCACTGCTTTCTTGTACGGAGTCTAATCACGACCCGATCGGCTAGGTTATCTCATTTGAGACATGTACCTCAGTCACAATTTCATTCTCACTTTTTGGTATCAATATTAGCACAATATCACCATGTGTGCGGCATGGTGTCCGATCACGGCCCGATTGGCTAGGTCGTCTTACCAAGACATTTTTTTCCTTTTTCATCATTCATCTCATTTCAATCTTTATTTCACATACATCAGTTTATCGGCACTTGGGACCACAATTATGACATCATACTTGGCAGTAGGCCACCTTTCATAACTCAAAGTCCTTTCCCCCACATTTCACATCATTTCCACTTTCAACATTAACCTTGCAATTTAAGATAATAGGCACATACAAGGGCAATTCAAGTTGTAAGCATAGATAGCATTTCACGTAGTTTGGCATAACAATCTTAATTTAAACTTTACATGAAATCTAGGCATTTTAGCACATGGTTCACATTATTCACACATCCTTAATTTACAAAAAAATAGCATATTGAAAATATTAAGGCACACCTTTCACATATATTCTTGCAACACCATTTCACTTGAAATAACAAGTACTACATCAATCAATCTTCGGACTTACAACATTTACATGGACACCATGGGAGATCAATTTCTAAGAAGAGGGGTTTTTAGCCATACATACCTCAATAGAGCTTTCCTTAAATTCTTACAATAATTCCGGAACTCCGAGCAAGTTCGATCTATTTTATGAGAATTACAAGTTGAACCAAGAATTAGAGAGATAATAAAGATTCTAACTCATTTGGGCACATTATCAAGCTCTAAGTGTGCATTATGATTCTAGGGCCTTTTTGGTGAGAGATTCTATCATCCTACACCCCATTTGTTACATCTTTAGCTCACAATCTCCCCATACCATTTTATCAAACATGCATGCAAGATAATCAATCCTTATACCCATGAACCCACTTGTTAATTACTTATTCTAGTAGGAATTTCGAAATCAAGGATTAGGGCACAAGTTCTTACCTCTTAGGATGAAGGCTTAGAAACTTTTCTTGATAATCATCAAAGATTTGGGCAAGGATTGAGTAGAGACTTGGTGAGGATCACTTTCTCCCTCTAGAACTCTTTCTCTCACTCTAAATGTAGTAGGAAATGTCACAGGAGAGTCTAATGAGTTGTTTTTAACGGAATATGGTTGGGTTTTAAAAGTTAGAAAATAGGTGCCCCGACTCAATCTGCGATCACATATGCGACCGTATTACTGATATGCGGCCCGCAAAAGGGCCCGCAAAGGTAGCCCTCAAGACTTGAATATTCTGCCCGGGTATGCGACCGATATGCGGTCCGCATACTTATTTTGCGGTCACATAATGGGCCGCAGAAATACATTCTCCTGAAAAACATTTTTCCTTAACCTTTTTAATGCACAGATCAATCCAAAAGGTTTGAAGCTCGCCTCGAAGAATTTTATAATTTCTAACACATATTCTTAACTTGGCACTACGAGATTTTGGGTTTTTCTGTAAAAATTTCACGGGGCATCACATTTCGACTCCGTAGCAAGCTTCTCGAACTCCTCCTCACTATGAGTCAGTTTAGCTCTTAACTTGGAGAAGGCCTGGTCGTACATCATCGTGACCTATAGCACGAAGGAAAGAAGTTAGAAAAACAAAGATCAAAACTCAAGGCACAAAGGTTATGTCAAAATCACCTATTTTTGGAGTTTCGTAGCCTCCTCGAGAACGACTGGGGCATAGAGATCAGCATCCTCTTCAATACCGGCAAAAAACTCAGCAAATGCGTCATCCTCTTCCTGGGATTCCTCCACATTAGGAGACTCCCTGTTTTGGGCATCCCGTACTTGCCTTGGGGAAAACAACGGGCCTGGCTGATGATCGCCTAAGGCATAAACCTATATCGGGGTTTCCTCTCGCCCTCGAGGGGCCTCAAAGCTGGATCCTCCGAAAATGCCAACTAAGTACTCGTCGGTACGAGTTGTGTCCTGTTCAATAGTCAGATCGGGGACTGCATCCAAACCCTCCTTCAGGGTCTGCTCAATACGAGGTGGGACTGCATCGGCATCCTTTGACTTGACAGTCTTCTGCCCAGCAACCTTTGAAGCATCAGCACTTCATCTTGTCCTATATACCAGTGGGCAACCGTCATCGTCTTCATCTTCAGCACGAAGAATCTTAGCAGCTGCGAAAGTTAGGACCATTGCATCTGCCCTGGGGTTTCGATCCTTGGCTGTCTTTGGTCTTGGGGACTCTGCCAGCGTCTCCTTCTTTCTCTTTCTATCTTTGGCAAGCTTTTGGGTCTCCTTTTTTGCCAGGAGGAGGCGGTCTCATTGAAACGACTTCCCCAAGGCATGCACAAGCATAAAATGTCAAACATATCGCCAAGAAATCTATTCATAAGGAATTTAGAAGTGACAATGATGAGGGCGTACCATGATTTTTGGCCTCCCATCGAGTTTTGGCCAAATCACGCCAAACGCGTGTGTCATATGGGAAGGTGGAGTCTAAGAGTTTAAACCATCCCGGGAAGTCCTTGAGCGCACCGGGGAACCACATGGTGGCTGCGTAACCAGAAGAGAATAAATTCAAATAAGAAAGGAATTAGTTCGAAAGAGGAAAATGGGACATTTGGATGATAAAACATGCTCGGTGTAGCGGCACTTACGTCTCATATTCCATTCCTCAGCGAATGGCATCTTCTCGGCAAGGATGAGGTCTAATGTCCTGACTCGAATGAAGTGGCTCATCACCCTTGGTCTTTATCTTCGTCGATGCTGGCAAAAAATGCTTTGGCAAATTCGATACTGCAGTTTGACTAGGCCCCCTCGATAGAGACGAGGCTATACAATCTAATCAGATGATTGAGGGTGAAATTTATCCCCTTAACCATGTTCGAGAAATATCTAATCAAATAGACAATTCTCCAAAAAGAGGGATAAATTTGACCAAGCATTAATCGATATTGTTGACAAAAATCGGGGATCACCGGGTCTATCGGTAGAGAGGAAGAATCTATAGGACCTAACGTAAAGGGATACGTATATACGCTGAGGAAACCAGCTTTGTGTTTAGTTACGTCCTCCTTCGATGAAGGGATCTCTACTTGTACCGCCTCTCCCCAGTGGCAATCTATTTTCACCTTCTCTATGTCACGTATTAAGCTGATGTATAGAGACTTGGGCTTGCATCGCCCCCGTACCGAAGAAGGTTTTTCAATTTTGAGATCGGAGGATATATCGAGAGGCCTAGGAACACACTCTTCAACGCTGGGAGGCACTACCTTTTTACTCATAGAAGAGTGTGACAAAAAAGGGGCTTCCTCTTTCTGAGGCACTGTTAATGAAGATTTGAAGATGTGAAGATGCTACAAAGGTTTGAAAGATAGGGGATTGGAGTATTTATAAGTCATCTATGTGAATTGGAGGAGTTGAAAGGATGGCCAATAACGGTTCGTGGGCTTTCGAGAACCGTGTTGACAAGACCTCTGTACAATATTTCTGTCACATCATTTAATGATCTCACGTGGATAACGTCATAGTGGGGGTATCGAGGAGGCATGAACTCAAGATCGTTTCTTATCGTTTCATTCTAAGAAACGCAGGGACTATCTGTATACGGCTAAAATCGGGAGTCCAACTTTGGGGCTATTGTGGCATTCCACGCCCAACCTCGAGGAGCTCGAAGCAGAATTTGAAGTGTGACCCTGATGTGCTTCCCTCGAGGGAGCATATCGAAGGTCAACCTCGGAGCAATACAAATTGATGATCGTCATGGAAAGGCAGGAAAGCTCCCAAGTACACGTGGTCAGAGATGACCAAGTTTGCAAGAATAGTACAAATCCGTACTAAGCCATTATACAGCTGTAACAATAGCAATCCCTCGTTATTATTAGACATGTACTATGTTGGGATTCCCCCCTCCTATATAAAGCGGACCCTTGTCATTTTTGTAAGGGGGATGAAGATTGAATACAAAAAAACATTCTTTGCTTTTCTTGCCTAAACGTGCTCAACAACTACTCTACGAATTTATTGCATTGTTCTTCTTTTTTTGCTTCTCATTCATTGTTCTTCGTTTATTGTTCATCATTTCTTCATTTATTCTTCATTTATTGTTCATTATCAACCGTTAAAGGCTGCCCTCGAGGTACTATATCGCTGAGCTCGAGGCCCTCAAACCTCGTGACCACACGGGTTTGCTTATCGTTTCTTGCTCATTTACACTTAGCATTATTCACCTAACAACTAGTATTATGATAAATCACGTATTTTTAGAACCACAAATCAAATATAATTATAAATACCATTTTCAAGGTAAACAGTTTGGCGCCCACCGTGGGGCTAAAAATAATAGTGATTGTTTTGGTGCTAGATTTCTGATAACACACGTTATTCTTCACACTTTTTCTTGTCAAAGATTCTTTGATTTCAAGCTTAATCATGTCTAGCACACAAAATTCACCTTTTCACGACCGTAAGAGACTTGGAGAAAACAACGGCATAGGGCTCAATGTACCACCTGTAAACATTGAGGGAGTGCCAAACGTGGAGCCAATTGATATCATCTCCCAAAACGCTCTAAAGATAAAAGCATGCGCAGACCCTATAAGGAAGGGACGCAAGGAAGCCCAGGCTGGAGGCCAAGAAGCACGAGGAATGGAAGAAGGAGGAGTTAGCCTCCAAGTAATATTCGAGATGCTACAAGCTCAGCAAGTCGCCATCGCTCAACTTTAAAGTCAGAACAGAACCCCTAACACCGTCGAACCAGTAAACATGCAGCACGAACCAGTGCTAGAAAGACCCGATGAAAGCAGCTCGGGGACTGACCCCTCAATCATAAAAGTGCTCGAGGTTTTGACTAAAAGAATCGAGTCAGGAGAAAAGAAGATAGCGGCTAACGATAAAAAAGTTGGGACTTATAACTCGAGGGTCGATCAGATCCCGGGCGTACCCCCGATTCTGAAGGGTATAGATTCAAAGAAGTTCGTGCAGAGACCATTCCCATCAAGTGCGGCTCCGAAGCCCATCCCAAAGAAATTCAGAATACCCGATGTCATGAAGTAGATCGGGACCATAGACCCCAACGAGCACATTACCACTTATACTTGTGCTGTAATAGGGAATGACTTAAAGGATGACAAGACTGAATCTGTATTGCTGAAGAAATTTAGAGAAACACTGTCGAATGGAGCCATGATGTGGTATCACAATCTACCCCCGAATTCGATGGATTCATTTGCCATATTGGCATATTCTTTTGTGAAGGCGCATGCTGGTGCCATCAAGGTTGCTACAAGGAAGTCTGACGTCTTCAAGATCAAACAAAGGGAGAACGAGATGCTGAGGGAATTTTTATCTCGTTTCCAGATGGAGCGAATGGAATTGCCACCGGTCTCCGATGACTGGGTAGTGCAGGACTTCAGTCAGGGCTTGAACGAGCGAAGCTCGATATCTTCAAAGTAGCTAAAGCAGAACTTGGTTGAGTATCCCGACGTGACTTGGGTAGATGTACACAATAGATATCAATTTCTTGCCAAATGAAATCATATTCTGCCAAGAATTCTTGCCAATGTGCCTGCTTCGGACTTAGCTTTTTCTGCGTCTTGAAAAATGTATTAGCCACATTATCCGTTATCACAACCAATTTAGTTCGCATCAAATACACCCGTCAAATTTGCAAGCAATGAATCACAAAAACCATTCCTTTCTCATGAGCTGAATACCTTTGCTCCGTTTCATTCAACTGTATGCTTTCAAATGCCACTGGGTGGCTTCTTGAACCAACACACCTCTAACAGCCTTGTCGGAAGCATCAATATGAACTTCACAGGGCATTTCAAAATCAGGAAGCCGCAATATAGGTTCTGAGGCAATAGCTTCTTTCAGCACATCAAATGCAACACTGCATTTTTTATACCATGCCCACCTAACATTCTTCTTCAACAAATCTGTCAAAGGAGAAACTTTCTTTAAATAACCAGCACTGAATTTCTGATAATAGTTAGCTAACCCGAGGAAAGACCTCAACTCTTTCACTAAATTGGATGCCTGCCATTCCACAATGACCTGCACCTTATTCTGGTCCATCCGCACCTGATTTTGGCTCACCAAGTGACCAAGAAACTTTATCTCTTGTATAGAAAACTCACACTTTTCCATCTTCACATAAAGCTGATACTTCCTCAAGCGAGACATCACCTTAATCAAGTGTGACATATGTTCATCTAAGGTCCGACTATATATAACAATGTCGTCTAAATAGACAACGACAAAATCATCCAAGTACTCATGCAACACATCATTCATTGGGTTGCAAAAAGTAGCAGGGCATTTGTCAACCCGAGCAACATAACAAGGAATTCATATGAGCCATACCTCGTGACATATGTAGTTTTAGACTCATCACTTTTAGCTATCTGTACCTGCCAATAACTAGACCGTAAATAAAGCTTCGTGAACCAGCAAGCCTTGCTCAATCTGTCCATCAAATCTTGCACCAACGGAACCGGATATTTGTTCTTTACAGTCACTTTGTTCAACGCCCGATAATCAACACACATTCGAAACATCCCGTCTAGTTTCTTTTGAGATAAAATAGGTGCACCAAATAGCTTTTAAAGGCAGAATCAGTCCCACATCGAGCAACTCATTCAATTGTTTCCGCAATTCAACCAACTCTTTTGGCGCCATCTGATAAAGAGGTTGAGCAGGAGGAATTTAAACCGGCAGCAACTCTATCTTGTGATCAATAGCCCTCCGTTGGGCAAATTTTTAGGCAATTCTGGTGGCATCACATAAGAAAAGTCACTCAATATATGAACGATGCAGTCGACACTTCAACCTTCACATCAGGGTTAACCTCAACCATAGTAGCAAAGAAAGTATCATCTCCCCTTTTCAAACCTTTTTCGACCATCATGGTGGAAACTAATGAAGCCCTCCATTGAGTTTCTTCTTTCCCATAAGTATGAACAACCTTTACAAAACCAGGAGCCGTTTCATTCATGATCATCACTCCATCCAAGTGATGCATTGGAACAAAGCGATTATTCCGCATAAAGTCAATTCCAAGGATGACCTAGAAATCTTCTAAGGGAATCACACTCAAATTAACTTTCCCCTTCCAGTTCCCAACAGACATTGGAACATTATAAGCCATACCCATAATGGCTTGTGCTTTGGAATTCACTGTCTTCATGTAAGAGAGACATTTGCTCACACTCAATCCGTACTTATGCACCAAATTGACCGAGATAAATGTGTGAGTAGCGCCAATATCCACCATATCTATCACACCCTTTGCTCCAATTTTCATTTCGATATGCATCAGCAAGGAATGAGGGTTTGTCTCCTTACTTGTAGCATTAACCAACAACGTAACATTCATCAATTGCAAAGGATTTACTAAGGCAACAACAACTTCTCTTCCTTCTCCTTCCCGATTATTTTCAGTAGCAAGCAAAATATAAACCTGTTCCTGATTCAGACTTTTTTTGGCAATGTGAGGTCCGCTGCAAGTCCAGCAACCATCGTTCTTTTTGTTTGTGATGCCTTTGTTTCTAGCAGGCCTATCAACAACAACCTTGCCCTTTTCCACAATGTCTTTTCGAACTTCCTTCCTCCATTCCCCTTTCTTCTCATACTTTTTCTTAGGTTTTAAAGTAGAGGGAATTTCAGAAAGACTTTGGGTACTGCAGTAATCTACCAAATAATTCGTTGTAGCAATCGCACTTGGGAGATCCTTCACGTTCTGTCTCATAAGTCCGTTCTACGCCCATGCTTGCATTCCAGAAATAAAATTATGCAATTTGTCATCCTCTAACATGTTCTGTATATCAAGCATTAAGGAAGTGAAATCCTTAATATAATCACGAACTGTTCCTGTTTGCTACAGACGTTTCAAGCGATTCTTAGCAAGCCAAGATAAATTGCTATGTAAGAACTGGTCCTTCATTTATTTTTGGGGTTTCTCCCACGTATCTATCTTGGGTTTGCCTGCACTTTCATCATCAACCACGCGAGTTCTCCACCACAATTCAGCATCTCCCGTTAGGTACATGCTTGTAATTGTGAATTTCTCCCCATTTGGAACTTCGGCAGCAACAAAGTATTGCTCCATATCCCACAGAAAGTTCTCCAGTTCTTTAGACTACGCGCTCCACCAAACGCCTTTGGATCATGTATCTTTACCTTAGAATGTTCTTCACTGCCTTGGCCAAGAGTAGCCAACGCCCTTCGAAGAACAGTAATTTTAGTGTTCAGAGTTTCGATTTCCTTCTTCAGATCCACAACTTGAACATTCATGGCCTTACATGTTTTTTGAAGACCTTCATGAAACTGATCCATTCCATCCTTTAGACGGTAGATCTCAGTCATTAGATCAGCCAGATCCAAAGGATCATCAGTCACACCAATCAGCGCCTCCAACCTATGCACACAATCACGCAAGTCTGAAGTGGCTCCACCAGCCATGGTCCCAATTCACGAGGAAAGCTCTGATACCAGTTGTTACAAGGCCAATTTTAGCACAACTGACATTGCACTGCAGTAGCCAAACTCTTAGCCACTCAGCCTTACTTTTTTGCACACAGTTTGATACTTAGAATTATTTCAGACTTGTAAAATGTAAGAAACACTTAGTAGTACAAGTAAAACCCAACCTCTATTCAATTCTCACATAATGTACAAAGGAAACTTAGTTGGAAGGCTCACATATGCTACTTTCCTTGGACCAACGAAAATACAACATATAAAAGGGGCTGCTTATGGCAGAATACAAGGGGTAGTTACACTAGGGCCGTTATATAATGTGCCTTGCACATGACCAACCTAAAAACAAGCATAACTACTTAATTATATTTTAGATTCAAACATTCCCACTAAATTGAACCCATCTTCAGAATTTTGGCCAATTGCAACATGTGCCTTGCACATGGCTAAACTTCCACAATATACTTCTTCAGTCCCATGACTTACACACTTGTTCTACAATTTTTTCCCAGACTTTGCCTTCCTGCCTTGCCTTGTCTTTGGACTATGCCTCGCCCATAAGCTCATGACCATGTCTTGTCACAAACGTAGCCATCCTACTGATCCACACGCATGCCTTAGTCAAGTTCTATGCGCCTTCATTTGCCATAGTCGTTGCCCACAATCAAGGTTGGCTTGCCATCACCCAAGACACCTTGCCTAGCTGACTTTTCTAAGTCCATGCACTAACTTAGAAATACTTCCAACTGCGCACATTGCTTGCCAACATCCACACAAACCTATGCCAAGGGGAAATGTACAAGCACATGACATAGATTCTTCCCAACATCCGTCATGTCTCAATTTTAGGGGCTAACAGGTAGCTTGGCATTGTTGCATGTGGGAGAGCTTCCTTTAGCTATGGATGTCCACTCTTTGGCTAATAGTTTTATGAGGCTTGATATTTTAGTGCCCGTTATGGTTCTAGCATGTGTTGAGGTGCAACCTTCCTTATTAGATCATATTCAAGCTCAACAGTTTAAGGATGTGAAGTTATGCAAAATTCGGGACAAAGTGTTGTAGGGTGAGGCTAAGGAGGCTAATCTTGATGATGATGGAGTTTTGAGGATCAAGGACCGGATCTGTGTACCGAGAGTGGAAGATTTGACTATGTTGATAATGGAGGAGGCTCACTGTTTGAAGTATTCCATTCACCCTGAGGTGACAAAGATGTATTGTGATCTGAAGCAATATTATTGGTTGTGCCGCATGAAGAAAGACATAGTGGAGTTCGTGTTTTGGTGCTTGAATTGCCAACAAGTGAAGTGCAAGCACCAGAAGCCTAGTGGTGTGATTCAGGGAATGCCTAATCCTGAGTGGAAGTGGGAGTGAATTGCTATGAACTTTGTGGTAGGATTGCCACGCACCTTGGGCAAGTTCGGTGCTATTTGGGTCATTATGGACAGATTGACCATGTCTACTCATTTCATTCCAGTTCAGGCTACTTATAATCCTGAGAAGTTTGCTAAGATCTACATTTGTGAGATATTCCATTTGTATGGGATGCCTATTTCTATCATTTCTGAACGAGAGACTTAGTTTACATCACATTTCTTGAGGTATATGCAGAAGGAGTTGGGTACTAGAGTAGAGCTTAGCACAACTTTTTACTCGTAGACTAAGAGAGAGTCCGAGCAGAATATTCAGGTCCTCAAAAATATGTTGTGAGCTTGGGTGATTGACTTTGGAGGTCAATGGAATTAGGTTCTATCTTTGGCGGAGTTTGCTTATAATAATTGCTACCATTCAAGCATTGAGATGTCCCCATATAAGGCATTATATGGTAGGAGATGTCGTTCCCTGATTGGTTGGTTTGATGCTTTCGAGGTTAGGCCTTGGTATTTTGATTTGTTGAGGGATTCATTAGATAAGGAAAATTTGATCCGACAAAGACTTCTCACGGCTCAGAGTAGACATAAGAGTTATGCGGACCGGAAGGTTCATGATTTGGAGTTCATGGTTAGGGAGCGAGCACTGTTGAAGGTATCACCTATGAAGGGTGTGATGAGGTTTGGAAAGAAAGGGAAGTTGAGTCCAAGTTTTATTGGTCAATTCAAGATAGTTCGGTGAGTTGGTGAGGTAGCTTATGAGTTAACGTTTCCTCTGGGTCTTTCGGGTGTTCACCCTATTTTCCATATTTCGATGTTGAAGAAGTACCATTCGGATGGTTCTCATGTGATGAGATGGGATTGCTACTTGATCTGAATCTGACTTTTGAGAAGGAGCCGATATCCATTTTGGACAGACATGTTTGGAAGTTGAGATAAAAGAAAATAACTTCAGTGAAAGTACAATGGAGGCATCGTCCTGTTGAGGAGGCGATTTGGGAGAGAGGATTAGGATATGTGGTCTATATATCCCCACTTTTTGAGGATCCAGGTATCCATCAATCTTTTACCCTTCAAGGACGAATACTATTTTTAGTGGTATATGATGTAACGACTCGCAAAGTCGTTTTGAGCTTTTCACGAAGAAATTCACAGAATAGCCTTACCAAGGTTGCTTTGTGTGATTATGACTTGCAAAAATGGGTGACGTGGTTTCCGAAGTAATCGGGCAAGTTTCAGATTGATTTTAGTAAGTTCATAAGTTTGAGAGTTAATTAAATAGAGAAGTTTGACCAAAGTCAACATCTAGAGTAAATGTGTTTTTTTTGTGGTTTTATCGACTCCTTTAGGTACGAAAAGTCATTTTTGACTTAGTCGAGCCTTTTGTTTGGGTCCCGAAGCATTCGTGTGTGTTTTGGGTACTTGGTTAGAAAATTGGGTTTTGGTAGTGTTGGAGTTGACCTTGCTCAACCCGGGTCAAAACAAGCTCTTTTGGGAAATCTGCGTGCGCGAGTGAGTTTGTAGCGTGTTTTATGATATAATTGCATATTTGTCTTGTCTGGGGGTTTCTGAATGAGTTTTGGGTGTTGATTCAGGATTTTGGGAAACTCGATTTTTCTTGTTTCAGTCATCTAGATTTTTCTTTTTCGCTTTCGCGAGAGGGCCTCGCGTTTGCGATGAAGGGGGACAAGGTGTGACATCACGTTCACAAGATTGGGCTCGCGCTCGTGTAGGGTAGTCATGTCTTGTCCGGGTTGCCTGGACATTGCATTTGCGAGGCTAGCTCGCGTTTCGCGAAGGGGAATTACCTAAACAATGAATTAAACCCAAATTTGAGTTACATTTCCCGTTAACCATTTTAGAAACTTGAGAGCTTCAAATTGAAAGAATCATAGTGCCAAGATCAATTTTCTTCATTGGGGGTAAGATATTAACCTTCCTCTAATCATTTTTCATTGATTTCTTCCTTTGGATTAAGCTTGAATTCATGATTTATAGAGTAGAAATTGAGGGTTTTCCATGTAAATGGGTTTAAGGAATATATGAAATTGAGGGTTAAATGTGATTAGAACTTGATGATTTTTGGTATTTAGACTATCTACGTGTCACGACCCATTTTCTCCCTTCGTGAACCCTTGTGATGCCACCTAGTCTCTACGACTAGGTAAGCCTAACACTTTGCTGAAATGAAATAAAAACATGAACATTAACTACTAACAGTAACAAAAATCTAATAAGCAACTGAATGTCACTCGGCATATACAAGTATCACTTCTGAAATGTACTAAACAATTCCCAAAACCTGGAAACCCGCAAGTCACAAGCCACTAAGAAGTCTTAACTGTTCTATACATCATTTAATAGAAATAATAGTTACAGCAAGAAACCTACAGTCTAGACTAAGTTCAAGCTAAGGAAAGCAGGGAATTTCACTAAACATGCTGCACAGAGTTCGAATAGGCAGTTAAAACACGTAGGCATATTATTCTAATTAAACATGATAGTTACATATGCTAGTGTAGTTCAAATAAAGAGAAGCATCTTATGACTTAGTGAAAAATGGGGTTTGACAACAAATAGCCCATGTACGTACTCGGCATTACATGTACATGGCGCTCACATATCAAATCAATACCAAATCCTACGGGGAGTTCCCACACACAAGGTTAGGCAAGCTGCTTACCTCGAACCAAGCTCAAATCAATCTGTCACGATGCTCTTTCCACGATTATCCGGCTCCGTATGGCCCAAATCTAGCCAAATAAATTACATAACATAAATATAGCTACAAGAAACTAATCTAACTAATGAAATCGAAGCTAAGACAAGAAATTGGAAAATCGCCCTAAAAGCCTCTCCGGGCCCACATCTCAGAATTGGGTAAAAGTCAAAAAATTTGAAAACCCATTCACTCACAAGTCTAACCATACCAAATTTACTCAAATCCGAAACTAAAATCTTGATCAAAATCCCAAAATTTGTCCTAAGAACTTTTCTCAAATTTTCACCCTAAATCCTAAATTAAATGATGAAATTAAGCATAGATTAGTGGTATATAACCATGAAGGAGTTAGGAATCATAACCCATTGACTTCCTCTGAAAATCTCTCAAAATTTCGCCTTCTACGGAGCTCTCAATTCAATTTGGTGATATGAACTCAAAACCCTCGTTTTTGAACTTTAAATTTAGCCCAGGTGCATTCTTCTTCGCGAATGCGGCATCCCCATCGTGAACGCGGTGAACGATCTTTTATTGACCCAGAGTTCCTCTTTCACGAACTCGAGGAGCCTCTCGCGAATTCTACCTTTCACTGACTGACCCTACGCGAACACGAGAGCCTCTTCACGAACGTGTAGGCTTAATGCCTGAAGCTCCCTCTGCCCCGTTCCTCTACGCGAACGCGAGGACCATATTGCGAACGCGTAGGCATAATGTCCCACATCTTCGTGAATACAGGAACAACATCACGAATGCAAAGAAAAACTCAAATTCCTTTCCCAAATGCTTTATGCGATAGCGAGACCTCTCTCGCGAACGCGATGAAGGATTTTCTGCAAGAAAAACACCAGATATCTACTATCTCTCAAGTCCAAGAGCTAGTCTGTTAAGAACCCAAAACTCACCCGAAGCCCCCGGGACCTCAAACAAACATACCAACCAATCCTAAAATACCATAAGAATTTAGTGGAGCCCTCAAATCACCTCAAACAACGCTAAAAGCATAAATCACCATCCAATTCAAACTTAAAGAACTTGAAACTTTAAAGTTTTACAACCGATGCCGAAACCTATCAGACAACGTCCGATTGACTCGAAATTTTGCACACAAGTCATAATCAACACTATGGACAACCTCCAACTTCCGAAATCGGAATCTAACCTCGATATCAAAAATTCCACTACCGGTCTAAAACTTAAAAAATCGACTTTTTATCATTTCAAGCCTAAATGAGTTACGAACCTCCAAAACACAATCCCGACATGCCCCTAAGTCCAAAATCACCTAACGGAGCTAAAGGAACTGACAGAACTCCATTTCGGAGTCATCTTTACATAGTTCCGACTACGGTCTAAATTCTAAGGCTTAAGCCTCTATTTAGGTACTAAGTATCCCAAAACACTTCAAATACCAAAACGAAACCTTAAGGCAAGTCACAATAGCAGAAATAGATATGGGGGAAGTAGTTAATAGGGTATTTGCGGTCTACTCTCAAAACGACTGGCCGGGTCGTTACATCCTCCCCCTTTTAATACAATCGTTCGTCCTCGATTGAGCATAGAGACATACCTAAAGTGGTGAAGAGATGAGGATAATGGCTGCACATATCCTGCTTGGTCTCCCAAGTCGTCTCCTCGACCGGCTGACCCCACCACTGGCTCCTCAACATAAGATAGATCCTTGTCTAACTCGACTGAGCTGAAATCCAACACGTGAGATGTATCACCGTGATAGCTCCGGAGCATCGAAACATGAAATACCGGATGAAGTCCTGCTAAGCTGGGAGGTAAGGCAAGCTCATAAGCAACCTCCCCAACTCGCCGCAACACCTCAAAGAGAACAATAAACCTTGGGCTCAGCCTGCCCCTCTTTCCGAACATCATAACGCCCTTCATAGGTGAAACCTAGAGTAAGACCCACTGTCCAACCATGAATGCAATATCGCGAACCTTCTGGTCCACATAACTTTTCTGTCTGGACTGGGCTATGCGAAGTCTATCCTGAATCACCTTCACCTTCTCCAAGGAATCCTGAACCAAGTCTGTACCCAATAATTTGGCCTCGCCTTGGCTCGAACCAACCCACTAGGGATCGACACCGCCTACCATACAGAGCCTTATACGGTGCCATCGAAATGATGGTCTGATAACTGTTATTGTAGGCAAACTCGGCAAGTGGAAAGAACTGATCCCAAGAACCTCCAAACTCCATCACACACACATAGAGCATATCCTAAAGAATGTGAACACTACGCTTAGACTGCCCGTCCATCCAAGGGTGAAATGTTATGCTCAACTCCACCCTAGTACCCAACTCATGATGTATGGCTCTCCAGAACCGTGATGTAAACTGTGTACCCCAGTCAGAGATGATAGATACCGGCATGCCATGAAGTCTGACAATGTCATAGATATAAACTTAAGCCTGCTGCTCGAAAGAATAGGTAGTCATCACAAGAAGGAAGTGAGCTGACTTGGTTAGTCTATCCACAATCACCCAAACTGCATCAAACTTCCGTTGAGTCCGTGGGAGTCCAACAACGAAATCCATAGTGATCTACTCCCATTTCCACTCCGGAATCTCTAACTTCTTAAGTACCCCACCCTGTCGTTGATGCTCATACTTCACTTGTTGGCAATTTAGGCATCGAGCAACATACTCCACTATGTCCTTCTTCATCCTCCTCCACCAGTAATGCTGCCTCAAGTTCTGGTACATCTTCACGACACCCGTAAGAATAGAGTACCGTGAGTTATGAGCCTCTTGGAGAATCAACTCACGCAAACCATCAACATTAGGCACACATAGCCTACCCTGCATCCTCGATGCACCATCATCCCCAATAGTGACCTCCTTAGCATCACCGTGCTGAACCGTGTCCTTAAGGACAACCAGATGGGGGTCATCATACAAACGCTCCCTAATACGATCATAAAGAGAAGACAGAGAGACCACACAAGTCAATGCACGACTCGACTTAGAATTATCCAATCTCACAAATTGACTGGCTAAGGCTTGAAAATCCAACATTATGGGTCTCTTTGCTGCTGGTAGATAAGCTAAACTCCCCAAACTCTCTGTCTGGCGACTCAAAGCATCAACCACCACATTGGCCTTCCTCGGGTGGTACAAAATGGTGATATCATAATCCTTAAGAAGCTCTAACCACCTCCTTTGATGCAAATTAAGATCCTTCCACTTGAACAAATGTTGCAAACTCTGGTGATCAGTGTATATCTCACAAGGGACACCACACAAATAGTTCCTCCAAATCTTCAAGGCAATAATAGTAGCTAACTCAAGGTCGTGGACATGATATTTCTTCTCATGCACCTTCAGTTGTCTGGACGCATAGGCAATAACCCCACGTTCCTGCATCAACACCGCGCTGAGGCCAAAGTCGCAACGCATCACAACAAACTATATAAGACCCCGAACCTCAAGGCAATACAAATACTGAGGCTGTAGTCAAAGATGTCTTTAGATTCTGAAAGCTCTCCTCATACTCTTCCGTCCACCTAAATGGAGCACCCTTCTAGGTCAGCCTGGTCATAGGCATTGTAATAGACGAGAACCCCTCAACAAATCGACGGTAATACCCCGCCAAACCAAGGAAGCTATGGATCTCTATAGCTGAGGATGATCTGGGCCAACTCTGCACTGCTTCCACTTTCTTCGGATCCACCTTGATCCCTTCACTCGACACCACTTGACTCAAAAATGTCATAGAATCCAACCAGAACTCACATTTTGAGAACTTTTCATATAACTTCTTTTCTCTCAAAGTCTGAAGCACTGTCCTCAGGTGCTGCTCATTATCTTCCCGACTACGGGAGTATACTAGAATGCCATCAATAACGTCAATGATGAACAACTCAAGTTAAGGCTGAAATACACTATGCATCAAATGCATAAATGCTACTAAGGCATTGGTTAGCCCAAATGACATGACAAGGAACTCGTAATGACCATACCGAGTCCTAAATGTAGTCTTCAGGATATATGGCTCCCAAATCTTCAACTGGTGATAACCGGAACACAAGTCAATCTTGGAAAACACTCTCGAACCCTGTAACTGATCAAATAAGTCATCAATACGAGGCAAAATATACCCGTTCTTCACTGTGACTTTGTTCAACTGGCGATAATCAATGCACATACTCATAGAACCATCCATTTTCTTCACAAACAAGACAGGAGCACCCCAAGGTGACACACTGGGCTGAATGAAGCCCTTATCAAGAAATTCCTATAACTGTTCCTTCAACTTCTTCAACTCAGGAGGGGCCATACAATACAAAGGAATAGAGATGGATTAAGTGCCCGGCAACAAAAATACCGAAGTCAATATCTCTGTCGGGCGGCATGCCCGAAAGTTCAGCTAGAAACACATAAGGGAAATCCCTAGCTAATGGGACTAAATAAACTATAGGGGTACCAATACTGACATCTCTCACATAGGCTAGATATGAGTCACACCCCTTCTCAACCATTCGTTGAGCTTTAAGAAATGAAATAACTCTACTGGGAGTGTAATCTAAGGTACCCCTCCACTCTAATCACGGTAAACCTGGCAGAGCTAGTGTCACGGTCTTTGTGTGACAATTACGAATACCATAATGGTGCAACAACTAGTCCATGCACAAGATAACATCACAATCTGCCATACTGAGCAATAATAAATCAGCATTGGTCTCAAAACAACTAAGAGTAATCAAACACTATCGATACACGTGGTCCACAAAAAGAGAATCTCCCACGGGAGTAGACACATAAAGAGGGGAACTCAAGGAATCTCAAGATACAGCCAAATGCGGGGCAAAATAAGATGACACATAATAATAAATGGATCCTGGATCGAATAGAACCGATGCATCTCTATGATAGATCGGAACAATACTTGTAATGATAAAATCGAAAGCAACGACCTCTGTACGAGAAGGAAAGGCATAGTATCTAGCCTGGCCTCCCCCTCTAAGGAGATCTCTAACTCCCCGACCTCCACTTCGGGCTGGCTGAGCAGGTGGAGTGGCAGCTGGTGCTGTAATCATAGCCTGAGGACCTGGTGGAACACGCTATGGCTGAGAAGTTTGTGGAGGTGCATCCTTCCTAAGTCTGAGGCAATCTCTAAACAATTGGCGAGTGTCGCCACACTTAAAATAAGTTCTAGGAGGGCGTGGCAGATATGACTGGCTCAGTCTAGGTCTGCTGAACTGACCACTGATAGCACCCCGTGCATGAGGCATACAAGATACTGAGGGTGCATAATAAGGCTCCTGAGGTCTAGGAGGAGTTGTAATACCATTGGCAGCTAGAAGGGCTGAATGAACGGGGCGACTCACATAACCCCTACCATGACGAACTGCAGCTGGGGCACGGGCACTATAATACTAGCCCGATTCTCGAGACCTCTTGGCCTCTCTCTTCCTTATCCTGAGAAATCATGCCCTCCACTCTCCTAGCAATACTCACCACTTGTTGATACGAGATATCCATCTCTAACTCCCGGGCGATGCTAGTCCTGATACGGGGAATTAGTCCCTTAATAAACCGATGGACCCTCTCTCGAACTATAGAAATCAAGGTCGGTGCATGTCTAGCCAAGTCACTGAAACAAACTGCATACTTCGAAATAGTCATAGTACCCTGGCGCTACTACTCAAACTCCATGCACCAGGCGTCCCTAAGGCTCTGAGAGACGTACACTCTCAAAAATATGTCCGAGAACCGAGTCCATGAAAGGGTAGCTGCCTCAGCCGAACTGTCTGTCTCATAAGCACGCCACCACTAGTAGGCTACTCATCGAAGATGAAAAGCAGTGAAAGAAATCCCACTCGACTCGGCTATGCACATAGTGTGGAGGATACGGTGGCACTCCTCCTGAAATCCCTCAGCATCCTCTGATGATATACCACTAAATGTAAGAGGGTCGTACTTCTTATACATCTCGAGCCTAAGCTTCTCCTCCTCTAAAGTTGTTGCCCTACCCTCGGGCTGAATTGGGGCTATAGGTGATACCGGTATAACCTCTGGAATCTGATCAACCTGGACCTAATGCTCTAGGGTGAGGACGACGGGAGTCTGTGCTCCTCCCCCGGCCTGAGATATGGCAGCAACAAGGGAAATCAACCTTGCTTGAGCTAGAATGTTGTACATGCTCATGAACTGTGCAAGGGTTTCCTGAAGAGCTGGAGTAGTAGTAGTAGGCATATTAGGTGCCTGTGCTCCGACTGGAGCTACTAGTGTCTCCTCTGTAGCAGCTCGCTTAGATGCTCTGGCTGCACCACGTGGGCATCTTCGGCCTCTACCCCAGCCCCGGCCTCGGCTGGATCTAGAGGGGGCGCATGTGCTTGGTCATATCCGGTTGCACGTGTCCTCACCATCCGTGAGAGAATAGAAGACAAAAAATTAGAATTTTGAAGTCAATAACTCGGACGACAAGGAATCAAATGAAGTGGAATATTTTTTTTCCTAATAGTTCCATAGCATCCCGAAGATAAGCACAGACGTCTCCGTACCGATCCTCGAGACTCTAATAAACTTGCTTGTGACTTACGACTCCTATGAACCTAGAGCTCTGATACCAACTTGTCACAACCCATTTTCTCCCTCCATGAACCGTCGTGATGGCACCTAGTCTCTACGTCTAGCTAAGCCTAGCACTTTGCGGAAATGAAAAAAAACCATGAACATTAACTACTAATAGTAACAAATATCTAATAAGAAACTAAATGACACTCAGCATATACAAGTATCACTTCTGAAATGTACGAAACAATTTCCAAAACCCGAAAACCTGCAAGTCACAAGCTACTAAGAAGTCTTAACTGTTGTATACATTATTTCTATAGAAGGAGGGGAAAATGAACATAGGTGGATAGAGGGGGACTCCGAGGATCTGCGGGCGCTGACAGATGCACCTTGAAGTCTCCAATAAGCATCAGTGACTGCGACTAGTGATGAGGCTGGTAAGATGAACTGGATCTGCACACAAAAAACATGTGTAGGAAAGAGCGTGAGTAGACCACTACGATACCTAGTAAGTGCCAAGCCTAACCTCGGTCGAGTAGTGATGAGATCAGGTAAGGGTCCTACTGGTATAGACATAATAAAATAAGACGGAATGAAATTCGCAGTAAAAATAGTAATGGAAATCTAACAGAGATAGGATAACTGAAAGAAAACAACTCATAACACAATAATAACAACCAGGGAGATCCGAGATACCGTTTCGTAGTCCCAAACGTAAATGTGTTGGGGGATCTCCCGGAATACCATTCTGTAGTCCCAAAGGAAATATGCAAAACAAGGGGATCTCCAGGAATACTATTCCGTAGTCCTAAAGTAAATATGCAGTATAGGAGGATCTCCCGGAATACCATTCCGTAGTCCCAAAGTAATTATGCAGCTCAACCAATAGAAATAAAAGTTACAGCAAGCAACCTACAAACTAGAGTAAGTACAAGTCAAGGAAAGCAAGTAATTTCACTAAACATGCTGCATATAGTTCAAATAGGCAGTTAAAACACGCAGGCATGTTATTCTAATCTAAACAGGATAGTTACATGTACTAGTGTTGTTCAAACAAAGAGAAACGTGTTATGACTTAGTGAGAAACGAGGTTTTACAACAAATAGCCCGTGTACGTACTCATCACCTCACGTACACGACACTCACATATCAAATCAACACCAAATCTTAAGGGGAGTTTCCCCAAACAAAGTTAGGCAAGCCACTTACCTCGAACCAAGCTCAAGTCAATCCGCCGCAAAGCTCTTTCCATGAATATCCGGCTCTGAATGTCCCAAAATCTAGCCAAATCAATTAGATAACATAAATATAGCTACAAGAAACTAATCTAACTAACGAAATCGAAGCTAAGGCAAGAAATTGAAAAATTGCCCAAAAGGCCTCCGCGGGTCTACGTTTCGGAATTGGGTAAAAGTCACAACAAATGAATACACATTCACTCACGAGTCTAACCATACTAAATTTACTCAAATCCGATACCAAAATCTCGATCAAAACCCCAAAATTCGGCCTAAGAACGTTTTTTTAAAATTTTCCCAATTTTCACACAAAATCCGAAATTAAATGATGAAATAAAGCATAGATTACTGGAATATAACCATGAAGGAGTGAGGAATCATTACCCAGTGACTTCCTCTAAAAATCTCTCGAAAATTTACCTTCTACCGAGATCTCAATTCAACTTTATGATATGAACTCAAAACCATCATTTTTGAACTTTAAATTATACCCATGTGCGTTCTTCTCCGCGAACGCGGCCTTTCACTGATTGACCCTACACGAATGCGTGAACCTCTTCGTGTACGCATAGGCTTAATGCCTGAAGCTCCCTCTGCCCCATTCCTCAACGCGAACGCGAGGACCTTATCGCGAACACGTAGGCTTAAGGTCCCACATCTTTGATAATGCGGGAACAACATAGCGAACGTGAAGAACAATTTAGCTACCTTTCCCAGATTCTCTACGCGATCATGAGGCCTCTCTCGCGAACACGATGAAGGATTTTCTGCAGCAATAACACCAGAAATCTGCTATCTCTCAAGTCCAAAAACTAGTCCATTAAGCACGCGAAACTCACCCGAGATCCCCGGGACCTCAACCAAACATACCAACTAATCCTAAAACACCATAAAAACTTAGTCGAGCCCTTAAATAACCTCAAACAACACTAAAATCACAAATCACCCTCCAATTCAAACTTAAAGAACTTGAAACTTTAAATTTCTAAAACCGATGCCGAAACCTATCAAACCATGTCCGATTGGCCCCAAATTTTCCACACAAGTCATAATCAATCTACGAACCTATAAAAACTTCCAGAATAGGAATCCGACCCCGATATCAAAAATTTCACTATCGGTCCAAAATTCCAAAAATTTGACTTTTTGTCATTCAAGCCTAAATGAGATACGGACCTCCAAAACACAATCCGAACACGCCCCTCAGTCCAAAATCACCTAACGAAGCTAACAAAACCGATAGAACTCCATTCCAGAGTCGTCTTCACACAATTCCGACTATTGTCCAAATTCTAAGACTTAACCCTCCATTTAGGGACTAAGTGTCCCAAAACACTTCAAAAACCAAAACGAAACCTCCCGACAAGTCACAATAGTAGAAATAGATACGAGGGAAGCAATTAATAGGGGATCGGAGCTCTAACTCTCAAAACGACAGGCCGAATTGTTACACTAAGTTATGGGTAAGATGATCCTAGGCTTAAATTCCAGATTTGCCTTTGTCGGTCAGGGTTACCTTTTGGGTCTATATTTGGGTTCCGGACTAAACCTTGGCAATATGGGTATTGTTGGGTTCGTATGATCATGTAGATTACTGATTGTGACCATAATGAAACTGGATTCACATTAAATTAATATTTTACCTTTGGGGTGTGATGGGGTTTTAGGTTGGCTTTTGGATCCGAATTCTTTTATATGGAAATATAGGCAGGGGTGGATGCATCGTTGATGAAGCGGTTTCACGCACACCACTTCATCGAAAAATTATACTAAATTTATGTATTAATACTGTGAGAAAACAGAGAAGTAGTAAAAAACGACACTACTTGATATAAATTGTCTCTTGGTGTTTGGTTATGTGCTTGATTTTGCTTCCGGAGGTCAACTAGTACCTTTTTTACAAATATTTGAGAGGACCTCTTTGGTTAAAAATTGTGCTTAAGTAGAATTGAACTCGATACCTTTTCTAAGTTAAAAGTCAACAAAACCAATAGATTAAGATTATATCTTCTCCAAAAATATGATAATTAAAGTTATTATTTTTGTTCTTTAATAAGATTTTGACACCGCTTACAAAGTTTTTTGCGTACACCCCTAAATATAGGTATTCATAGCTTCATATTCTAATCTAGAATATATATTTGAACATAATGGACTCGTTTGGAGGCTCAGAGGAAAGGCAAGGCCGTGGAGTGACTTTTCGTCTTCGAATTCAGGCAAGTTGAGACTTACTAGACCCTTTATGTAGTGCTATATGTTGGTAAATGTATTAAGGAGTGAAATGGGGAATATGAGGTCCCATACTCGTGAGGTGACAAACACTTGTGTTGGTACCATTGTATCGGTATGGGGAATTCAAATAAGAAAGTAGTATAATTGTGACTAAGATGATGTGTTTAGCCCTCGAGCCATGAGAATGGTGCATATATCCATTTAGGTTAGTATGATTGCTACTTATTTGGGCCATGAGTTCCATGATTGACTGAGTATTTATCTTTGTTGCTGAGTTGCATTTACCACTCAACATCTCGTGTGATTTATGAAAAAAGTTACTTAAATCTTGATATTGACTTGCTATTTTGCATTTGGATGGTGTACACATATCCATTCACTCTTCCATGATACTCCAAGCATATGACTGATAAATGGTAAGACTAATTTTCGATATGGTACGTGGCTATGGAGTGATGATGATATTCAGCCAACGGCGAGACCCGGAGTGATCTAGGAACTTTGGTATTCCGGATGGGTATATGGACCTCATAAGTCCCCCATGGGTCACGTGAAACCTGTATGGGTCAAAATTAGATCTAGTTTAGCGAATGCAGACGGACGGGATTAGGCCGAGGTCGAAACCGAATATGATTCGGTGGCAAGGAGTCGCCCAAAGGGAGAGACCGGTGCCGAGGTCAAGTGGAGTGCAAGCGGAAGCAGTTGTTAGGATGTTCCTAGGGTTACAAGAGGGAATATTATATTGAATATTCCCTCACTTTGTACTTTTTAGGATTTTCTAAGGATATTCCTTATAAGTAGGAAGAGAAAGGAAACAAAATGGGGTTGGAAACTTCTGTAAAAGAATATTTTGTAAGAGAGTTGACTATAAAGAATATACAAAAAGCTTGTCTTGTCTTTTACATTTGATTCCATTGTATAACATTCTCCTTCAGTTCACAAGATCCGAGGGCATATTGTTCAGTACTATCGTATGTTGTCACACGTTGCCTCTGAAGAAAGAATCATCCACCTTATCTAACATTTAGGTGACTTATTGCTTCTTATTACATTAAATGTCATTTACCACATTTATTGCATGCATTTGTTATCATATTTATATCTGATCATTAAGCATTAACTTGGTTTTTGTTGACTAGAGCACGGTTCACACTATCTAAGTTGTTTGATTTTGGATCTAGGACTTATTACTTTTAACTTGGATTCACCCCTTATCCATTCATTAAATTGGATCAACAGATTTTGGTCAAAAAATTTGGCTCCGTCTGTGGGGAGTTCCTAGTTAAAAAGTTTATTTTCTTCTAGATCTAAAAAAGCAACAACAAAACCCTTCACTTCCTTGTTTGTACAATCTAACCATGGCGGGAAAAGGAGAGGAAAAACTAAAAGTAGTGATGGATTTCACAACTAACTCCTAGGCACCATCAATAAGGTGTGACGCTGAGCGCCTCACCAAGACAAAGTGACTCACCCCCTTCTCATGGTAGTGTAACCGCTTCGCGTGAAAAGGGAGCCTCAACGTCCATGACAGAATAAGCCCCGCCTGCAGTGAAAAAGTTATAGGAGGCATGCTGACAAGTACCCTGAGCAGCATACTCGACAAACCCGCTCAAGGGATGAGTAGGATCACCGCAAGAGTGGACACGCCAATAGCTGTCAACGAGCAACATGCCCCTCACTCAATATGTAACACTCACACCGCTGTCGATGCAGGTAACGACTCCCTCATAGCTGTTCTGAAGAAAATTGAAGAAATGGAAAATGAGAATAAATCACTCCGCGAACAAATGAGGGAGCACGACGAAAGGGTCGATAAGATACCAGGCGCCCTGAAACTCCTACCAAAAAGGGACGTCGGCTAGTTCATGGAACAACCATACACCGAGGAGGCAGCCCCATATACCATACCTAAAATTTTCAAAATGGCACAATATTTGAAAATATATGATGGCATAACGGATCCTGAAGACCATATCATTGATTACATCATGGCAGTAAAATGCAAGGACCTCTCGAAAGAACAAGTACCGTCGGTGATACTGAAGAAGTTAGATGTAACCCTAATAGGGGGAGCCTTGACATGGTACTCATAATTGCTAGCAAGTTCCATAATGATGTTCGAAGAAATGGCCGACAAGTTCGTCACTACCCATGTCGGGGCCAAGAAAGTAGAAGCCAGAGTGAATGACATATTCGCTGTTAAACAATCGCCTGGCGAAGGACTTAGGGACTTCCTTGCCCGGTTCAATAGGGTAAGAATGAGCTTGTCAAACGTATCAGAAGGGATGGCGGTAGTGGCCTTTCAAAATGGGCTGAACAGGAATGGGTCAAGGGCGACTAGGAAATTATTAAACACACTCATGAAGTACCCTACCACCACTTGGGAGGAAATTCACAACGCTTACTGCGCCTAGGTGAGGGAAGACGAAGAGAACCTTCATGGTCCAACCCATCGGCTAATGACAATCCAAATGGAAACATGAAAGGATCGACGGAATGACACCCGAAGAGATAACGTAGGCCCACGCCTCAATCTGGAAAGGCACCAACCATACAAGAGAGCAACCATACCAGAACTTCCCCGCCAAGACGAAGTGGAATCCCGACCACAAATAGGAATTCATAGAAATGAGAGAGGTATGCATCCACTTTTATCTGCTCACAACTTCTGTGTATCTCCTTCAGAAATAGTCTACGCCCTAGAGAAGCTTTGTACCAAGGTGAAACGGCAGCAAAATATGAAGTCGGACCTAAACACCAGAAAGTCGAATGTCCTGTACGAGTTCCATCAGGAATGCGGCCACAAGAACGAAGATTTCATAGACCTCAGATAAGAAGTAGTGAACATGCGCCACTAAGGACATTTAAAAGAGCTGATGAGCGACCGAGGGAGAGCCAACTTTGCCCGCGAACGAGAATCACACCAAGGCCCCCAAAAACCACCCTCCCCCGCCCGCACCATCCAAATGATCATAGGCTGAGGCGGTGAAGCAACAATCAACCATGTGAAATTTACCACCACACATAAATTGAAGCCTTCGCGCCCTTATGCTCGTAGAGTTACTTCTGAACTGAAATTTTTACTGTCTTCCTTGTGGCCCTCCCTTTTATTTCCGTAACACTCATGCGGTACCTTTAACTACCCCAATTCCTATCTGAATATTTCTCAAGGGTTACGATGTCACATCTGCAAGATTGAATTCCCCAAGTTGGGGTTTACTATGTTTATCTTGCTCGAAATGTTGATTTGTCTGTATCCTCTTGTCTAACCATAACTAGGCTCTTCCTGAATCAACTACTGACTACTCATTAGTACTTTCTCATATCAATATTCCATGTAATCTTTCTTGGATCAATTATTTTATCTTAACTTATGTCTCACACTGTCTCCTTATCAATCAATAACATCTCTGGCAGGAACTCTTACTTCCTCTCCTTGATGTCCTGTTTGCATAATGTTCTAGAATCGTAGCATATCTGTTGGATTTGAATAAATGCAATCTCATCCCTTTCTTATTTTTTCCGAATTCTTCCTTTACCATTCCATAGTTATTAGAACCAATTAACTTTGACTTAATGCCACATCACTCCATATTCCCCCCTTAGGAGAGTACTAAGATTTAGTGCCACGATGATCTATGTATAGATGTTTTACCTCTTTATATTTAGCATCTTCTCACATCATCAATGACCCTTACTTGCCTTGTGGTAATCCTTCTGTGCCAAGGATAACAAAATTACTTACTCACGAGGGTGACAATTAATGTAACTGGCACATATAGTCCCTTAAGATTAACTTTGTTCACAATGCTTGCTTTTAGGAAAGGGTCTTCCTGAATGACCATTCTCTGAATTTCACTATCTTTTTCTGTTTTCCATTCAATTATCGCCAGAACGCAATATGAAATTCTTATGATGTCGACCATTATCAAACTGCTCAGTCCCTAATTCATGTTTAGCTTATCTTATTCACCAATCCATATTGATTTCTATTACTCCAGGTCTAATCGACATCATCAAACTTCTCAGTCCCTAATTCATGTTTAGCTTATCTTATTCACCAATCCATATTGATTTCTATTACTCCAGGTCTAACTTTTCCTTCTGGTAATCATATTAGAGTCACGAACTTATATTTCAAAATGAGGATATGACTTTATGGCCTATATTCATTTGTTGTCTCAAGGCATGTCATCTCTTGTCTTTTCCTTCACTTGACTATATACTTTGTAATATTGTCATCTTTTTGGTCTATCGTGGTCATCCATGTATCACATCTTACTCATAATGCTTTGGTAACTCTCTTCTTACTTCCCGCTAACATTTATGTCTATCACTTTATTCTGAGAACTCGAACATGACATTCATTTGCTTTTAGCTCCCCTTGCTCTATCCATTGGCTTTTTGAGTTGCCTAACATTCGCTCTCTATTAGGGACGGGAGCCATACTAAAATAATATTCATCCCTTCTATGCTTCCATTGCCTATCTTTATAGTACTCATATCTGGATTGTACTATTTTAGAGTGCACTATGTGGGTGTCCCACAAGGAGATCTATTAGCATATTTGCAATACCCTTCAGAAATGTCAACTAATGCAAACAATCCATCCATCATTTTGGGTCACTCTAACCCCAGCCAGATCCTAATACCCGTCCTTCTCTTATACTACTATTGTTAGTCCCTATAGGGCATAAATGAGATGGGGGTGGCCAATTGTACATACCTCGGTTATTGTTGAAGGTAACTCAAAATGCTTATATTTCTCTGCCTGAATTATAAATACAAACAATCTTAATTAACTGGGCACCTCGTACCCTTCTTCATCTTGCTTCTTTTACTTGCATCTATCTTCTGAATCTCTCATTGCCTTTCACCATAGGGGTGGATATTCTTGCCTTAAGAATCTTTATCAAGAAGCTTACACGTCTTAGTACACATATGTTCTGCTGGAGACCTCACATTTATTTATCATAAGCATGATGAAAAATTGAGTTCCTCTTCCTCAACTCTTCCACAACCACATTTAATCTCTTAAATTGTCTTTTGGATGAAGGTATAATCTTATTATGAATAAAATATAATTTAGGAGTTTAAATTCTTACAACTGAGTTCTACAACATGATCTAGAGTAAGAAGAAAGAGTGACAGTCCTAAATGCCCTATAAACTCCTGCTTATAAGTGTGGTGCACGATACACCAATAAACAAGACTCTACTAGATACGGCTTGTAGACTCCCTAAGAAAGAACTTCTCTAATACCACTTTTGTCACGACCCAAACCGATGGCCGCGACGGGCACCAAGTACCTTACTAAATCGAGTACCAATGTAACGTATCTTTCGTATCATTCTATCATAGGTAAATGAACCGCAGTAAAGCATGGGTGAATACAAACTTATATATATGACATACTGGCCTATAAAACCAAAAATGATCACTCATACAATGAACATACGCCGATAAGGCCATACAATATTTCACATACACGACATATGTCTACAAGCCTCTAAGAGTACATAAATGTCATAAAGGTCGGGATAGGGCCCTGCCATATTAATTAATACATGTCCTAATCTTACTGACCAAATAAGCAACTGCAGAGCAAATGAAGCACACCAACACCTTCCGCTGAGCTGATAACTTACTTGGAGGACTCTCATCCTGTATATCAGGACCTATGGGCATGAAACACAGTGTCCCGGGCAAAAGGGATGTAAGTACGAATAATGTACCGAGTATGTAAGGCACATAAATAAGTATATAAAAGACATGAAAGAAACATGGAGTAAATAACTCAACCTGTAAGTCTGGAAAACTTTGTAAATCATAAAATACTTATAGTATCATGCATATGCGTATGAATATCATGTCATGCATAGATACATGTTTCATAACATCATCAAGCCTCTGAGGGCATCCCATCATATCATCTCGGCCACTGTGGGCAAATCATCAACGTATATCAGCTGATCAGGTGGTGGTGCATATATAACGCTGTAACCTTTTCCCATATCCTATATACATATATTATACATATATATATATATGCGTATATAATGCCATCTGGTTATGGTTCAATGTAAGTGAATGCAATGCATGAGAAGTACGTCAATAAAATCTTATGGATTGTCATAAGACCATTATGCCTTTGATTAATATCACGAAATAAAATTTATCAACTTACGTATTTTCTGAGACCCATGAATAGATGATAGAATAATACGGCACATGGGGAATAAAGAACATAAGAATCTCTAATATTTCTATGAATAGAGTCATGTATGGAAATTATGCATTTGCTCGTTTCGTTTGTGTCGTATGGATCATGCCAAAACAAAAGAAGGGATATCCTTAACATAACTGAGCCTATTATCTTGACAATCCCTATAACATACGTCAATTGCGACAAAAACGTAACTGCAGATCGAAGTAGGGGAGAATCCGTATAATATTCTTGAGAAAGATTGCACCGTACTCCGTTAGAATCGCAAAATCCCGTTGCTATTATGCTAAATAGTTTTGTATGAATTTATTGAAGAACTCATGTTACATGTATATACATGTTCTTGTATGAACATGCTGAAGACTCCCTTCATCATATTGTAGAGATTCAACACCTCTTTAAGTGATTTAGAGAGGCCTTTAAATTTTAGTGGGTGTGGGACCCACTTAGGATGTCATAGCCACCTAACTCTCTTATTTTTCCACCTTACCATACAACATTAAGAGCCCCTAATTTGATTTATCTTGCTGCGACGTTACCCATTTAAACTTATCCAAGATTATCATTAACTATCCACTAATCTCTTAATTAACTTGTTAATATCTCACTAATTCAATAGTTAATCAATTACCCACATAGTCAAGAATTATCTCAAATTACTCAAAATACTACTCACTTTTAATACACTTTATACACTTTACTATCATGGTCATGTGGTTCCTTGTATGACACTAGTCCATAAATATTGAGTATTTTAGCTCGGACCGTATTTTATCCCAAAATGTCAAACTTTGATGAAAATTCATTTTCTTTGATTTGCTTACCCTCTCACCTTCAGGAATTTACTCATCACTTGTTTGAAATAGCATAATTCTTATAATCCCCAAATAATCTTGTCCTTGAACTGATGTCAATTATCTTTCGACAAATTCAACGTACCATACTATAAGGTGTAACATCGTCATAATATAATGCTGCAGAATGTAACATCAACGTAATACTGCAGGTTGTAACATCATTGTAATATAATACTGTGAGGCATAACATCATCGTAATATAATACTGCGGGGCGTAATAATCACGGAGCGACTAAAACTGGCCGTCATGGCTGAGTAAGTCGACTAGTGTTCGGTGCTTAGAATGGTACTCGTTGTACTTGGATACCACCTTCTTGAAATTGTCCGTCCTCTGCTCTTCCCTCTGATCGCATTCGATCTCCATGATAAGGGTCTAACATGCAAAAAAAAGAGGTCAGTGGAAGCAAGTTACACATATGAAATGAAGTTATCCTAATATGGGAAAATCAAACTTACTCGCACGTCCATGCCAGATATACCCAGTGACAGATCCGCATCATTTAGCGTCTGCAGCGTCCTATTCTCAGAATCCGCACACAAGGGAGCGAATGCCGGCACCTAAAAGGTCTTAATCTACGGGGATGACTATGTGCCGATCGGGCCCCTCCGTCCTAATCTTCACTACGGTAAACCTATCCTCAAAAGCCTGCACTTCCTCAAGGTCGACGTCAGAACCCAACCCATCATCTTCTACGAGGACGATTCTATCCCTATCATTCGCTGAGGATAAGTCGACTCCGACTATCTGAGCAGATTCCCTCCTATTGTAGGTTGCCTCGGCCGCTGACGGTCTTTCCTCCATGACGATAGCCGGCGTGGGAGTAGCCTCAATGATCAGTAAAGAAGTCGTCTTTGCATCAAAATCAATAGGCCTTTCCGACTCTGTATCAGTAGTGTCGGCCCTTCTAACCTCCACCCTACGTCTTTTCCTAGGTAGCGTCTCCCCCTAGTCATGAGATGACTCGTCATCTAGATGTAGGATGCAATGATCAGAGGTCTCGGTAGATGTGATGGCTACCCGTGAGGTGGAATCACCTAATGGCACAACTAGAGCTTGACCCCCTACAAACTTAGCCAGTACAAACTGCATTCCAGCCAACGCGACTGCCTATCGTAATGCAGGAACCGGAGCCTTTGCCTTCTATAAAGCTCACCGACCTGGCACAGATAAAATCATGTTTAAACCAAGGACGACGACGACACATTATTAAGCTATAATAAAAGCGAAGGTCATGGAAATAGAAATTAGACTCACTAGTCAAAAGCTTAGGACCAAACCACTTGTGAAAGGACATCCAGTAGCAAATCCCCACTTTATGAGGCAAGGCAGGAGTCACCCAGTCCTCGATATCAGGAACTAAGGGAGGTGGATGCTTACCGGCTAAAGTAGAAAGACGAGCAAGTCAGAAACAAAAAAGAAGAGATTCAAAAATATACTACGAATAGTAAAAAGCCATTATGATTGAAGTTCCACTGCTCAGGGAACCTGGCTATATCCACCACCACGTGCTCGGTCTCGACAAAGAAGTAATTGCACCAGAACCGGCGGTTCACCTTGTCATCCATCCCTGTCACCAATCATTTAGTCCCATAGTGACGGAGATGTGACGACCCGACCAGTCGTCTCATGAGTTGCCGCTCTGTTTCCCCCATTTATGCTTCTTATTTCTTTGTCTATCGGTTCTATATATGATCGGATTGGTCGGCTCGGACTCGGAAAGGATTTGGTAAGGTTTGAGACACTTAGTCTCTTTTGAGGAAGCTTAAGTTGGAAAAGTCAATCGGATGTTGACTTATGTGTTAGAGGGCTCGAATGTGAGTTCCGATTGTTCGGATAGCTTCGACAGGTGATTTGGGACCTAGGAGTGTGATCGGAATGTGTTTTGGAGGTACGGAGTAGATTTAGGCTTGAATTGGCGAAATTGGATTTTTGGTGTTTTCAAGTTGATAGGTGAGATTTTGATATGGATGTCGGAATGGAA
The DNA here is from genome assembly GCF_000715075.1 of Nicotiana tabacum. NCBI lineage: Eukaryota > Viridiplantae > Streptophyta > Magnoliopsida > Solanales > Solanaceae > Nicotiana > Nicotiana tabacum. The sequence continues at coordinate 116,010,590 of NC_134080.1, read as the reverse complement.
TTTCAAGAGTTGCAGTAGTTCCATTGTGTCATTTGCGATGTGTGTGCAAAATTTCAGGTCATTTGTGTGTGGTTTGGTTGGGTTTTTTATCAAAAGGGTAATTTAGAAGATTTTGGAATTCTTAGGCTTGAATCCAATGCAAATTTGGTATTTGATGTTGTTTTGAGCATTCTGAAGATTGGAACAAGTTTAAATGATGTTATGGTATATGTTGGCATGTTTGGTTTAGGTACCGGGGGCCTCGGGTAAGTTTCGGGTGGTCAATCGGACCATTTCATGTTGTTGTGAATTGTAGAAAACTGCTGAAGTGTTGCAGAGCATTTGACCTTCGCGTTCACGAGTAGGTCCTCTTGTTCGCGAAGGGTTAGTTGAGGAGGCTGAGATTTTAGCCTTCGTGTTCGCGAGTAAGTCTCAACGTTCACGAAGGGCTGGATGATTGTGCATTGCATTCGCGAGAAGGGGAGCACATTCGCGTAGAGGAAATTGGGTAGCTAGGTTGGAAGGTGTTTTGTTCATCGCGTTCGCGAGAGGAGGAGAGCGATTGCGAAGGGTCAAGCTGAGGAGCCATCGCGTTCGCGAGTAGATGGTCACGTTCGCGTAGAGGATTTTTTTGGTCAAAGTTATTTTGTGTATCGCGAACGCGAGGCGTTGAACGCGTTTGCGAAGAAAGAAATGAGGCATGGCCAGAATGTTTAAATAGTTGTCTTGTCCGTGATTTTAGGGTTTATTTCCACCATTTTTGAGCAATTGTGGAGCTTTTTGAAGAGGGATACAAGGGGAAACACTAGTAGGTAAGATTCATGGACTTAATACTCGATTCTAATGTGAAATCTACTTAATTAATCATCGAAATTTAGCCTAAAATTGAAGAACTATGGCTTGTAATTGGAGACCTAGAATTTGGGATTTGAGGGATCGTTTGTGGTCGGATTTTGATGCTTTTGGTATGAATGAACTCGGGGAATGATAAGGAATCCATTGATGTGAACTTTATCGAATTCCGAGACGTGGGCCCGGAGGTTGGGTTTTGGTAATTTCGGGATTTGTGTTGTAAATTGATTATTTTTGCATGGGCTTCATTCCATTAGCATATTTTGACGTCTTGATTCTGATTTTGGATAGATTCAACGCGAGTGGAGGCCGATTCGAGGGGCAAAGGCGTCGTGGGCTAGAGTTTGGACCGAATTGAGGTGAGTAATGATTGTAAATGATGTCCTGAGGGTATGAAACCCCGGATTGCACATCGTTGTGCTATATTGAGGCGACGCACACGCTTGATGACGAGCGTAGGGTCGTGCACTGTTGGGGATTGTGACTTAGTCCGTCCCGAATGACTATCTTACCGCGTATTTGACTGAAATCTATTTGTTATCATCATGTTTTGGGCTGAATGCCATATTTGGGCCTCATGCCAACTATTTGAACCCTTAGGGATTTTTATTAATATTTCCTTATTGTTTTGACTTTATACTTGAACTCAGTCATGCTATATTCCATTGTTTTCATAACTCAGTCATGTTTACCATGCTTTAACACTTAAATGATATGTTAAATGATGTTTTGTGTTGAGCACCATATTTTACTGTTGCCCGAGTGGCTGTGAGATTCTGACTGAGTAAGGCCAAGGGCCTACATTGTGAGGAAACACTAATTATGATTATGAGGCCGAGGGCCTGAGATCTGTACACCACGAGGTGGCTTGTTGATATGAGGCTAAGGGTGTAGTGATGATGCCACGAGATGGCTTGATATTGTGCTTGGGTCGTAAGGGACCCCTCCAGGAGTCTGCACATACCCAGTGAGCGCGGGTACCCATTGTGAGGTGAGATATAGCCTGAGGGGCTGCTTTGTTTCTGAGATATTGCCCGAGGGGCGGATTTGTTGACACAGTGCCCGAGGGCGATCCTTTATGTTGTTATCTTTCCTAATTGTCTGTCATTTACTTGCTTAATTGTTACAAAGGCATTTTATGAAGTTTAAACTGAACTCAGTAACTTCGCACATCTTTACTGCTTCACTGTTTTACTGGCTTTTACTGCTTCCTTATAGCCTGTTACGTGCCTTATGTGATTTCGTACTTCTCAGTCTTTATTTATGATTATTAATCACTGAGTTGGAGTACTCACTTTAATCTCTGCACCCCGTGTGCAGATTTATGTACTGTTAATCCTGCTCGCGAGGGTTGAGAGCTACCGACAGATTTTGGAGTTCATGAGGTAGCTGCTTGTCGTCCGTAGCCCCGTGCTTCTCCCCCTTTATCTCATTTCTTTCTTTTTCAGTAATTCTGTAATAGCTTTGTAGACACTTCAAACTTGTAATTCATTGATAGATGCTCATGACTAGTGACACCCCGGTATCGGGCTGTGTTGGATTTTATTTTCGCAAACTGTAATGTTCACTGCTTATCATTTTGGGATTATTATTATAATGTCTAAGACTTAATGCTTATTATTTTAAATTGCTTAAAATTGAAATGGGAATGTGTCGGCTGGCCTTATCTTCACGAGAGGTGTCATCACGACTGGGTCCGGGGTTAGGGTCGTGATAGGAGATGAATCATTGTGCCCCTGTAGAAACTAGGTGAGAAGAGATGCAGCAGATGACGAATGGAGACTCCGCAACCGGCTAACTCGGCGAACTTTGCCAGCATAAAAAAAACTTTATATAGATAAGGGGAAAGCTGTGCCGGGCATACGCCGTAAAAGTGGAATAACCTCTCAGCGAGTGAGGGAAGAGGAATAGAATAACCCACTAAAAATGGGTATTGGTAGAATGCGCAATACCCAGGTCGGTGAACTTGTATTGAGTCATTCCCCTCTGGAACAATGTCGATGTGAGAAGGAATGTGGACTTTAGACCGCAGTTCAGATATCTATTTCTACCCCATGGCTGATAAAGCCTGCACAGGAGCGGGGCAGGCTCTTTTTGAAAGTCATTCCTGACCGAAGGGTTTTGAGGAACTATCTCTTCCCTGGTGGGAAAACATTCGTCCTCTGCAACCGTGGGTTCGCCACTACCGGAAGGCATAGCTACCGATAAAGCGGTGCCATCAGAAGTTGTATCAGAAGAGTGAGAAGAATTTGACATCTATGAAAGATATGTGTGTAGAGGAAAACCAGAAGTAGCATATCAATGGAAAAGTGATTGATCAACGGGAAAGCTAGAACTAAAAAGCAGAGGTAAATCGGAATCAAGGGTTAGAGAAGAAGCAGAAGAATAAGCAAAAGTGCCAAAGGAGTACAAAATTTCGAAAAGTCTCATTTTTGAATCTCCCTTACCGTATTTATATGGTATTGTAACGCTAATATTGATGAAAAATAACTGTCACCGACGCTAAGATTGAAGCAACAAAGGCACTAGAAACGATGCATTGCATCGAGAAGACACGTAATGATGACGTGCGTGGTCATGACGTCTTCCTACGTTAGCCACGCTAACTACAACCTTTGAGTCGATCCATCTTTTACATGACCTCAACTGATTTAGCCCATCCGCCATGGCGGAATACCTTGTCATTAGATATGGGTAAAATTCGCTCATCAAGGACTCCCAAGAGGACGACCTCAATAAGCGAAGGGACTAACTGTATGGGTCAAAATTAGATCTAGTTTAATGAATGCAGACAGATGGGATGAGGCCAAGATTGAAACCGAATATGATTCAGTGGCGAGGAGTCGCCCAAAGGGAGAGACCGGTGCCGAGGTCAAGTGGAGTGCAAGCAGACGCAGCAGTTAGGATGTTCCTAGGGTTGCGAGCGTGAATATTCTATTGAATATCCCCCCACTTTGCACTTTTTAGGGTTTTCTAGGGATATCCCTAATAAATAAGAAGAGAAAGGAAACAAAAAAGGGTTGGAAACTTCTGTAAAAGAACTTCTTGTAAGAGAGTTGACTATCAAGAATATATAAAAAGCTTGTCTTCTCTTTTTTATTTGATTCCACTATATAACATTCTCCTTTAGTTCACAAGATCCGAGGGCATATTGTTCACTACTATCTTATGATGTCACGCGTTGTCTCCAAAGAAAGTATCATCCACCTCATCTAACATTTGGGTGACTTATTGCTTCTTATTACATTAAATGCCATTTATCACATTTATTGCATGCATTTATTATCATATTTATATCTAATCATTAAGCATTAACTCGGCTTTTGTTGATTAGAGCACGGTTTATACCATCTATGTTGTTAGATTTCGGATCTAAGACTTATTACTTTTAACTTGGATTCACCCCTTATCCATTCATTAAATTGGCTCAACACTTTTTGGTCAAATAAAACCTACTATAGAAGCGTGTGTATACCGGTGCATATGGCCTTCGCATTGCATACTATTCACTTCCATTGCATGCATGTATTCTATACTTCTTATACTATTTATGCTGATTTGACTTGATTCATGACATATGTATGTCAAAGGAATTAAAGATGTAATCTTTAGGCTTATACTTGACATAAATGAGGCAAAGTGTTTACCTTGAAAATGATAATTACAATTAGATTTGATTTTTTGGTTCTAAAAATACGTGATTTATTTTTATGCTGGTTGTTAGGCAATAGATGCTAAGTATAAGCTAAGAAATTAAAGTAAGACTAAAAGGCAGTGTGTTTATTCAAACCGAATGGCTGCAAGTCGGGGTCTCGGTCTGGCCTAAGCGAGGCCTCGAGATCGAGCTAGACGGGCTTGATCGGGGATGGTCGATGAAGGACTAACAGTTCCAAGTGCCTAAATAATGGCTCTTTATGCTAAATGATGAGTAATAAATGAAGAACAATCAATCCAACACAATAAATGTAAGCAATAAATCAAAGGAAAGACAATGGAGAGTGTTTAAGTTAGAGAGCAGAGAATGTTGTTGTTCTTGTATTGAATATCATGTGTGCAAGAAATAACAAGAGTCCCCTTTATATAGGAGGGGGAATCCCAACATAGTACATATGCATTTATTACAAAGATATGAAGCTGGTACAACTATTTAATGTCACGGTATGGACTTGTACTATTCTTGTAGATGTGGTCAACTTTAGCTACGTGCCTTTTGGGAAATTCCCGCTTGTCTAGGATAGTCACCGATTTGCACTGCCCCGAGGTCGAGCATTGGGAGCCCTCGGGGTTAAACCTCGAACTTCGCGTCGAGGCTTTTGTGGATGGGTAGTAAAATGCCATAATGATCACAAAATCGGACTCTCCGATTTTAGCCATATACAGATAGTCCCTGCGTTTATTGGAATGACATGAAAAGTAAAGATCTTGACCTCGATTTTCTTAAATATCTCATGTTGATGTCATACTCATGACGTAAGCGTTCGAAGTGACCAGAACATTCCATCGGTCCGTCTCCCTAGAAGCATTGGATGTACCGCTGATTCGCTTCCCAAAAGCAATGATCGCGCCGTCAATCCATTTCCCGAAAAAGCATTGATTGCGCCATTGATTTCTTAAGGCATTGATTATGCCGTTGATATGTTTTCCAAAGGCATTGATTGCCGTCGGTTATGCTACTATCCCTCTATAAATGGGGAATTTCTTGAGTTAAGATTTTGCTCATCTTTTATTCAACATCCTTTAACCCTTTTCTTCTCTTCATCCTAATCCAAACCCCGATTTCCATGGTTCAAACACGTGACCGTAAGATCACTCGGCAGCAGTATTGCCAGTTATGCCATGGCTCATTTTCAGAGCATTTCCCCACTGAGTGGGATCATACTAGGTTGTTGTTGTTGTTGGCCCAAAATAATGAGAGAGGGGCCTCAAATTATCCTTGTACCGGAGGATATGTTGACTGTAAACTGCTGCTCATCTCTCTTAACTTCAACCTAGTACGGCGCTTCACTCCTTTGCTTTCCATGGAGTGAGGTGGTTCCATCTACTAGCTTTTGCATCCCACACCGGTGCAATGTCTCAAGAAGTGGCTTCACAATAGTAGTGCTGATGAGACTCATACTCACCAAATTTTTCACCAAGCCACAATTTTCCTTGCCTATTAAAAGCTTTTGCTCTTTGATAGGTTGTAGCCTCTTCCTCATTTATTTCTACTTTGGAGGAGATTCTCGAAGGAGTCGTTATGAATATCGAAATGGGGTCGCCAAGGAAACGGTTCTCGCAGATGTCGCTCATGGGGATGTACCACCGAAGGTAGATTAGGCTTTTTAGTTGTTGTTTTTTGCTTCATTGTTTCTGTGTAAGAACCCTTTGTGGGCATTTGTAATCATCTTTTATCAATACAATAGCTTCTTCAATTTAACTATGGCTTGTGCTGAACTTCCATTATACTTTCGATTGGTCCGAATAATGGATCTGGACATCATAATCCCTTCGGTTATCGATTGGTTAATATGATATTTCTTGAGATTCTTTGTCATCCCTCGGAATGAATCTGGGTCTATGAAATAAGCTTAGGTCATCGGGACTTCTGAGCTCGAGTTAGTTGAGAGCAGGATCCTGATATTCTTTAAAATAAATATTAGCCTTTTTAGGCTTCGTTGCTAGTCCTCGAGTGAGAGTTTGCTTGATCACCTGAAAATAAAGATAGCCCTTAGGCCTTTACAAATAGTCCCCGAGTGAGAGTTTTCTTGAACTCGGGTGGCCTCCAATTGAGCGAAAATTTGCTTTGATTTTAAAGTGAAAATAGCCCTGAGTCTTTATGAACAGTCCCCGAGCGAGAGCTGGCTCAAACTTGGGTAACCTGGGGCTAAATAATTGAGTGAATGACTACTTGCTCTATAGACGAATAGTCGCCGCTTGCTCTTTGTATGTATTTTCTTTCTTCTTATTCGAGGATTCTGCTACTTTGAGCAACTTATCCTTTCTATAGATCTCTTTTTCCTGGCGTCAGTTCTTTTACCATTTCAATTCAAGGCTTTTCGCCTAAGTTTTTATTTCTCTTTCCTTGTTTTCACTATAGTTATGGCTGCCATGCCCAAATCCATTCACTAAGAAGAGGAGAGTTTTGCATCTGCTTCCCGCTCGGTCGGTGGTACACCGCCGGTGTACTGTGAGCTAACCTCGAGATGCTTTGTCTTGATGAAGGACTTTACGTTAGAGAGACCTCCCAATGTTCAAGGCCATCGAGAGCATGCATCGAGGTTCATCTCATCAATATGATAGGAACACCTTGAGGCAGTTAGGAGAGAGTGCGGATGGGGAGAAAAGGCAGTACTGTAGGTACCTTCCATGGAAGAGAGCATAATGGCTCATGTAGAGGAGTTTTCGAGCGTGTACACGTACCCATTTACATTGGGCCCTCTTGATAGATTTGTGCTCGAATTTTGTAGGATATATTGGGTTACCCTAGCACAGGTTCACCCGTCGTTCTGGGGGATAGTGTTGATGATAAGTTACTTTGCAGATAAAGCCAGGCTCGAGTTCACCCTCAACCGTCTTGTTAGGTTGTATCGGCCCTTACATTACGAGGCCTGATTGTATACGGTGAAATTGGAGGGACCGATTTCTTGCCATTAAGGTGCGTTCGGGGAGTCATATTGGTATCTCGAGGCTGTGGGGTTTCGGTCGAGCTCCCTACCCCAATGTTTATCCACGTCAGACCCAACAAAGATTTCAAGGGTGGGGAACTCCCGAGGCGAGCAACTAGTATCAGCAGGGTCTAGTATCGTGCCTAGCCGTCCCATCCCCGTGTCTTTACACATAATGCATTCTGTACTATATTATATTCCCCCTCCTATATAAAGGGGATCCTCACCATCTTGTAAGGGGCTACTGTTGCTCCAACCATTCTACACTAGATCAATAATATCTTTCTCTCTCTTTCTTCTATCTAACTTACTCGCTCTTGCTCGTTCGAGGCCACTCTTTGCATTTATTGCTTTCATAGTTGTTCTTCATTTATTGCTTGGTATTGGCCATAAAGAGCCTTCTTTAATTATATCTTAACTGTTATCCCTTTCCCAGTTACTCCCGATGGCTCGAGCTAGATATCGACCCCGAGGCCTTTCATCGACCAATCCGAAGCCGGGTAGCAATCCCTTCGGTTTGATCACTGCCCCGTTTTACCTTATACTTTATCAGTAAATCTCATACGCCTAGCATCAACTGCTCTAACAACTAGCATAAAAGTAGATCACATATTTCTAGAGTCCCATTTATAAATTTAATTGTTGTTACCATTTTCACAGTAAACAGTTTGGCGCCCACCGTGGGGCTAGAAATAATAATGATTATTTTCTTGTTGGTTTCATCATACAAACGCAAGTTATCTTTCATACTTTTTCTTGTCCTAGATCTCTTGATTTCAGGTCGAAATGTCTGGCTCGGTAAACAGGGTTGAGAACGACTACCTCGAAAATCATATTGAAAATGGTGTGGTTGTTCCAGTCGTTGGCGCGCCACCATTGAACCCTGATAACGCACCTAGACCAATTCCAGCGGATGCGGGTTCACAAGACACGCAGCATGTCGACGAAACCTTACACACCGACGGAAGCGTACAACATGACGACCAATAGAAAGCCTAAAATACCTCGGCTCGGGAAGTATAGAAAGATAGTCTTCACGATATTGTTGAAATGTTGCAGGCATAATAGTTGGCTATCTCCCAGTTGCAAAGCCACCTGAAGACTCCCAGCGCAGTAGCACCAGAAAATACTCCCCCAGCCGAATAGGTACCGGAGAGGTCAAGCAACAACAGATCAGTAGCAAATCCTACCATCGTGAAAATGTTGGAGGACCTCACCAAAAGGATTAAGTCAGGCAAGAAAATGATAGCAGCCAATGATAAGAAGTTCGAAACTTATAACTTCAGAGTCGACCAAATCCCAGGTGCGCCCCCGGTCCTGAAGGGAGTGGATTCGAGGAAGTTCATGCAATGGCCGTTCCTAGAGGAAGCGGCTCCGAAACCCATCCCAAAGAAGTTTAGAATGCCAGAACTCCCAAAATACAATGGGACCTAGGATCTCAACGAACACGTCACTGCCTATACATGCTCGATGAAAGGCAGCAACATAAAAGACGATGCGATCGAGTCCGTCTTACTGAAGAAGTTTGGAGAAATGCTCTTGAAGGGGACCATGATGTGGTACCACAGCATAGCATCCAACTCTATAGATTCGTTTACCATGCTAGCAGACTCTTTCGTAAGGGCACACGCCAATGCCATCAAGGTAGAAACAACGAAGTTCGATGTATTCAAGATCAAGCAGAAGGAGAACGAAATGCTGCAAGAACTCGTGTCTCGTTTCCAGATAGAACAAATGGAATTACCCCCGGTCTCCGATGACTAGGTAGTGTAGGCCTTCAGTCAAGGCCTGAATGAATGAAGCTCGGTGGCCTCAAGGCAGCTTAAAGAGAATCTGATTGAGTATCCCGCCGTAACGTGGTCGGACATCCACAATCGATACCAGTCAAAGATCAGGGTCGAGGATGACCAGCTGGGAGCCCATTCGGGCTCAGTATACCCGAGCAAACTTTTAGCCAAGTAGTAAAGATCAAACAAAGAGAGGTACTAGTCGTACCCCGATGACAGGAGGAACGCTCCAAAATGCAATTCGCCTCTCAACGACCGAGTGGTGAACCGAGGACAGAACCCTTGGGGACCCTTCAACAGAGGTGGCTTCGACGGGGACATGGGGCCAACGGGGGCACCTCGCCTATCAGAGTACAACTTCAACGTCGATGTATCGGACATCGTGTTCGCCATTAGCAAAATCAGGGATGCCAGATGGCCCATGCTTGTACACTCGAATCCTTCTTAAAGAAACTACAACTTGATTTGCGAGTTTCACTACTCGCACGGGCACAGAACCGAGAATTTCAGGCAACTCCGAGAGGAAGTGGCCCGACTACTCGATAATGGGTACCTTAGGGAATTTCTCAGCAATCGGGCTAAAAATCAGTCCCGAGAAAGGGAAACAACCAAAAAGAACAAAGTAGACGAGCCCCAACACGTCGTCCACACAATTTTTTTGATGCTCGCCCCCGGACATATTCAAATAGAGGACCACGTAGCATCCGCCGAACGAACGTCGGAATCCGAAAGCGCCATCACCACCAAGGTATAATCACCTCTCCCTTTTTCTATCTATTACTTCACGGTAACTCTTGTGCAGGCCAGCGACCAAGGCAATCGGGATGCCACTCCGGCTCGAGGGTCCTGAGGTTTCAAAGCATCTGCTGCACTCTTTTCCTTTGATCGATTTTTTATCCCGAAACGGGTTTTTTCTGGCAAGGTTTTTAACGAGACAACGTCCACGCACTCCCTGAGAAGGGTTCAACGAGTCTACTGGACTTTCTTCACAATCAACCCCGTATCGAGAAATGACAAACGAGGTTCCATTAGGAAATGATGTATCGGACAAACGGTCGAACGAACCGTGTCCGCATAAGTCGGACTTACGGCAGCACAACGACATGTATTCACGCCAAAACAATCAAAGAATATCTTTCACCAAAAGCAGCTTGTACTCCAAAAGAAAGTTCAGCATGCTCGCGGCAGGGATGCCTCTACCAAGTACGTCCCGAAATACTTAGAGACTTAGCGTTAACAATTTGGCACCCGCACGACCTCAGGGTCGGAACTCTGGACTTTTATGGTCCCAACGAGGCAATTCCAAGCATACAATTAACGGTCTTTGGGTATAAGCAAACTCGATGAATCGGACACTGCCGTCAATCGCCATTCACTGGAAAACCCAAGGCCGTAAGACCCCGAGCGAGCAGACTCGGTCTAGCCAGATCTATATTATGCAGCAACACATGAAAAAACTATAAGACCTCAACAGGCATGAAAAAACTGTTAAACCTCAACAGGCAAGAAAAAACTATAAGATCTCAACAGGCATAAAAATTTTGTAAGACCTTACTACATGCATAAAACTCAATCCCGAAGTTTAGGTTATATGTCGCATTCGTAAGACTCCCAAAAGGGCATACCCTCGATGAAGACACCTACACTATCAATCGGGGATCAAAAATGGCTCCGACCAAACACATATAACTATGGTCAAAATGACTGCACCAGCAAAATTAACGCGACTCGGGGATGACCAACCGTCGCTAACAAAATCACAGGCCAATACTTCGAATCTACTTCGAAAAGAACCGGTTAAAACAGGCTATCTTCAACATGCAAACGAGCTTCAACTATGTCATCTCCAAATCACAAGGCTTCGAGCTACTCAGCCTATGAGCTAAACCTTCCAAGGTGCTCGAACATCGCCGTTAACGCCTTGAAATCAAGGTTCTTCCCGAACCGACGACCCGTCAGGAAAAATCATTTCAAAAACCCCTTAATGAGAGGAAAATAAAGCCTACACATGCCCACGGGCAAAATCGTAAGAGCCATTGTCGCCAGCAAAACGAGCCTCAAGGCCACACACTAAAAGGTCGCAACGACCAACAACGTAAGAGCCACTGTCACCAGCTTGAAAATTGAAAACTTGAGGATTAAGATGAGCTCAAGTCGTAACCCGATTTGGAGACCGGATCCAAAATAGTTAACTACACATGCCTAAGGGCACAACGTAAGTGCCATCGTCTCTAGTTCCACAAGCCTCAGGTCCATATACATAAAATGTCGCTTTGACCCAAGGCATAAGAGCCATTGTCGCCAGCCCATGTAGACGTAAAACTTGAGGGTGGATCGAGCTCGAGTCGGAGCCCGACTCAGTGAATGAACCCAAAAATGGTTAAAATTCATACGCCCAAGGGCAAAAAATAAAAGCCACTGTCGTCGGCCTAACAAACATCAGGGCCATATTACAGGTCCGAAGATTTATACCAATCCAAAGGTCAAATCGACCCTATTGAGATCTTGATGAACAAGAGTACTGAAGATACAAATTTCAGGGTTCCCCCTCTTATTTTTACATATCGACGGTGAGGCGCAATATCAATCTACAACATATTATGAAAGCTATGTGCACAAGAAAAAGGTAGGGAATAAACATTTACCCCTTCGACTACTATGGCCCAGCGGCTCCCTCCTCACCGTCTTCAGCATCGGACAGATGGAACTTGGCATAATACTCCTCCCCTTTGGCTTGCTCGATCTCTCCTGAGAGATCAAATCCCCTGGCATGAATCTCCTCGAGGATTTCCCTCCGGGATCTTCACCTCGCGTACTCCTTGCTATTGCTTGCACGATCAAGGGACCTCTTCAGCTCAGCTTTAGCAATGACAGCATTCCTCAAATAGGCCGCCACTTTCTGCCCTGCCTTGGTATTATTCATCACAACCTCGGCCCGAACATTCACCACCTCAGTTTTAGCCTTCGAAAGCTTGGACAAAACCCTTGCAATCATTTTTGCCCGAGCAGAATCGTTCGCACGAACGGTCTGGATTTGCGCCTCAAGAGCAGAAACCCTGGCCTGAGCCCTCTCTTTGGCCATAAAATGGGCACTCGCATGTACCTATAGCTCGTTAAATTCGCGTTTGACTTGGACAACCTCGCCCCAGGCTATCCCAGCTTATCCGCTTTGTCCTTCAACTGAAAAATCAAAACACCAAGACACCAAGATAGAAAGGGAGTACAAGCCATCATGAAATACAGGGTACCTGTTTCTCCAGGAAGATCTCATAGGTCCGGCTCCGGTCAACCTCACGCCGTAAGGAAATGAGATCGCTTACCTTTGCCGCACAATGAAGCTTGAGGGATTTCTCCCTATCCAAAGCCTCCCGCAATGGGGCCTCGCTACGAAGTAGCTCGAATTTAAGCATGTCAAAGGCCTATGAAAGAAATCCAGATAAAGAAAACAAAAAGGGGAAAAAGGAAAAGCATGAGCCCAGAACAATCTTACAGCAGTCAAAACTCACCATAAGGCCAAAATGCTGAGCCTCACCGAAGGCCGAAGAAACGTCCGATGGCGTACCACTTCCGCAAGGTGGACGATCAATCGAATCGACTCTCCTTAACCGCTGAGAGGGAGTCGCCTCACTGAAAGCCTTTTCGCACCCCGGAACATCTTTTCTTTTATCAACACTCCTTGATCCCGAGGCCAGCAATCTCTCTTCCTTCCCCGGAGGACACAACCCCACTTTGAAAGGACCCCCGGCACCTACGACAGTTAGATCAAATAAAACGGCAAGAAAGGCGCCTTTTTTTAGGAAGCAGAGTGCTGGGCACCTACCGTGATGCTTTGCCTTCCACCTTCCTTTGGACAGATCTTGCCACCGGCGCCTATCATAAACCGGGCAAGCTGCCAGCTTATGAGACCACTCGGCTAAATTAGGGACCTCGCTCGACGATTAATGAGTTTCTACAAATAAAAAATAGAAAGATATCGTTACGGAGCCTGCCTCTGGTCAATACAAATATAGTTCATATGAGGCACTTACGTATGAAGTTCAATTTCTCATGAAATGGCAAAACTTCTTCAGGAATGACATCGGTCGTTCGAATCTGAACGAACCGATTCATCCATTCCCGGTCCTCGTCCTCCTCGCTGCCGACTACAGGAGCTCGGGTGGATCGACGCTGAAGAGCATTCAGGCCCCAATAGTGCAACAGCCGATATAACCTCATGAGATGGCTAAGAGGAAACTCTATCCCGGCCTTGTCGGCAAAATATCTCATCGCCTGCACTATTATCCAAAGGGAGGGATGAGCCTGCGCCAGTGTTACCTGATATCTCCGATAGAAATCAAGCCTGACCTGGTCGGGGGAACCCGACACGAAGACATGCGTGTATACGCTCAAAAATCCCTCAACATTTGTCATAACGCTCTCTTCGGGGGAAGGTACTTGCAAAAGCACGCCTTCCCCCCATCCGCAATTTTTTATGATCATCTCGAGGTCTTCCTCTCCCACTGAAAAAATGATCCTTGATACATGTTCCCGATAGCCCGGAACATTGGGAGGTTTCCCCGGCGTAATAGCTCTCCTCGAGGCAGGGCATCCCAAGCCTCGTTCACCTATCATCGGAGGCGAGCCGCTGGCACCAACCGAATACGGAACGCAGAAGGGACTCCCCCCCACCCGATGATAGGGCGTCGACATAGTAGCCATGGCTACGGCAAAGTAAGGGGGGAGAAATGATGATATGAGCAAAAAAAATTGAAATAGGGGAGCGGAAGGACTAGCACAAAGCGCCAGGCTCTGCGGAAAATATAGCCTTTTCAAAATAGCAAATTCGCCGTTGGAGAGACGGATGGAAAAATATATAGGGGCAAAGCAACAATTGCCCGCCAACCCAAGAGGTCCAATTAATTCTGGCCACATTAACGTCACCCTCTCCAAGGGAAATGTACTAGCAGAATCACCCCGGGCCCTTTTTATAAAAAATCATACAAATATTATTACCCCACGTAACTCAAAAACCTCTGAGGCCTCGGGGAGCCCCCTGACGTCACGAGCATCAGTCCGAGAGAAGTTGCAATTTAACCCCGGGACATGGCCAGTTTCAGGGTCCCGATTGCTCCGAGATTATGTTTCGAAAGGCTAACATCGAGAGGGAGAATCTACAACACGAAAGCAAAGGGCAAAGAAAAAAGAGACTAAAAAGAAACAAAGGGATGACAGAATGAAAACCCCCCTTTTTACATTGTCAAAAAACATCTTTATACAACCCATCACCCCGGGGTCCGCATACAAGGGGAAAAAGAAGGGATACAAAATTACTCGGAGACTACTCTTCAGTGCTATTGTCTTTGCCCTCATCGGGGGCAACTAAAAGCGCCACTTCTTCCTCCAATTCACGTGCGTCCTTGAGATCATGGCAGCGTCTCGTTCAACCACAGACTTAGGCATGGCCAAGGCAGCAACCTCCCTACGAGCATTCTTGAGAAGATCCCGGGATGTCGCCAACTCCCCGGACGCTATTTCATTTTGCTCCCTCAGCCCGGAGATCTCCATATTCAGTTGGTTAATCTGTGAGCCACTCTGCTCGACCTACAAAAGAAAGGTAAGAAAATATATGTGAGAACACGGGAATATAGTAGGGCACGAGCAACGCAAAATACCTGAGCAGCAAGATCGGCCTTCTCCTAGAGCACCGTTTCCAAAGTGGCTCGGAGTTCTCTTAGTTCTTTCCCTCCCCGGGTAGAGCGAGCCTCAGAATCCCGCAGCTTAGAGTTAACTTTCTTACACTCCTTTTCATAATAAGAAAGCTCCTCACAGAGCTGAAGGATGGCATAATCGTACATCTCCTTGCACTACGGCATAGCAAAAAAGTTAGAAAAACAGAAAATGACATTTGAGGATGAAAGAAATGCACGAGAAATGGCTATCACCTGCTGCATGAACTTTTCCACCACTTTGATGGCGCCGGGAATATCAAGATCGGTGGTATCACTAACACCATCAAAGATGTTTGCAATAGAGCCTCCCCTTGGAGAGGAATCCCGTTGTGACGCCGACCATCCCTTTAGCATCCCGCAGTTCCCTGACAAAACCTAGAAGCACGAGAGGAAGTCGTTCAAGTCACCGACTTCTCCAGGAGGCAACCCATGCTCCTGAATGGCTCCGAGCCCCAACCCCTCAAGATCAACGGCAATAATCCCTCCGACGGAAACTGCATCGAATCCAATTGCGCGATTTAATGCTATATCAGCATCCTCTTCGAGGGTCCCCGGTTCACAAGCCTGACCAGAGTCAGCTGTTCCGGACTTATCAGCCTCCGACCGAGGCGCCTACGAGGGTCTCGCATTCGACCTTGACCTCCGCTCTAGCGGGCATTCGTCGTCATCCTCTCCCTCGGCGTCAGGATTCACCTCTGAAGTTGAAGCAAAAGTACCAGCAACGGGTCAATGCTCGAGTGACCTGGTTTTCTTTGCTACAGGAAGGACAACAGTTGCCTTGCTTTCCTCTTCTTGCTCGTGATAGGCTCCAAAGCTCCTACTTCGCCACCAGGGGGCGGCCTCATCTGCATATTCTCGCTAAGACCTGCACCAGCACAGTAACAGAAAAACTTCACTAAGGGCTTAGGAAGAAACACAAGTACAAGGTGTAGGTAGTAAAGCAACTTTACCATGATTCTTAGCCACTCAACACTTCTTTGCCAGGTCGGTCCAAGGTCGAACATGATATGGGAACTTCTCATCCAACCTCTTGATCCATTCTGACAAATCTGGAACCACCTCTAGGTACCAAGCAGCGGCTGCAGAAAGCACAAAAGAGATCATTATTTCGAAAGGAAGAATAGTTGAAAAACATCTAAGGGAAACAATTGCTTACGTCGTGTATTCCACCTCTTCGGAAAGGGCATCCTCTGGGCCAGGATGATATCTGAGGTCTTTACCCGGATAAACCTGCTCGTCCATCCTCAATCCTTTCCCTCGTCGACGCTCAAGAAAAAAGATTTTTTGGATAGATGACGGAGCCTGATTAAACCTCGATAAAATTGAGGGCTTTACATCCTGGTCAGATGATTGAGGGTAAAGATCTCACCCTCAACCCCTTCGGTGAAATGGCGAAGCATCAACACTATCCTCCAAAAAGAAGGATAGATCTAGCCAAGCATCACTTGGTATTGGTCGTAGAAGTCAAGGATAACCGGGACTATCTCCAGGGGAGAGGACTCGAAAGAATTATTGGGACCTAGGGTGAATAGGTAGTTGTACACGTGAAGGAAGACGGCCATATGATCCGTTATATTATTATTGGGACAGGGAATCTCCAACCCCACTGCCTCGCTCCATTGGCAGTCTGTCCTCACCTTGCTAATATTGGTCACGGTGCTAACATATCGGGACACATGCTCGCACCAGCCTAGTGTAGATGAAGTGGAATCAACGCTAAAATCCTATTACATATCGGGATCAGGTGGGGTACATTGTTCCAAAGAGGGAATCGCTCTGGTTTCCTCCTTAGGCAATCGGGAAGATAATGCAGCGTCGTTCCACTAGGGAACCGTCCTAGAAGTCCTAGCCATGTCAATGGTAAAAATTCTTCTATAATAAGATGAAAGAATGTAAAAGACAAAGGATTTTGACTCGTGAGCTTGGAAATGGTGTGAAAGTAAGAAGTGTTAAGCAGCCTATGCATTTATAGGAACCGCTTGGGGAACAGAAAGGACGAGCAAATGGCAGTTCGTGTGTTCCTCGATTATCGCATTTGACGGCGGCCTTGCACAATTATCTGGAACATGGTATTTAATGCTCTTAAATAGTTGACGTCACGGCAATGATGACCTCGAGACGACGATTCAAAATCGTTTCCTTTAACTTCGTTCTAGGAAACGCGGAGACTATCTATATATGGTCCTCCGATTTCTCGCCATTAAGGTGCGTTCGGGGAGTCATATTGGTATCTCGAGGCTGTGGGGTTTCGGTCAAGCTCCCTACCCCAAGGTTTATTCACGTCCGACCCAACAAAGATTTTGAAGGTGGGGAACTCCCGAGGCGAGCAACTAGTATTGTGCCTAGCCGTCCCATCCCCGTGTCTTTACACATAATGCATTCTGTACTATATTGTATTCCCCCTCCTATATAAAGGGGATCCTCAGCATCTTGTAAGGGGCTACTATTGCTCCAACCATTCTACACTAGATCAATAATATCTTTCTCTCTCTTTCTTCTCTCTAACTTACTCGCTCTTGCTCGTTTGAGGCCTATCTTTGCATTTATTGCTTTCATACTTTTTCTTCATTTATTGCTTGGTATTGGCCATAACGAGACTTCTTTAATTATATCTTAATTGTTATCCCTTTCCCGGTTACTCCCTATAGCTCGAGCTCGAGCCAGATATCAACCCTGAGGCCTTTCATCGACTAGTCCGAAGCCCGGGTAGCAAGCCGTTCGGTTTGATCACTGCCCCATTTTAGCTTATACTTCATCGTTAAATCTCATATGCCTAGCATCAACTGCTTTAACAACTAGCGTAAAAATAGATGACGTATTTCTAGAGTCCCATTTACAAATTTAATTGTTGTTACCATTTTTACGGTAAACATCTACGATGTCGATCCACCTGGCCCTTTGTTGCCAGTAATGAAGAAGATGGGGACCGAGGGTGGATGAGTCGATTTGTCTGAGTGCGGACTATCGATATTATCCCCGTAGAGTTCCCGCCATTTCCTGAAAATGGAATTTCACACGTAATTGGCACACTTGTGTTTTTATCATTTTTGTTCATGGCGGAGGCAGACTCCGTAAAGACATTTTCCCTCTCTTTTCTACAGCAATCCCGTGGCTGCCAAATGAGGTCTCCGACCTGGTGGATTGGACTCGGAAACTGGTAGCTTGCTCGACTTAAGATGAGCATAAGGGGAGAGATCTGTGCTAGGGTATATGGGAGGCAAAACACCACGGTACGTGCTATGTGGTTTATTTTCTTTTATGTGTTTTAACTCCGTCACCGCAGGCATTGGAGAATTTTCTGAGATGAGATCATTCTCCCCCGGAGAGGAGGAAGAATCGTCGGCTTTGGGGCCGAGGAATGATAAAAAATGGAAGGAATCCTTGACTGAAGAGGGTGTTCATAGCGAGGCGAGACCTTCTTGAAGGCTCAAAGGAGATGTATCGGCTGAGCTTGCAGCACCGGAGGCTTCTAGCCTTGTAATGATGGCTCCTCCTTTGCCGCCGTCTTCTTTTCCCATCGAAGGTACTTCGAGGGATAAAATTTTCAGCCACCATCTTCTTCTCCCGTCGAAGGTACTTCAAGGGATACAGTTTTCTGCCGCCGTCTTCATCTCATGTCGAAGGTACTTCAAGGGATGCTATAGGCCAGGGGCCACCTAAATCAAGCGGGGCCTCGAGCGACTATGTCACCACTAAGATTAGTTCAACTGGGGTCGGGGAAACCAGGCCAGAGATGTACGCTCAAGTTTTGAGGAGGCTCAGCGGCTCTGTTCTGTGGTTAGTTTTGGTTAACTTTTTTGGTTCGTTGGTTTTGCATTTTCATTTTCTTACTAAGCTTCCTTTTTATAGGCCTTTGACAAGCTCAAGTTTGAGCTGCTCTGATTGAAGCCAGGTTGCGAAAAGCCTTGGACGGGGAGAAATCCCTCAGGTTTCTTTGTGACAAAAGGGCAAAGGAGCTGAGACACCTTCGGTATGAGATGAATCAAAGCCTGAACTACGAAGGCTGCCTTAAGAGATAGGTAACCTTTGTTTCGAGGGGGTGCATGTTTCTTCTCCTATTTTTCGGAGATTAATATTTTGATACTTTAGTTGCAGAGTAAGATGGAGGACCTGGAATGCCTTTGGGGCAATGTTGGTTAGGCCAAATATGAGTTTAATGAGCTAAGGGCTCAGATAGATGCCCAAGTTGCGGCCGAGAAGAATGCTTTGGCCAAGGCTTCTTCCCTCGAGGTGCATCTCTGGAACACTCGTGAAACCTGCTTGGTCTAGATGAGTAGGATGTCAAGGCTCAAGTCTGACGTTTTGAAGATGAAGGCCAAGGTTATGGATAAGAAAGTGGTCGTCTATTTAAAAGATGATGCCGACGCTCGAGCTGAGTTGAGAGGGGCTTCCGATCGAGAGGCAGAAGCAATGAATATGCCCGGTGCAAATCCCGGAGGGAAACCCTCAAGGAGATCCACGCTAGGGGCTTCAACTTCTAGGAAGAGATAGAGCAGGCCAATGCGGATGAATACGACACCAAGTTCCTCGCATCCGATATCGGAGATTATGAGGAAGAGGCCGATGGGCCTGCAGTCCCCGAGGGGAACATAGGCTAGGCCTTTCCGTTCTGATTCTACGTATAATGCTCATAGAGAACATTGCAAATGAAGCTTTGTATTTTTTCACATATACATATAAAAAGAAGCCTTTCAGTTTTCTCCTTTCATGAATTTCTCTTTGCTTGTGTTTGTCTTTCTTTGTCTTGTATTTTGACGTTTGTCAATGATTAGCCAGATGAATTAGCCTTCGAGAAACCTTAGTTTTACAAATTGGTCCTGAGGCTTGTTAGGCTGGCCCGTAGGCTCTTACGCATTTACCCTTAGGTGTTTTTTAGCTAACTGTCATGGGCTCAGTTTTCAAGTTGGGTTTCGACTCGAGCTCATTGAGCCTTAAGTCTTTTACTTTTAAGCAGGCTTTTAGGCTCTTACGCGCCGGGTCGGTACGACCTCTAATATAGGCTGGCGCTTAGGCTATTACATAATGGGTAGGTACAACCTCTAATATAGGTTGGTGCGTAGGCTCTTACATGGTGGGTCGATACGACCTCTAATATAGTCTGGCGCTTAGGCTCTTACCCGGCGGGTCAGTATGACCTCTAATATGGCTTTATTTTTCCCTCGTTAAAGACTTTTTGAAATTTTTGTGTTCGTCCGACTCTTTGACGGTTTGATAAGGACCTCGATTGTGAGTAGTTATGTGATGATAAATGAGCACCTCGGTAGGTTTCGATCGATGGCTAATTTTTCTTGAAGCCTTTTTATTGTTTGGAGCAGATAGGATCGAAGCTCTTTTGCTTATGCTGAGGGTAGCTTGATTAACTGGATCTTTTCGAAGTATTTTTAAAGTAATTGAAGGCCCGTGATTTTATGGCAACGGTTGGGCATCCCCGAGTCGCGTTAGTTTGGCCTAAGCCTTATGACCATAGTCATTGTGTTTGGTCGTAGCCTTTTAATCCCCGAGTCAGGTAGCCTTGGCGTTTATATTGAGGGTATGCCTTTTTAGGGGTCTTACAAGTTCGAATATATAGCCTTGACTTGAAGATCGGGATTATGCCTTTTGTAAGGTCTTACAAATTTGAACATGCTTTGCTTGAGGTCTTACAGATAGGTTACTTAGTACAAGTATTATTCATGCCTTTCTTGAGGTCTTATAGGTTTGGTATTGCCTTGTGGAGGTCTTTCGGGCTCGAGGTTGCTCAATTGGGGTCTTACGACCTCGAGTTTTTCATAGCTCGATGAGGTGACAGTCAGCGACAGTCCCCGAGACATTGAGAGTTTTTGGCTCTGGATCTGTTCTTTGATGTTGCCTCATTGAGGGCGTATGAACTCGAAGTTTTCGGCCCGGAGGTCTTATGGTTTCGAGTTTCTGACGTCAGTTCCCAAGAGTTCGGGAAATTCCTGGCCCTGGAGTCGTTTCTTGTGAAAATAACAAACTTCTTTGAAGCGCAAAGTGTTTTGATGGTAAGAAATCAAAAAATATTCCTTGATTACATGGCACAAGTATACATAGTTTTCGTCATCGAGGGTTCGATTATTCTATGCGGACAAGGCTCTTTCGACCATTTGGCCCTATACATTATTTTTCTACTGGGACCCTCTTTGGCTCGTCTTAATTTTTTCAGGGAGATAATCTCCTGGGGAGATGCCCCCCAGTATTCGAGGTTGGTCGAAGAGAAGCCTTGAATACTTGTTAAGTTCTCCTTAGGTAGCATATAGATGTTGCCTCGTTAAAAACCTTGCTGGTAAAACCCTTCTTGGGATAAAATCCGATCGAAGGAAAAGAGTGCAATGCATGCTTTAAAACCTAAGGTATTCAAGCTGGAAGGTGCACAGATTCTTCGAACCGGATGCTGATAAGTTAGGATTTTAACATGTTTTATGCCCCTACTTGCCTATGCTTTGATCATATATTGTTACAAAATAGTCCTAAAAGGCTCACAAGTTGTGCTTGATTGCAGGTTTGATCGACAAAGTGACGAAATGTCAAAGATCGTCTCAAAAAGGAGTGAAACCTGCTCAAGTATCAAAGACCAAGAAATCTAAGGAAAGAAGGCCTAGTGCGGACCGCGCAAAGTTGAATGCAGCCGCACTAGGTGGTTCAGAGAATTGGTAAACCAGGCTAAAGGCAACGCGGCCGCAGTACACATCTCGCAGTCCGCGGTGAAGGCTCCACGACCGCACTACTCTTTTGTGTGGTCCGCGGTCATGAGATTCAGAGAGATGAAAGTTTGAAAAGCCAATGCCATGCGGTCCGCGATCATGATTGTGCGGACCGTGCCAGCTCCCTCCGCGGCCACAGTCCATTCTACGCGGTCCACGGAGTCCAAGTTCAGAGAAGCAAAAGTCAAAATCAAAGAGCCCAGTGCGGCCGTGGTACATTTAGTGCGGCCCGTACTGACCCTGCAGGGGTATTTTTGTCCAGTTTTTTTCTTCTTGAGAAAGAGAGTCTATGACCCCAAAATTGACCCAACAAGGAATTGGGATGGACTCATGAGAAATGATAGTCCCAATTAACGGGTTAATCCTCGAGAGAGTAATTACCCTACTTGAACCCTAGTTGCTTGGTCTAATTTGCCTACCCATTTGGTCTCGAGAGAGTGAATTGGGCAAAATCACTCTCTCTATTGAGAGGTGTGAGAGTGGGTAAAATTGTGCAATGGTTATAGCATAAGCCCCAATTATGTCAATCGAACCTTAGTAACATCTACCTGTCAATTAGCCACCTAGGTAGTGTCACGACCCTAGTGCCCTTTTCCCATTAGATACAACTTAGCAATATTCTAGTAGCATAATTTAATGTTAATCAATAATTTTTATAAAAATAGTTATAATTCGAAAACCTAAAAATGTTTCAAGTGACATTAGGAGTACAAACACATCTCTAGGCTAGATAGACAATCCAACTCCACTACTAGCTCCCTGAGGAAATCGATCCCGACCCTCATATCGGGTAAAAGCTATTGGGACCCGCTCTTCCTACCTTAGTGTAGTGTCGAGTTGGCAGCGATCAAAGCCTGCACACAGGTTAGTGTAAGACGTAAATAAAAGGGGATACGGTTATACCTTAGTCATTATGGCGCTCGAGCCTTGATATGCTTCAACCGCTCGCTCCGAGGAAGCGGTATGATCATTTGCTTATTTAATCGGGTGCAGCGGAGCATGTAGCTTCTAATATCTACTTTGTTGTTTGCTTATCCTTTGGATCCTTCGATGTTGAAGGTGTTGATGTCGGTGCCATATCGTGCTCCGCGAACATCTCTATTGTTGCATGCTGCTCTCCGTATACGGTTTTTATTCCGTCATTTGTTGGAAACTTCATCATTTGATGAAGGGTTGATGGTGCTACTCTCATGCAGTGTATCTATGGCCTTCCGAGCAAGGCATTGTATCTCATGTCTCGTTCGATGACATGAAACTTGAAATTTTGGGTTGTGCCGACCACGTTGACTGAGAGGGTGATTCCCCTTTCATTGTCTCGCTCGCCATGTTGAATCTGTTGACGACTCGAGAAGCGGGAACGATCTGGTCGAGTAGTCCGAGCTGCTTTACCACCCTCGATCTAATAATGTTGGCCGAGCTACCTGGATCCACAAGTACACGTTTAATTTGAAATGTATTCACATGAAAAGAAATTACCAATGCGTCGTTATTAGGTTGCAATAGGGTCTCGATGTCCTCTTCGCTGAATGTGATAGCGTCCTCGGGTATGTGACCTCGAGTTCGCTTTTCCCTGGTGATGGATATTTTTGTTTTTTTGATAATGGGTTCCTATGGGATGTCGATTCCTCCGATGATCATGTGGATGACATGTTGTGGCTCTTCTGTTTCATTTTTCCTTTTTGTCTCTCTTTCCCAAAATTGATTTTTGGCTACCGTCGTTGAGGAATTCTCGGAGGTGCCCTTTGTTAAGTAGCCGGGCTACTTTTTATTGGAGCTATTTGTAATCTTCGGTCCTATGATTGTGTGTGCCGTGAAATTTGCACATCAGGTTAGGGTTCCTTTGCGACGGGTTTGATAGTATGGGTTTTGGCCACATGGTATCTTTAATTTTACCTACGGTTGATACGATGTCCGAAACATCGACGATGAAGTTGTACTCAGATAACCGGGGTGCCTCCGTCGACCCTGTGTATCTATCCAATCCGGCTACGCTCACGAGTCCCCGGGGATTCTGACCTGGATCTGCCCTTCGATCGTTTCGGGTTATGTAAGCCTTGGGGAGTTTCTTCGATCTTCAGTGTGGTTGGTACCTTTTCTTGTTTGGCTTTGGCTCCTTCGCCAAGAGCCTACTAGGATATACTGAGCCCGAGGGGGACCCCAGTTCATCATCCTCGACCCTAATCTTTGATTGATACCTGTTGTGGACATCCGCCCAAGAAACGATGGGATATTCAACCAAGTTCTGCTTTAGCTGCTTCGAAGGCCTGCACTGCCCAATTATCGGAGACTGGTGGTAGCTCCATTCGCTTCATTTGAAAGCGAGATACAAACTCCCGTAACTCCATTCTCTCTGTTTGATTTTAAAGATGTCGGATTTCCTTGTAGCAACCTTGATAGCACCGGCATGTGCCTTAATAAAAGAATTTGCCAGCATGGCGAATGAGTCTATCAAATTCGGGGATAGATTGTGATACCACATCATGACAAATTCAATTTCATCGTCATTCAGGTCATTTCCCTTTACGGCATAAGTGTAAGCAGTGACGTGCTCGTTGGGATCCGAGGTTCCGTTGTACTTCGTGAGATTGGGCATTCTCAATTTCTTCGGGATGGGCTTCAGAGCCGCACTTGTTGGGAATGGCTTTTGTACGAATTTCTTTGAATCAACAACCTTCAGGATCGGGGGTGCCCCCGGGATTTGATCGACCCTTGAATTATACGTCTCCACATTTTTATCATTAGCTTCTATCTTCTTTTCACCCAATTCAATCCTCTTTGTGAGGTCCTCGAGCATCTTCATAATAGAGGGGTCGGCTACTGACCTGTTGTTGCTCGATCATTCCGGTACCTATTCCGCTGGAGGAGCCGTTTTTGGTACTGCTGTGCTTGGAGTTTTTTGTTGGCTTTGCAGTTGAGCAATCGCAAGTTGTTGTGCCTGCAACATCTCAAAAATGACGTGAAGGCTAATCTCTTGTTCCTCCAGAGCTTGGGTTTTCTGAGCTTCTTGTTGGTTTTTTTTGGCGTATACTCTCGTTAGTGTGGGAGCTTATATCGACGTGTTGGGCATTGCGCGAGACCACATCCACGGGGATTGGCTCTGGTACATCCTCAGGGTTTCGCAGTGGTACACCGACACCTGGAACAACTACACCATTCTCTCTGTGGTCCTCAGGACCGTTGTTTTCATGTGCATTTACTGAGTTAGACATTTTGACCTGAAATCAAAGATTCTTGGGCAAGAAAAAGTGCAAAGAAAAACTTGTGTTTTCAATAAACCAGCACGAAAATAATTACTATTATTTTTAGCCCCACAGTGGGCGCAAAACTGTTTACCTTGAAAATGGTAATTCCAATTAGATTTGATTTTGTAGTTTTAAAAATACGTGATTTATTTTTATGCTGGTTGTTAGGCAATAGATGCTAAGTATGAGCTAAGAAAGTAAAGTAAGAGTAAAAGGCAATGTGGTTATTCACACCGAACGGTTGCAAGTCGGGGTCTCGGTCCGGACTAAGCACGGGCTCGAGGTCGAGCTAGACGGGCTTGATTGGGGATGGTCGATGAAGCACTAATAATTCCAAGGGCCTCAACAATGGCCTTTATGAGCAGTGATGAGTAATAAATGAAGAACCATCAATGAAACACAATAAATGTAAGCAATAAATCAAAGGAAAGATAATGGAGAGTGTTTAAGTTAAAGAGCAAAGAATATTCTTGGTCTTGTATTGAATACATGTGTGCAGGAAATAACAAGAGTCCCTCATCATCACTATAGTTTAGGGTCGGTCGATGCTGCTGGGTACACGTGCTTCCCGTGCTCAGTCTACACTTGCTGCACGTTTTGTGTGCAAGTAGTGATCAGGGTACGAGTTGAGTATCTTTCTTGGAGCTGATTTGAGGTATTTCGTGGAGTTCCGGGGTATGCTGATGAGTGTCCCGCAGGATCATACTTCATTCTATCTTTGCTATTCCTGTCTTATTTCTAATTAAAACAGTTTATGTAGTAGCATCAAACTTGTACTCCTCGTAGATGCTCATGTGCTGTGACTTCCAGGTTTTAGGGTATTGTATTGGCTTAGACTATACTTCCTTGGTAGAGTTATTATGAGACTTATATCGCTTTCTTTATTTAATTTCCGTACATAGTTATGTTTCGCGAGTTAGTCTTGTTTAGGAGAATTTGGGTCGTGACACCGTCCAAATAAGGGTAAAGGTTAAACTAGTTAAAAATATATCTTGAATCCACATCTTCTCTGTAACGCAACCATCTTCTCGAAATTCTAAATTCACCTCCATGTGTATATGGTTTTAGATGCTCAAATTATTCAGGAACTCAAATATGATTGACTAAAACTGAAGGAATTGTTTAATTACGTCTTTTTAGTGCGGAGGTTGATCTATTTTTGTTCTCTTATATAACTGTAAAAGATATAATCAATATTTATTAAGTTAGGAATATTTTGGTCTAACCTAGGGGAACCTCAATGTACTTATTTATATAAGTTAACGTACTTAGTGGCATATAACACACAAGATTATGTAAGAAAGCTAAGTACAATATATAAGGTTACGAAAAGACATGCATACTCCTATTCTTGACGGATCAGTTGAGATAAAAATTTATCATGTTTTTCTAAAAAAGGGTTTACCTATTTGAATTTATTTACTCGTCAAAAAAATAATATCTTGAAGTTTTGTTTATGTCTACACAAATAACACTTTTTTGTTATAAATATATTATATTATGGATGTTCATTTAGTACTCTGTTGTAAATAATCTTCCTGAAGAAGCTTATCCATATGGGACTCCACCGTAAATATGTTTATCTATTTAGTACTCTATTGGAAATAAGCTTCCTGAAGAAGCTTATCACTTCGGTACCCGGTTATGGATAAACATTACCCTAGGTAGAAGATTATCCATATCTGGTATAGTAGTAGCTTACACAGCAGCTTGCAGTAGCAGCTAGCAACTTGCAGTAGCAGCTTACATAGCAGCTTGTAGTAGCAGCTTACACAGCAGCTTGTAGTAGCAGCTTACACAGCAGCTTGCGTAGCAGCTTACACAACAGCTTCCTTTCTTCTATAAATAGAAGAGATTTCAGTTCATTATGTAGATCAGTTTGAATTCGAATAATATATCAGTTTCTCTCTATACTTGTCTTTACTTTATAGTCTTTATTTCATAACACGTTATCAACACGAGACTCTGCCATCTCGAGCAAATATTTTGAAAGTATCTGAGGTAAGAACTTTCTTTTCCTAAATAATGTCAAATCTTTCTAAACTTGAATTTGTAGCCCTAGATATATCGGGCAAAAGCTACATGTCTTGGGTGCTTGATGCTGAAATTCATCTTGATGCGATGGGTCTGGCAGACACCATCAAAGACAAAAAACAGGCATCAAACCAAGATCGTGCCAAAGCAATGATATTCTACGCCATCACCTTGATGAGGGCCTGAAAATGGAATATCTTACTGTTAAAGCCTCCAGTCATACTGTGGAATAATTTGAAAGATAGATATGACCACCTGAAGATGGTCGTTCTTCCACAGGCACGATATGATTGGACTCATCTAAGGCTACAAGATTTTAAATCTATCAGTGATTATAATTCTGCTATGTTCAAAATTATTTCCCAATTGAAGTTATGTGGTGATAATATTACTGATCATGATATATTAGAGAAAACTTTCAACACTTTTCATGCCTCAAATATGCTCCTGCAGCAGCAATATCGAGAGATGGGATTTAAAAAGTATTCTGAACTTATCTCACATCTTCTTATAGTCGAGCAACATAATGGGCTATTAATGAAAAATCATGAAAGCCGACCTACTGGTTCTTGTCCATTCCCTGAAGTGAATGAGACGAACTTCCACCAAGCTAAACGTGGAAAAGGTCGTGGCCCCAGTGGTGTTCATGGTCGTAGTCGGGAAAGAAAATCTAATCATGGTAATAATAATGCACCAAAGAACACTCCTCACCACCAGTAGTGGAAAAAGAAGGAACAAAAGCATGAAGTGGTGCAAGCACCAAATGCAGAAAATGCATGCTATAGATGTGGAGAAAAATGGCACTGGTCACGTACCTGTCGTACGCCAAAGCACCTGGTTGAGCTTTATCAAGCCTCCCTAAAGAAGACAGAGAAAAATGCTGAAGCAAATTTTATTTCTGAAGATAATTTAGACTTCATTCATTTGGATGTAACTGATTACCTTGCACTCCCAGAAGGAGAAACAAGTCATATAATCGGTGGTGAATCTGTAGAAATGTAAATATTTTAATTTTTGTTATTTGTAATAGATAGTATGGTTATGTAATTGTTGTACATAAAGAAAAATTATGATTTGATAATGATGTTTACTATAATACATCTTGTTTATGTCATTTTGAAGAATATGGATAACATTATTAGATCAACTTAAACTCTAGCAGAGTTTGCAAGAAATATACAACCACAAGAAGTGGTTATATTTTGTATATCTCATTGTAATTATATTTTGTTAACTACGAGAAGTGGTATATTCCTATGATCACCAGAAGTGATAATTTAGGCTTTCTATGGTTACAATTGAAGATAAGCTACATAAATATTCTCTATATTAAATGCACGCCTCGATTTGCTCCTGAAGTAGTAAATATTTTAAAAGAGGTTGAGGCATTACAATTTGATATGATTAATGCGCATTCAGATAATTATGTTCGATTTCCTGAATGATGAGAACTTTTGATAATATTAATTCATTCCCTGAAGTGAATGTGACAATACGAATAAGTCGGGTAAATATGAACGCGCTCTTGATGTGAATACATTACAATTCACCTCCAGAAGAGTTAATAATTGAGAGAATATATACTCAATATTTCGTATTTTAAATTTGCTCCTGAAGAAGTAACACAATTGAAATTGCCTCCTGAAGTGGAAAATATTATGAAGAGGAGTTTTCGTGTGCTTAAACAATTGTTTTACATTGTTTATTTGATTGTGATTTTCTCTCATGACACCAGCAGTGTCTGAGCAATATTTGATAGTACAAAATGTATCAACTCCTGAAGAGTTAAATGTTTGCCTAAAGAATACATGACACCAGTAGTGCCAGATAAATATTAGATTGTGGATAATAAATGAAGGCTCTCCAAGAGCTTATATACAAATATGTCATTCATATTATATGGTCAAAACATATGTTGTAGTAAACCTGAAGTTTACTAATACAAATGGCTATCATATTGAGACTACAAATGATTGGAAGATTGATAATCTTCATGTTTCCACAATCATAGGGGGTAAAATAATATGCATGTGAGAAGTTACCCGCCTTATTCTTTAATTTGTATTATATCATGTATCACAGTAAACCAGAAGTTTACTAAAGCAAAAGTTTATGCCATAGTAAACCAGAAGTTTACTAAGATATAGCACATGACATGATAAACTTGAAGTTTTCATTTGCCATTTTTATATGAGCTATTTGAGAATTCAAATAAGCATATACTAAAGAACTAGAAGATTCTTCAGGAATTCTCATGTGTTGCTTGTTCTCATAATGAATTGATTATACCAGCTAAAGTTGGGACTAAGACCCCTGATTCTGAAATATATAAAAGGTAAATATGGGTCCGTTCATCTATCATGTGAACCACTTATAGGTGCATATATGAGATGGTTACATGTGTAATTATTGTCAACCTACAGTTTGGCATTTTGAATTGCTTTTCACGATTAAGAGCATAATTTTCAGATTATGAAATCAAGACAGTTCATCTTGATAATGTTGGTTTATATCCAAGCTGGTTTAGCATTGAATACCTCCTATTAATGGCTAAACCATTGCTTATGATAACAAAGCTTCATGTGTAGGTCTAAGATTTTCTAAATTGCATATAGCAGTACTTGTATGCATCAGATCAACAATATATGATAAGTCCTTCCTTCACAATTGGTTTAGGATCAGAAACCAAATATTTTTACTATCTTTTGTTGCGTGGTATATGATTAATTTCTCTACCATAATACACAAAGATATGTTTCCCAAAGATTATTGGGGATATATGTTAGTTTTTCTAACATTTGGGGGATGGAATAAACAGTTGAAAAACATGTTATATGAATCGAATTATCATGATCCTCACTTAGAAGATAATTCAAGTCGAATTCCAGAAGCATTTTCTGATCCAAAATTAAATATCATATTTCAGCTGCAAATGCTCCTATTAAAATTAAAGTCCCTGAAGGATAGAGTTTACTGTACGCATGAAGCGTGGTAGACCAATCGGTTCCAAAGGTAACAATCCTTGAAAAATAGTAGGAGCT
Organism: Nicotiana tabacum; assembly: GCF_000715075.1. NCBI lineage: Eukaryota > Viridiplantae > Streptophyta > Magnoliopsida > Solanales > Solanaceae > Nicotiana > Nicotiana tabacum. Next base: position 115,980,602 of record NC_134080.1, on the reverse strand, counting down.
AATGATCAAAATGAGGAGGAAATAAGCTCTAGAAGAGCCCACGACATAACATTTCATGAAACTCCCAAAAAAGTTCAGGTACCTGAAAATAAAGAAAGTGATGAGATCTCCACAAGTTATGTCGCTTCGGAACTGACACAAAATGATCGTCGACGATATATTTAATACAATATAGTGCACAATATTGTAAAAGATTGTGAGGATCGGACTAGCAGTCCAGACACTTGAAGATGTCATACCATTTAGATACAAGTCTTAACCTATATGACTTATTTGGCTAAATCTATATGAAGATCCTTGAAGGATTGAAAATGCTCGAAGCATATAATTCAAAGTCTTGAGAAATGTACTCGATCAAATTATAAAGATCTTTGTACGGTTTAAAGCAATCTGTGCACGTGTGGTATAATCGCCTCAGTAAATATTTGCTGAAAGAAAGTTACATAAATTATGTTATTTGTCCATGTATTTTTATAAAGAAAATGTCATCAAAATTTGTTACACTTGCTATTTATGTTGGTGACATAAATCTTATTGGAACTCCAGAAGAGGTCCAAGAGGGTCTTAAAAATACTTTTACATGGACAAAGTGTACCCATTAAGTACACCAATGAATATTCAATCACTTGAAGTGAATAAGGATCCGTTCCAACCTCTAGAAGAGGATGAGGAGCTCCTTGGTCCTGAAATACTCTATCTCGGTGTAGATGGTGCACTTATTTATCTTGCTAATGCTAACAAAAGTGGTGCAGATCGTATTGGTAATGCAGATGCAGGTTATTTATCTGATCCCCATAAAGCTCGATCTCAAACCGGCTACGTATTTACATATGGAGGTACTATCATATCATGGCGCTCCACAAAGCAATCTATTGTTGCTACTTCTTCAAATCACGCTAAGATAATAGCTATTCATGAAGCAAGTAGGGAATGCGTATAGTTGAGATCAATAATTCATTTTATTCAAGAAAAATGTGGTTTGAAATGTGAGAAAAGACTCACAATATTATACGAAGACAATGCTCCATGCATAACCCAATTGAAGGGAGGATTTATAAAAGGAGATAGAACGAAGCATATTTCACAAAAATTATTCTACACACACGATCTTCAGAAAAGTGGTGACATTGATGTGCAACATATCCGTTAAAGTGATAATCCAGTAGATTTATTCACTAAATCTTTGCCAACTTCAACTTTTGAGAAGATGGTATACAAGATTGGAATGCGGATACTCAAATATTTGAAACAAGGTTTTCATCAGGGGGAGTAAAATACGCGATGCACTCTTTTTCCCTTACTAAGGTTTTTTCCCATGGAGTTTTCCTTATAAGGTTTTTAATGAGGCACCTACCAATGCGTATTACTAAATATGTGTATTCTTTTTCCTTCACTAGGATTTTTTTCCCACGTGGTTTTTCCTAGTAAGGTTTTAATGAGACACATTATCTTTTAATGAACATCCAAGGGGGAGTGTTATAAATATATTATATTATGGATGTTCATTTAGTACTCCGTTGTAAATAATCTTCCTGAAGAAGCTTATCCATATGGGACTCCACCGTAAATATGTTTATCTATTTAGTACTCTATTGGAAATAAGCTTCCTGAAGAAGCTTATCACTTCGATACCCGGTTATGGATAAACATTACCCTAGGTAGAAGATTATCCATATCTGGTATAGTAGCAGCTTACACAGCAGCTTGCAGTAGCAGCTTACACAGCAACTTGCAGTAGCACCTTACACAGAAACTTGTAATAGCAGCTTACACAGCAGATTGTAGTAGTAGCTTACACAGCATCTTGCGTAGCAGCTTACACAGCAGCTTCCTTTCTTCTATAAATAGAAGAGATTTCAGTTCATTATGTAGATCAGTTTGAATTCGAATAATATATCAGTTTCTCTCTATACTTGTCTTTACTTTATAGTCTTTATTTCATAACAATTTTCCTTTTTTGCTGCTTTTCTTAGAGTTTGAGAGATAAAATTAATGTTTTATCTTCTTACACTTGTTTGCTCATCACAAAAACAGTTTTAAGGTAAAATTTTGAAATTTTTTCTATTCTCTTATTATAGAAGCAGCAGTGACCATCCTGTTTCATCAACATGTCTGCTTCACACTCCATCTCCATGTATTTTGCTCCTGTTAAAACACTAGGTTTCTCCGAAAAATTCCACCGATTCTAACAATTCCACGTAACTAAACTCTTGCACTGGCGTTGCATCTTCTAATTTCAACTCTGCTCGAAACCCTAATCCTGTCAATTTTCTATTATTAGAAGTGTTATTGTGTGATTGGCTTCTTCTTCACCACATCTGTCTTTTCGAGCTTCTAGGGTTAATTTTTGGTAGATCAACTGGCTTCTTCTTCTCCACATCTGTCTTTTCGAGCTTCTAGGGTTAATTTTTGGCAGATCAACAAACTATTCGGCTGGCTTTGTTCTCCTCCACATCTGAATTGGTTAGTCATTAGAATTCATATTCCTCTATTTTTCCGATGTCGTTCAAACTGTACTATTTGGATTTCTGCCCTTGTGATTACATCATAGCTGTTGACGGAGGTGAGAGTTTGATTTATTCAAATACTTGTATGTCCCCTTTTATTTTGCTCCTTTTGTTCCTCGATTTTTGTTGATTAACAATTCATAAAATTCTCGTTCTTAATAAAAATTCATGCTTTTCACGCTTTCTCTAAATACGCATTAAGAGTTTCAAAATTTTTAAACTAATTGGGATCAAGACTTACTTGCTTAAAATAGACTTAAGGCTAAGCAGCATCTTGAAATGGGTGTTTTTGATTTTGGATGCTTCGTTACAATCTCTTAAGGCTTGAGGAAATTCCTAGAGATTTAAATGGGCTTCGGCGCTATTACAAAGAGTTAAACAGAGGGATTTCTGAGAGGTATTTTCGATTTCGGATGCCTCCTTACAATCTCTTAAGGATTGAGGAAATTTCTGGAGATTTAAATGGGCTTCGGCATGATTACAAAGAGCTAAACAAACGAATTTTCTTTGTTTTGAGAGGTTATTTGAATTATGATTTTTGTGGGTGTTTGGATTCTATTGTTGGAACTATTTGAATGAGATGAAAATGTAATTAGTGGCTCTATTTTGCCGAGGAAAATATTTTCGTACAATAAACAGAGAGACACCTTGAACAAAAACTTTGATTAGCACCATTAAGAATATAAGTTTCACAAAGCCTGGGTATTTAATCACAAAATAAAAATTATCTATGAAGATCTTTAGGATTCTATCATATTCGTATCTCTTTAAAAAGCATTTGCATATGCTGTCTTGATTTGCTGTGCTAATTGCACTTCATATTTTGTGTAATGTTAATTTCATTATTCTTCTCTATCTTTTAAATCCAAGGAATTAAAATTTCGTTGTTGATGTTGTTTTCAATAGTTCCTAATTTGTATTTTTGTTTTTGTAAAGTTTCTATCGCATCAGGTAATCTGAGTTCCTGAAATTAAATTAATATTGACTTTCATCAAGTGTTTTCTATTTAATAAATTTTTCACTATAGGTCTTGCACCAACACATATTTGGGAGCGAGAAATTTGAATATTGATGGACTTTAGACAAACAAACAAGCGTCCATGCTTTGAGAAAATATGTCTAGATCGGAATGTTAAACGATGTGAATAATATAAACTTAAGATGGCGAATGAAAAGAGTGTCTTAGAATTACAGGAGGTACCTACAAAGCAAGTGCTGAAATATCGTCCCTTTGAAAGAGCGACTTCTATCATTCCTACTGAGATAACAACAACATCAGGACATTTTCAATGTACTACTACAAAGGACTCTTGCTCTACTCCCAAAACAGGTTAGTATATCAATTTTATATCGCAGTCTTTATAGTATGCGCAATTGTTTCATTATTTAGTGCAACTGAAATTTCGTTGTGTGCATGAATATGTATGATAAATTTAATATTGCGAACATATGTTGTGCTTATTGCCTATCTGTAGATAGTGACGTCACAATCCTTCCATCGTTGCTTGCTTTTAACAAAGAAAATCCTCTTTGCACTTATGAGAAAGGCAAGTTACTGAAAGTTACCATAAGCTTATGCCAATATACAAGACATACTATTGTTCACTAAAAAACTTTACTGCACCAAATGAACAATATGTAAGATAGTGATAACTAGAGGTTTGTATTTGTATCATCTTTGAATAATGTTATTTTTTTCTTCCCGTTTCACTCCTTACAACTTCTAGAACGTGCAGGTCGCAATCAAAATAACATAACTACTATGAATATTAAACTACGATCAGACTATATACCATTAAAAAGGTTCCCAACTATAAATTCTTCTCTGCGAAAAGATTTGAATATGAATCTGCTGAATTTTGCTGTAGCAACGGTACAATTAAGATAATTTCACATAGAATGCCCGCCAAGCTACATGATCTATATTTCAAGAATAATGAAAAATCCCAACACTTTCGGACATACATCAGAACATATAATAATTCGATTTCATTTACATCGCTTGGTGTAAACTATGATACAGACTTAGCGAGAAGGAATCGTGGTATCTATACTTTCAGAGTTCAAGGACAACTGTATCACCTAATAGACGATTTGTATCCCGGAGAAAAAAAATCGAGAAATCTACAACTGTACTTTTACGACAACAACAATGAGTTAGCAAATAGAATGGCATGCTCTAACAAAGTTAATGAATCTATAGTGAGAGAGCTAATAGATATTTTGAGAGTTAACCCATACTCCCTTTTTATCCGATTTTTGATAGATATTCCCGAGCTATAAAACTTCCATATTTGACTCAAATGTGATCCTGGTTTAGATCAACGAGTATATAATTTGCCAAGTTCATCAAAAATTGCTGCAATATGGGTTGAGAACAATGACAATAGTATAAATCATGCACCACATATTCAAATTTACACGCAGAGCAATAGAACACAAATAGTGAACTATTATTATGGATGCTATGACGCCTTGCAATATCCTTTGTTGTTTCCATATGGACAAAATGGGTGGCATTGTGGTATTAAGAAAATTTCTAAACCAAAAAATATTCGTGGAAGTTATACTCATGAATGTCAACAGTTATCGAGCATACAAAATCTTTGCTCTCTTGATTCATATCTTCAAATGGAATCTCAAACTTTAGCAAGGGGAAAGAAAGAAAGAGATACAGTTTCTGCTCGTGAATATTACTGTTATAAACTTCAAATGAGAAATGATGATAAAGATGAGTTGCTACATACTGGTAGAATATTTCAGCAATATTCAATTGACGAATATATAAAAATTGAAACCCAAAGATTGGATTTTGCTTCGTTTAAGCAAGATTTGTTTAGGATAGATATACTGCAAGGTCTTCTAGATATTTTAAGATTTGGAGAATGAGATTCTTCTAATATTGGTAAGTAAAAATGCCTTTCAGCTTCCTTTATAGGTGGACCTAGAGATATGCGACAATGATATATGGATGTTATTGCATTAGTACAACGTTTTGGTAAACCTGACATGTTTATAACTATGACCTATAATCCAACTTGGCCGGAAATAAAAGAACATCTATGGACTACTGATGAAACACAAAATAGACCTGATTTGATTAGTCGAGTATTTAGAGCTAAAGTTGAAGAACTCAAAACAGATATAAGCAAGAGAAATATCTTTGGAAAAATTGTTGCTTTTATGTATACTATTGAATTCCAAAAAAGAGGTTTATCACACGCTCATTTTCTTATAATTTTAGATAATGAATATAAGTTATTGACATCAGAGGCTTATGATGGAATTACTAGTGCTGAATTACCAGAAACTTATTTGGATAAAAAGTTACGCTCACTTGTTCTTAAACATATAATGCATGGTCCGTGTGGTAATCTGAATCCAACAAATTCATGTATGAAAAAGAATGATCTTTGTAAATTTAATTATCCAAAAAGTTTTGCTGAACAAATAACAAAAGGACTTGATTCTTATCCCATCTATAAAAGACGAAACACACGAGAAGTTGTAAAAGTATGGGAGCAGTATTTAGATAATTCTTGGGTTGTTCCATATAATTCTTTTTTACTTGGTAAATTCAACTGTCATATGAACGTTAAGGTTTTCTCTGATATAAAGGTTGTTAGATATCTTTACAAATATATTTGTAAAGGACATGACAAAATTGCATTTTATATACATGATAATGATACAAACAAAGAAATAGATGAAATAAAAGAGTATCAATTTACTAGATGGGTATCACCACCTGAAGCTGCATGGCGTTTATTTGGTTTCTCTATTAGTGAGATGTATCCAAGCATTTATCATCTTCAGCTACATCTTAGAGGGCAACAATTTATTTCTTTTAAAGGCAATACAGATATAAACACAATTGTTAATAATCCAATGATTAAGAAAACAATGTTGACAGAATTTTTTCAGATGAACAGAAGTAACAAAGATGCCATAAAGCTTAACTTATTGTACAAAGAATTTCCTAAACATTTTGTATGGTCAACAACAGACAAAACATGGACACGACGACAATAACGTTGTGCCGTTGGTCGTATTGTAACGTGTCACCCAACTGAAGGAGAACAATATTTTCTGAGACTACTACTGCTGAATGTGAGGGGACCGAAATCATATAAAGATCTTCGAACTATAAATGGGGAACATTATAATACTTTTAGAGAATCCGCAAAAAAGGGGACTATTACACTGTGATAACAGGTTAATTGATTGCATGTCAGAGGCAGCAAGTTATCAAATACCATATAGTTTAAGGAGTTTATTTGCTACATTATTGGTGTATTGCAATCCAGCCAATCCAAATGAAATATGAAAATAATTTGAAGAGTCAATATCAGAAGATTACAGAGTGTTACCTAATGTTGAAAGAAAAGATATTCAATATCAAGCTTTAAATCAGATTAATGATGTTTTGCACTCTATGGGACATAATATAAATGAATATGAGCTTATCCCAAAAACAGTTCGACCATCTATATTGGAAAAAGAAGCAAAGGAGGTATTCTTTGAAAGAACCATCACAGTTAGTGAAGAGGATATACTGTTACATAAAAAGCTGAACACAAAACAATTGAAAGCATACAATGTGATTATTGACCAAGTATTTTCCAAGAAACCAGGAGCTTTTTTTATTGATGACCCTGGAGGAACTGGAAAAACTTTCTTATATCGTGTTTTATTAGAAACTGCACGTAGTAAAGGATACATAGCTCTAGCAACTGCTACTTCCGGCGTTGTTGCTTCTATTCTTCCAGGTGGGCGAACAGCACATTCACGTTTTAAATACCTATATACATTGATGAAAATTTCAGCTGCAACATCAGCAAACAAAGTTCAACTGCAGGTCTGATTCGTGATGCAAAATTAATTGTATGGGATAGAGTATCTATGGCTAAAAAAAAGAATGCTTGATGTTTTTGACTTGCTCTTAAAAGATCTTATGGATACAAATATTCTATTTGGGGGAAAAGTTGTTGTTTTTGGAGGTGACTTTAGACAAACTCTTCCAGTTGTTCGAAACGGAAAAAAAGAAGATTTTATTAGTGAAAGTTTGCTATATTCTACCATTTGGGACGAACTTAAAAAATTGCAACTGTCCGAAAACATGAGGGCAAAAACAGATCCTGCTTTTTGTGATTACCTTATGAGAATTGGAAATGGACAAGAGATGATCAACACTAATAACAAAATTGAACTTCCAGATTCTATGATTATTCCTTTTACAACTGAAGAAGTATCTCTGGACCATTTATTCGCTGTGATATTCTCAAATGTACACACATGCTCCTCTAATCCATTTTTTGCAGATTCTCGCATTGTTCTGATGATGAAAAATGATTTTGTGAATAAAATCAACGATATTCTTATAGCAAAATTTCCAGAAAAAGCAACTACATTTGTTGGCTTTGACGAAACCATTAAGCCTAATGATCAAAGTCAATTTGAAGACCTACTACAAAATTTAAATCCTGCTGGTTTACCTCCTTACAAATTAACTTTAAAGGAGAATTACCCCATTATATTGCTGCATAATTTGAATCTGTATGAAGGTTTATGCAATGGTACACAATTGATATGTTGTGATATTAAAAAACATGTTATCAGTGCTAAGATCGCGACAATCGATTTTAAAAATAAGCACGTATTTATCCCAAGAATACCATTATTATCGTCACAGGACGAAAGAATACCAGTTCAATTTAAGAGAACACAATTCTCAGTAAGATTATGCTATGCTATGACTATAAATAAAGCGCAAGGTCAAACTCTGGATTTCGTCGGAATATATTTGCGAGAACCTATTTTTTCACACGGTCAACTTTATATTGCCTTATCCAAAGCAAAGAGTTCAAGTTGCATCAAAGTACTGATCTGACCGTCCACACTAGACAACCGTGATGATCATTCTATATACAACATTGTTTATAACGAAATCATCCAAAGAGCGTCCTTGTAAGTCTTCTCCTACCCCAAGATAGAATAATTCTTTTTTTATTCTGTTTGTCATTTTACTCACGTACATTTTGTTTCATTTTTTATTAATCTTTGAGTAGTTAAACAAACAAACTTATAATGCTCTTGGCTCTGTAATATTGTCAGCACTGTGTTGCTACATTCATTCTTGTGCTATCTAATTATTTTATGCCAATTCATACTCTCCATTTTCTTTGATTTACCTTTTCCATTTTCCCCCAGATTCTTCCATTTATCTATTACAGAGAGAAACTAGCAAATTTAGTTGAAACTTTCTCAAAATTACAGTAAATGAATGGGTTGATGATGCTCTAATCCTTGCTGTATTATTATTTACTCTATCGTTACGTGTGTTATATGAGATGGATTTAATAGTTTTCTGTTGTTGGAAAATCCAATGTAGGAGGCTTGAACCAACTTCCAGTGTACATTCTATTTGAGAATGCTATAGAGGCCATGCGCTTTCAAGAGTTTGATTCTGAACCATATGTTTTTGCTCCTGCCATTATGAAGGTATTCTTTGCTACGTCCTTGATCAAGATTGATTTGTTTTGGATCTATTTTGGGTGGTGCTCTCTGGCTTCCTATTATTTCTACTCAGTCTTTAATACAAATTGAATTTTTCTTTTGCTCTTTCTGATGTATCCAATAAAGTATTTTCGCTGAATTTGATGTATAAGTCCAATATTTCCATATGGAAATTCGTAAAAAGGATAAAAGAGAAAAGGTGATGCCTCCTTTACCATTTCAACAGTGGAATGAGATGGGGGATTTTTGCTCTAATTTGATCTGGTTGGTTATTGGGAAAGGGTCTCTCTATTTGGTATTGAATTGGCTGATGTCAATCTTGAACTGGAATTGATATCAATCTCTTATTAGGTACTCCATAGTGATATAAGAAAGTATCCTCTTATGACTTTGGAATAGAATTTGGACTCCAAAGGTCTCTTTGAATTTTTCCCTTTTCTCTTCACATGTCATAATTAACATCTTTCCCTGTAGTTATGGATAGTTATGGATCTCCACTATTTTATTTACAGCAGACAGACTGAAAAAAAGAAGTATCAATGGTTCGAAGAGGGTGTTTAAGGATGCATCCTTTTCACTGTAAGACATGCTTCTGCGCCTTCATTTGTAGTCTATCATATTTTTTGTTTGAATCAATCTAATTATTGAATATTTGAGTGAAACTGGCCAACATAGAGAATGAATAAGGCATAGTTGGTGTTATAGGGTCGGCTTGATAATTAAAGACATTCAAGAGTCCCTCAAATGCATGCTTTTGGTTGTTATATACAGCTGTAAAAGTCAAGCCTGTTTCGGAGCGTTGAGTTTTGGAGAAGGTACATTTTTGCATAGTTGTCCCAGGAGAAAGAATATAATACTAGAAATTTTGTAAAAGCATGTTACTTAATATTTGGCAGAATTATTTCTAAAGCTACTTATATTATGGATTTCAAAATGTGAAGTAAAATTTAACTCCTTAATTTGATAATAGACAAACTGTCATTTGAAGTAAGGTTCAAATTCAGGTGAAAAGTTTAAAATGAGCTTATAATAATATGCTTTTTGGCCTCACTATTATTAGGTATTTTCTAAATATTTAAAGAAGTGTTATCAATTACTTTATGAAAAAAAAAAATACTTGAACAAGTGCTTTTCCACTCTAAAAGCTCTTATATGCCGCATTCCTAAAAGATGCGAAGTGAGTTAATATACCTTTAGATTAAAAAAGTTTATGTCTATTTTATAGAAGCTTCTTATATAATAGCGAATTATGATACACGAGTTGTTCATCATAATAAAGATTTATACACTTTCCTGGTTTGAGGTAACAGACTTGAAGGATGGTTAGTCAAAACAGTTAGACGTTTCTTAAAATTATTTCTTGTTCTCTTCATTCTCCAAATATTGATGTTAGTTTAAGGTTGAAATCTTTGAATACTTAGTTGTTACTCAGCATTAATGAAATCGTTTTTAGCTGTGTTTCTTACAATTTTGTATTACTTTATTCAGTAATTCTTTGTTTCAAAGAGGTTTATTATTCTAACTTCAATGTTAATCAGTCATCACCTATATTAGACCTTAGACATGCTTTTTTTGGTGAGCACCAAATTACTCATCAGTCATTGGAATGCTATTTCAAAGGTTATCTTCTTGCAATACAGAACTAGCTTGCTCTAGAGAAAGATAGGTACAAAATTCATCTAGCTTTTATAGCTGCTCAAGAGAATTCCTTGATTGTATCTGACAGTGAGCAGGTATCGAGACGCTTACCAGTTATAACAGTTTGCATTTATTGAATTGCTGACGAAATGTTACCATTTTTCTTATAATTAGTTGGGATTTACAATTCTTACACATCTTGCCAACTGCAACAGCATGTTGGATGCTTCCAGAGCTGGTGGAGACTTTCATTTAAGGACTGCTACGAATATGTATCCTCACATCCATGAAGCCGTTGAAAAAGCTCAAGTACTTCTTGAATGTCATCTTCAACCTGCTGAAGAAAAGTCATCATGCTTAATATGTTGGACTTTTGTCCTTTGAGGTTCTTTTTGTTGGCTAAACGTGGCTTGAAGCTGAAGCAGTTCTTTGTCTGATTTTGATCGGGTAATTGAAGCTAACGGTCTGATTTCAGTTAATTTACTAGTGTACTTATAGTTGGTTATCATGTTATAGTAGTTTATTTGCTTAAGTAGTTTTGTTGGGTTTTTTGCTGTCTTGGTTTCTTAAATTGTACTCAATTGTTTGAGGAATAATTTGACTTGCTTTTTCTTGTTTGGTGATTTAGTGATGTTGCTACCTTTTTTCTGATTTCCTGCTTTTTATTTTGTTATTATTGACCAAGCAGCTCTTGTGCGGTTGCATTTCTTGTGTTTGTGTTTTTCTGGCTGATTAATTTAGTAACAGAGCAAAAATTATGATTCTGCTTTTGGATCATAATAGTGATAACATCAGCTTGAGCATTAGTCCAAGTGGAGAATTGTTCTTGTTAAAGGGTTGAACTATTTGAAGAATGGTTTCTCACGTTTAAAAAAATTGAATTCGCCCTTTGTACTTGTGGTTTATTATGTTATTCTAATACTGAGATATTGTGTAGTAGTATATAGAAAACTACTATGTGGCGATATTGAATTTGGAATGTGAAAATTATCTAGGGATAGAGGTGTGCTTTCTTCAATCAAACTGCTGGTCAAACATGGGCTCTCAAATTAGACAACTTAGTCTGTTATTGGGTGTGGTTTTTGCCATTGTTTTGATGATTCAGTATCTTGGTTTCCCATATGGGCAGAAAAAATAAGAATAGCAATGGATGCACCCCTGTGATGATCAAAGAAAGGATTATCAATCAAAGAGTATGGTAAAGTTGTTTTTTTTCAGAGGCAAATGAAAGTAAGCATAAAATATCACTTTATGATCTGAACTTTCTTGCTTTTGTAAGATCATCTTGACCTATCTGTGTTCACTACTACGGTATTTGATAAGCAATTTCCCTTATATTTTTTTTAGAAGAACCTATTTTAGCTATATTTACAAGCACCAATAACGGCACCCTGAAACTGACACCACCGGTATCTAAAGCCATCTTTGCTAAAGGTAACTGCAAACAGTACTTATTATGGATGGTAAAACTTTTCAGATTAATACATAGAAGATAAGATAGCTGTTTGATTTAATAACCATTGTATTTTACACCTTGTTAGCTACTTCCAAGTGGAAAAATTCCGCTTCTTCAAAAGAACAAGAATTTTGTGCAAGAAGTTAGATTTATTGGAATTTTGATACAGGATGCTTTTGCTCCTAAAAGAAAGAAGGCAGAAATGCTCAATTTTGCTGCTGCGTACGAGAGAACTACTGTTAGACTTGCCTCCAAATAGAAGGTACTTCAGCATTTTGAGACAAAATATCTGTTTAATTCCCTTCATTTCTATAGAATTTGTTGGGTCTGCATGAGCTACAAGAAAACATAAAAAAAGGTAGTATAAGGTCAAATTCTTCTTGAATTACTCTGTTATTATATTTTACTTGTTTCACTGTTAATTGCCTCCTTAAAATTTTTCTCTTTGCTTATTTTTTCTTCTGTTTACATTTAAGATATAAATTTTTTGTAGTGATAATATCAATCTAACGTTGTGGAAGATTTCAGATTCCCTTGTAGTTTCAACGTTGCAACAAATAATAAGTGGTATATTCCAAAAGATGGAGTTCCACACTTGACTGTCTAGCACCATTCTTCTGCTTCTCAAATCTTGCTCCATCATTGCCATGATTCTAAACCTCATATACTCGCCCTTATTTCAATGTTGCTAAAGCTTATTTGACAGAATACTTTATCATCTTTGTTGACAATAATGCTAATTGCTGCCATTTTACACAGGTTTGTCAAAATGTTACTGGAAAGCTATAACTTTTTGTGTAACAATATGAATTAGAAATAGAAGGATTAGAAAAAGCAACATTTATGTAGCATCTAAAGACCATTGTACATTTTCTTCGTTTTTTTTGGATTGAATTAGGATAAATAATCTGTAATTGCTCCAAAAGGTCTGGATTTGAGTGAGCTTTTCCCTTTTTCTTCCTGAATATAATATGCTAATATTTTGACATTTCAATTGCTCTTGTAGGTTGCTATTTAAACTAGAACTCTGATTTTTTTTTTTACTCCACCGACTTTGTGAGACTTGGATCTGTTAAATAGAGATCAGATAAGTCTGGATGATTGTACTTATGCAACCTAGAAAAACCTCTGACTTTGGTCTGAAGTTCATTATAATAACTGAGATTACTTATTGTTAAGAAGTCAGATCGTAGGGCAGACATTTTGACCAATATCAATGTTGTTACTATTTAGGACAGTACCTTAAGAATCTCCTATTCTGCTGCAAAATTGCAAAGTCATTTACATTCATTTATCAGTGGAATGCCTTGGATAGCGGTGCATAATGACTACAAATTTAAACATAACTTGTTGCTTTAGAACTTTCAACACGGAGGAGAAAGAAAAATAGCATGTCGTGGATAAAGCTGGTCAGCAAACTCATATGTAGGACTTTGTAACCAAGGAAAATTCTAGGAAAACAGTATGTTATCCATTCTAGCGTATTCTTACCTTTATAATTTAAAAGGAAAATTGTGCCACTTCCATTGTACTTTTCCTTCTCAAGGTACCTTAACATGGGTCAGAAGCGCGCTGGCTTTCCCATATATAAAAAAACAACTGAATGAGTTCAATTCTCGAATTAGCTGTGCATATGAGGATTAAATGAGCAGTTATATTGTTATTTCTGGTGTTGTTGTGTTTTTGATATGTGGAATACCTATATTACATACGAAGGCATTCCTTACATAAATCAGAGTACTTCTTGGGCAATCTGTTTTATCACTATTAATGTAAATGTGTTTAATCATGTTGCTCTATATCTTCATCAACTGTTACTTTTAAAGGTTATTTCCTTTCATTAAGAGTAACATTACTTGACTATATTTCACAACTTAAATTAGATTTGACATTATTAAATTGTTGGGCCCGTGCTTTAGCACGGGCTAACTACATTTAGTATCTACAGAAATAACACTTTTCCTTCTTTGCTGCTTTAATTAGATATTGTCAGATAAAAATAGAAATTTATTTAACGCTTTACCACTAATGCTACAGATTTATGATGAATCACAAATTAGAAAAATTAATTTAATTTCCATTTTTACCATTATCAATTTTTATTTGATTTACAATATATAGGCTTTGAAATTTCTCCATTCTTTTATACATATATATAAAATCTTCACTTATCGCTTTCATCAAAGCACCATCCCACTATTTGCTTCTTTTACCTTATATGCACTCATTCTAGTCCTTTCATTCTGGATCATTATCATGAGGTAGCTGATGAGGATGAAATTGGATAGATAGAGCCAGTTGCAACAAATAGTTTGACACTCATGGGTTTGTGCCAGTAATTCCCGCATTGAGGGAAGCAATTGAAGCACTGGGGAAGGTGAAAGGGAAGAAGACGATGAGTAATGAGCAAAAGTTTGGTGAAATTTGCATTTCCCTATTTTTAATATCTGAAAGCTGGTCAAGAAAAAAATTTCAACTAAAAAATTTCAACTTGTGTTAAAGTTAAATGCATGTCCAAACACAACTCTAATTTCCAAAGATAATTTCTTAACTTAACTTCAAATACTAATTATTTTTAAATTTTCGTGGTTTTATGCCCAAACGCCTATTTAGATTCCATAACTACAACCCTCCTATATCAGACAGGTTTACAAGGAGCTCACAGATATGTTGCGTCAGTCGATACAATCACATGACTATTGAAACCTCTTGTTATCGAGTGATAGCAATAAGTATGTTGCTCAAAAAGCTCTTGTTGCATACAAGGGAAGCGGCACATGTCTCTCATATGAGGGATTTGATCATATTAAACGGCATAAGCCACGACCCATAGTAGACCTTGATCCACAGACTAACAGACTATGGACCCTCTTAATGGGAAAAAAAATCAGTGCAGAGACAATGGAAAAGGACAACAACAACTAGATGATTAAGCCTTGTCTTTGTCCATTGTTTCTGCACTAACTTCATTTCCCCTTAAGAGGTTCCATAGTCTGTTGGTCTCTTGGTCAAGGTCCACTTTGAGTCGTGACTTACGTCTTTTGATTGGATCAAATCCCTCATATACGAGATAATTATGCCACTTTCTTTGTCAACAAGGGACTTTTGAGCAGCATATTGATTGCTATCGCCGATAACAAGGGGTTCAATCGTTGTGTGATTGTATCGATTGACACTGCATATTTGCGTGCTCCTTGTTAGCCACTGTGACAGGAAGGTTGTAGTTGTTGGAAAAGTAGGTGTTTGGACATAAACATATGATAATATTAAAAAGTAGTATTTGAAGTTAGGTTGAAAAATTATATTTTAAAATTGAAATTATGTTTAAACATGCTTAAATTGTTAACAAGTTGAAATTTTGTGAGTAGAAAAGATTTTTCTGTACCAACTTTCAAATTTTGAAAAGAAGGAACACTCATCTTCAACAATATTTCAAAAAATTAGCCCAATGTATAATCAAGCACGGGAAGTAATGTTTTCTTTAATCTTCTAATGAAACAACACTTCCACACCCATCGAGCGTCGAGTCATGATCTTCAAGATTTAAAATCGGAAAAATACTTTTGGAGCTTTGAGTTAGTTATTAGATCAACAAAACCTTTATAAACACAATCTACCGTATCACATAATGATGTGTCAAGGCAATGTTAAAGTAGAAGATTAGCATACTTCTTCCTATTCTCACAGTCCACAACAGTATCTTTTCCTTTGGGACAAAGCTCGACCACTTATTGGACCCCAACTCCCCAACTTCACTAGAAAATGTCAAAACTTAATGTATTTTGATTCATTTTTTTCTGGAACCATCTCCAGTATCTGTTTGTAGCTATTATACAAATATGGATCTGCATCCCTATTGTCTCCCAATGAATACCCCTTCCGCAAATTGCAAAACAAACACACGATCAAACACAATATCATTTAGAATTTTATGCATTAACGCCAATAATATCGTTTATAATTGTCGTCTTAGATTTTCTTTCCTTTCTTGTTTTAACAAAACAGATGCAAAATTCCTCTTTTAAGTTATCCAATCATATATGATATAGTGACTATCTAACAAGTAAATTTTACTTTCTTAATTGGTCCATCCAATTTCCTTATCAACTCATTTTCTTCCAATTGGAGGAAAATATTTTCCTTTTCAAAAAAAGAGAAAATATTTTCCAAAACTCCTTCTCAACATTCCCCACCTTCACCAACCCACCCACCAAACACCCACCCCCTCTCCAAAAAAGACTTTTTTTTAAAAAAATCCCACCCTATTACCCCTCCATTCCCTCCCCCCGCAAAAAAAAATTTTTACCTTAATTTTTTTTTTGCAATTTCAAATTTCTATTTTTTATTTTTCTGCACCACCCATTACCCACGCAAAAAAAAAAATATTTTTTTAAACTTTTTTTTTGTAATTTCAAATTTCTTCTTTTTTCATTTTTCTGCCCCTCCCCCCCAAAAAAATTATTTTTTAAATATATTTTTCAATTTTAGTTTTTTTTATCGGTTTAAAGGTTTAAATTTTTACAAGTACCAAAGTTATGTATTCGGAGGTTTATGTGTTTGGAAGTTTATGGGTTTAAAATTATAAAGTTTACGGGTTCAAAATTCCGCAGTTCGAAAGTTTAGCAGTTCGAAAGTTTATGAAATTTGTGGATTCGGAAGGTTGTTGTTTTGAAAGTTTATAGCTTCATGTTTATTATATCTAAATTATTTATGAATACTCTTGAAAAGTCATTTTTCTTAATTTGCGTACCAAACACCGGAAATGAATAAGATTACTACTTGTTTTCCAAGAAAATATTTTCTTCCGTTATACCAAACACACCCTAAGTGGTCATGACTATTGTCTTTTAATTCTATCTAGAGATGGATCGATGTTATAGTAGTTTTATCCCAAAGTACCCTTTCCGAAGTTTCACTTTGGTATTCATGACTAGCGAGGATGAGTCTCGTGATTTCTGAAGCAATCGGTTGAGTTTCATATCAGATTTAGTGAAATTGGAAGTTTTTAGTTAATGACCAAGGAAGTTTAGCCGAAGTCAACACCGAAAGTAAATTGGTCTGTATCAGAGTTTCGTCGAGTCAATTATGTGTGGAATATGATTTATGATTTAGTCGACTTCTTGGTTAAGAATCTAGTTAAGGTAAGGATTGGAGTTGACCACAGTCAACATCGGCTTAGGACATCCTCTTTTGGATGTTTTGAGTGAGCGAGCAGGTTCACAGTATCTTTTATGACTATATAGCATATTTTGTTTGTGTCTTGGGTTTTTTGGAATAGTTCTGAGGGTCAGATCCTTAACTTCAGCTATTGCTGGTATTTTCGCACCTGCAAGCCTTGGCCCGCACCTGCAGGGTCGCTGTCACAACCCTATTTATAAAGCCATGAATGCACCAACTCCCACCAAGACGGTAAGCCATACACAACCCATTTAGAGCAATTCAATAACAATCAATGCGGAAAACTAATCATAAAAGTCATTTTTAAAGACTTCATAAGTCTGATAATCATAAGGACTTAAAGAAAATTTTACACCCCAAATTCTAGTGTCACTGGTACAAGTATACGATACAACCCCAACTATCTAGGAAAAAAAAAAGATAGAAATTAAAGGATCGAGAGAAAGTTTTGTGCTACAAATCATCACGCAGATCACCTCGAACTCAGCATATGGCCTCCTCAATGACCATCTTAGTCTCGAGATTCACTCGCGTCAGAACAGAATCTGCACAGAAAAAGGTGCAGCAAGTATAGAGCGAGTACAGGAATCAACGCGTACTCAGCATCATCGTCGGCCGACCCTAACTAAAACGAAGATGAGGGTTGGTCTTTGATTACTACTTCCACACTTAACGTTGTTAGTGTTAGGTGGAAAGGGCAATATAATTACTTTAATTGAATTTTCCTTTTTGTAGAAAGAAATTATAATTCTCATATACTTGGCTAGTCCTTTTTCTTGTAGGAAAAAGTTTGGATTTCTATAAATTGAAGATTTGTCTTTCTCATTCAGTAACATCCACAATGTAGCCATAGGGGCTTGAAAGTAGTGTTTAGGGGGAGAACTTTACGGGACAAGTGTTAGTGTGTCACTTGTGTTTGCCTCTTCGTGAGGTTGTTCTCTCGATATTTTGTACTCTCTTTTTATATAGTGGATTACTCATCTCCGCGGTGGACGTAGGTCAGTTGACCGAACCACGTTAAATGTCTGTGTCTCTTTTGGTATATTTCTCCTTTGTTGTATGATTTATCGTCGCTCAAGGATTGCTTTGCTAGCTTCCGTATGACACCTGATTTTTACGGTCCTAACAAATGGTATCAGAGCGAGGTTCAAGACAAGTTCATCTTGGCGGGTTCAGTTCTAGCCGCAACATATTTGACGATAATCGTGATTTTTGTCTGAGAAATTTGACCGGTGTGCTACGCACGTTGAGACAAACTTTGTGGTGGAGATTTGGAGATGCAACCTGTTGAACGCTATGTGAAGAAGGTGGATCAAGTTTATTTTGTCAGAAAATTTCGGCCAAGGGGGAAAATTTTTAAGTGTTTGCCATAATTTTCTTACCATATTTGGTTTTCCTATTTGTTGAAGGAAAGGGCAATATAATTACCTTAATTGGGTTTTCCTTTTTGTAGAAGGAAATTATAATTCTCCTATACTTGGCTAGTCCTTTTTCTTGTAGGAAAAGGTTTGGAGTTCTATAAATTGAAGATCCGTCCTTCTTATTTAGTAGCATCCACAATGTAGCCATAGAAGCTTGAGAGTACTGTTTAGGGGGAGAACTTTATGGAACAAGTGTTAGTGTGTCCCTTGTGTTTGCCTCTTCGTGAGGTTTTTCTCTCGATATTTTGTATTCTCTTTTTATATAGTGGATTGCTCATCTCCGCGATGGACGTAGGTCAGTTGACCGAACCACGTTAAATGTTTGCGTCTCTTTTGGTATATTCCTCCTTTGTTGTATGATTTATCGTCGATCAAGATTTGCTTTACTAACATCCGTATGACACCTGATTTTTACGGTCCTAACAGTTAGTACATAATAATGATGATCACAATCATCACAAGTTACAAGCCTAAGTAAGAAGCCTCTAAATCCTCAAATCCGCCTAAGTAGCCAAATAAGCATGTGGGTACAACTCAACCAACAGATTAAGCAAGTCATTCAAACAAGAAATCCATGAGATGGTATGTTTTGCAAAATGCTATGCAATGCAATGCAAGACCTTTCCATGTTCAAATACTATGAATCATGACCCATGGGGGACTCACGAGATCCATATACCACTCAGAATCATTTTCCATCTGGTTCCTATCCTCTTTAGGTTTCCAAATCATCATACTTAGCCCGCAGGTCACTTAGCCGATCTGGCTCATATTGTCAACATCACTCCATCCAGAACTATTTCCCCTAGAACCTTACACATGTATCCTCAAATGCACATGAAATACTATATAAAGCATGAATATGACATGCACAACAATAAGCAACGAAGCTAAGCAATAAAGATGATATCTTTAGGTCGTTTAACTTTTAAACGAGTATTTTGGAGTGATGAGAACACATAACCGCAAATGAGACAGGTAATAAGCATAGAAGGAATAAATAAGGGAACTCATATCCCATTCACAAACACAAATCAATCTATGCTATCAGCTAATGTCCAAAGCATAACATTCAGACCGAACCATACCATGGAAATTGCACAAATACCCATATTACGGCACGAGTACCCGATACAAGTGCTCGTCACCTCACAAGTATCGATACCCCCGAAATTACCCCATTACCCCCTCTTATTTAGTTCATTCTAAACCAACCATGAAGATTTAACAAGGTCAAGAAGGTCTCAACTTGCTTGAATGAAAGTCCGACGGTCACAACAAAGCCTTGTCATTTTGTAGAGCCTCCAAACAATCCCAATCTATGCAAATACGTATTATACGGTAGAACACGAGTTTGTACACACAAAGTTACGCAAAATAGGATTCCGAGCACGAAGGGTAAAAGATTATATTAGCCCCAAACTTAGTTTACCCATGACCCAATGAGTCTAAATATCAAAGGTAAACTTAATCAAATATTAAATTGATGATTGATTAAAGAAATTATTCCTTTTTAACTTAGAGTTCATAAACCCCAATATCCCCATCCTAAATCATGATTTCTTGCATGGAATTCCAAAATAATCGACGATATAAATGTAATAGTAGGAATAGAAACTTACCTACTTGACGAATCTTGCAAATCCCCTCAAAAGGCTCCTTAATCTGAGGTCTCAAACTCCAAATATGTGAATGAATAGTTTAACCTCGAAATGGGACATTATATTAGGTTATGTCCAATGATTTCCGCATAACGGTCAAATCCTCGAATTTGTGGGCCTGCTTCTGCGGCCCAAGCCTCGCAGATCCAAGGTCCACTTACTTGACCCAAAACTGCAGGTGCGGCCCTATTCTTAGCAAACTCCCTCGCATATGTGTCCTCCATTCAAAGGAGTGGGTTTAGCCCACTCGGACAAAACACTGCACTTGTAGCCCACCTTGTGCAGGTACAACCCAAAGCACGCAGAAGCGAGACACCAGAAATCTAGAAAAATCTGCCAACACACAAACTTTGATCCAACACCCAAAACTCATCCAAGACCTTCCGGACACAAACCGAATATGCACGCCAATCCAAAAACATGCAACAAACTTGCTAACACAGTCAAAATAATCACACGAGGTCTCCTGACCCAATGTTGACCGAGATCAATTTCAATCTCCTATGTAACTAGATTTCCAACCAAAGTTCAAAAATTCCCTCGACATCCTCCGGAATCGAACCAACTACTCAACCAAATCATAATTGAAATTTTAGACCTAATAGAATCGGCAAACTAAAAAGACATAATCACCCCGATGTTGACTTTGGTCAACCCAAAGGATTCTCAAAAACTCCTTTCCTACTCAAAACTCACCAAAATGCTTAGGGAATCGCACCACCCATCCCAATATGCGAAACGAACCATAAAGAAGCTAGGGGGAAATGACAGTTGGGGTAAAATAGGCAAAATAACTAAAACGATTTTATGGGTCGTTACATCATCTACCACTTAAACACATGTTCATCGTCGAACATAAAAGAGAATGGTTACCTGAATCGCCGAAAAGCTGGGTATATCTACTCCATATGCTCGACTCGATATCTAAGTAGCCTCCTAAACCGGACGATGCCTCCATTGAACCTTTACCAAAGAAATCTCCTTGGACCTCAACTTCAGGATCTGTCTATGCTCTTCCTCGAATGTCAAGTTCTAATCCGAAAACACTGAATCCCTCTTAATCACATGAGAACTAGCCAAATGATACTTCTTGACCAAATCCAATTCATAGGCTACCTCACCAATACGCTAAACATTCTCAAATAAAATAATGTACCTAGGTCTTAACTTTCCCTTCTTCCCAAACCTTATCACACCCTTCATGGGTGAAACCTTCTATCACGACCCAAACCGATAGGCCGTGACGGGTGCCTGAGTTCTACCTGTCAAACACCCCTAAGCATGCGTCTAAGATATGAACCTGAATTACATCTGCTAAATTACGAAAATAAAATACATGAAGGAAACCTGCCAACAAGGTGTATATACGTATACATGCAGAATACAGTGGGCAAGCCGGCAAGGCTGCTATAGACAAATATACATTCAAAGCTAAAAGTTGACAATGCCACATACAACCTAACTAGATATACTCTCTACAAACTTTTAATAGAAACATAACTATACAAATACGGGACTGAGCCACGTCATACCCATATATATATATATACACACAAACGTATCATACCAAACTCAAAAGCAGCTCCGGATCAAGTAGAGCACGCCAACTCTCGCTGATCAGGGATCCTAAAAAGGGGGACCGTCAGCTTGCCTACCTGCACCTGCGGGCATGAAACGCAGGCACCGTGAAATAGGAAGTCAGTACGAAAAATGTACTGAGTATGTAAGGCATGCTAATTAGTATGTAAAAGACGTAGGTGAAACATGGAATAAAGAAACACATCCTTAAATTTGAAAAACTTTGTAAATTCTGAAACATTTATAATGTCATGCACGCGCGTGTAAATGTCGTGTCATTCATAGGTATGGGTGTACATAATATCATCAAGCACTGAGGGCATCCCATCATATCGTCTCGGCCACTGTGGGCAATATCATCAACATATACCAGCTGGCCAGGTGGTGGTGCGTATATAACGTTGTAACCTTTTCCCATATCCTATATGCATATATTTACATATATATGTGTATATAACTCCATCTTGTCATGGGTCAATACACATGTATAAATGGGCGAAATGCATGAAAAATACATAAAAATCTCAATATTCCTTCCGAATAAACTTTTTCAACTGCATATTATTCTGAGATCCATGAACAGAAGATAATAATAATTCAGATGGGGAATCAAGAATGTAGACACCCCTAGTATTTGTATGAATAGAGTAATTTATGGAAACTGTGCGTTTGCTCATTTCTTCAGTATAATTTGGACCATGCCAAAATAAATAAGGGATAGCCTTAATATACCTGGAGTAGGGAAAACTTCATATAATATTCCTTTGAAATCCTTCATGGATTGAACTTGGAACCCCAAAAATCGGATTAAGCTTCTTCTTTCTGAATCCTTGAACGAAATTTCATCTTTGCTTCTTTGAAATTTATAAACGAAATTGGCTTTGGACTTCTTTGAAATTTTGGACGAATTTGATTCTACTTCTAACGCTGTCTCTTGAACCAAAGACAAAATGGATTTGATATTTTGATATCAAAGACAGAATGTCTTTGTTGAACCAAAGACAAAATGCTCTAAGTCTTATTTTGATAAGACTTATGTTTAAGTCTTAGTCTGGTTACACTTCTATAACTAGCCACATGGAAATAATGACCAAGAGTCATATTTAGCTATTGTGGTTTTATGCCACGTTGGGGGTATAATTTTATAAAAAAATTTATCCACTTATTAGTTAATTGGGTAATGTTTTGTTACCCGGTAATTAACCAATTGCCTTCATAATTTAAAAATTGCCACAAATTACTTAAAATTCTACTTATTTTTAATATACTTCATATATACTTTATACATTACACTACCTTGATCATATGGTATCTTGCATGGTAGTAGTTCATAATTATCGGGTATTATCGCTCGACCCGTATTTTATCCTAAATTGGCCACGTTCAACGAAACTCACTTTCTTTAATTCGTGTATGTGATGACCCAAAGGGTCATCACTTATTTTAAAAGTAAATTTTGTGTACCGAGGTCTTGAAACTTCTTTTTGTCTCACCTCGTATTGCATGCGCAGTCCAGACGCATTTCCGAAAAGCCTTTATGTGAAATATAAAAAAAATTAGGAAAATGGGCCTTTAAAAATTGATTAAAGTTGACTTTGGTCAACATTCTTGGTAAACGGACCCGGACTCGTGATCCGACGGTCTTGTAGTGTCCTTAGTAAAATATGAGACTTGATCATGTTCCCGGAATCAAATTCCGAGGACCCAAGCCCGAGAAATGAATTTTTTGGAAAGAAATTATTTAACTGAAATATTAAGAGTTTGGAAAATGTAAAGATGCTTGAAATTGATGGTATCGGGCCCGTATATTGGTTTCGAATTACGGTACAGGTCTTATATAATAATTAAGTTGAAATTGTGAAGTTTGGTAAGAATCGAAGTTTGTTTGGTACAAGTCAGACCTTTATTTGAGGAAATAGTAATTTCAATGTTCTTGAGTGATTTTTATGAAATTGAGGTTGAATCTGCAGTTGTTGATGTTATTTTGATGATTTGATTGCACGAGCAAGTCCGTATAATATTTTTAGACTTGCGTGCGTGATTAGTTTGGAGCCCCGAGGGCTCGGGTGAGTTTTGGATAGGTCACAGAGTGAGCTTAGACTTAGAACATAACAGTTGCAGGTTCAGAGAAAATTGCAGGTATCTGAAACCAGGCTCTGCGGTCTGCGGTGGAGCCTTCGCGACCGCGGTAGAGTTTTCGCGACCGTGGTGGGATTTATGCGGTCCGCGGTGATCAAGGCTATGTCTTCGCGGCCGCACTCGATATTTCACAGTCCGCGGTGGAGCTCCGCAGCTGCGGTCCTTTTTATACGGTCAGATAGGACGGTCTGAGAGGGGTATATTTAAAATAGACTTTTCAGCCATTTCTCATTTTGTCAAACCTTAATACATAAGAGGCGATTTTTCAAGGCACTCTTTCTTCCCCAAAACACAAGTAAGTGATTTTTAACTTATTTCATACACTCCTTAACTTCTTTTTACAAGATTTCATCCTCGAATCTAGGGTTTTCATGGTGGAATTAGAAATTTTGGGTAGAACCTAGGAATATTGAAATTTGGGGATTTAGACCTCAAATTGAGGTCGGATTCCAAAATCAATTATATACCCGGGCACGAGGGTGAATGGATAATCGATTTTTGGTCCGAATTTCGGGTTTGGACCAAGCGGTCCCGGGGTCGATTTTTGACTTTTGGGGAAAAACACTAGAAAACCTATTTTCATGCATAAGAATTGGTTCATTTAGCGTTTATTAATATTATAAAGTAAATTGTGACTAGATACAAGCAAATTGTGAGTGGAACCAACAGGAAAAGAGGTAGTTGAGGCTTGAATTGTGTTCGTGGAATTGAGGTAAGTGTTTGGTCTAACCTTAGCTTGAAGAATTAGGAGTTGCGTCCTATTTGCTATGTGCTAATTGTTGAGTACGACGTATATGTGTGGTAACGAGTATCTATACGTTGGTGTCAAGCATGCCCGTGAGTCTTATACTATGATTGACGTGACTCCGTTTCCTATTGTTCATGCTTTATATGATGATTTCTATTTTTGAACAAGGCTTGTGAAAGTATTATTGGTGATTGAACATTGTAGGGCATTGGCTAAAGTTGAGAATTGAGTTGTGAAATAATTGTGGAAAAGAGAACAGGTTTATGATATTATCTCCCTTGCCGGGATGTTATTGCTTTTGATATTATCTCCCCTGCCGGGATATTTTTACTCATGATATTGTTTTTCCTTGCCGGAAAATTGTTGTGTCCTTATTGTTCCCTTGTCGGGATTCTTTGTGATTGGTGTTGAATTGTGGGTTCGGGTTGCACACCGCAACAATATTATGTGGGATTGGGTTGCATGCCGCAATAATATTATGTGGGATCAGGTTGTACACCGCAACATGGAGTAATAAGGGAGGACAGGAGGGGTCGGGTTGCATACCGCAACAGTGATATATGATTGGATCGGGTTGCACGCCGCAACAATGTTAAATTATTTGGATCGGGTTGCACGCCGCAACAAGAAATGATAAAAGAGGATATTGACTTGTTACTGTTTTCTTATTCTTACTGTTGCAAACCTTAAAGTGTTCTTTATGTTTTTCTCCTGAGTTACTATTGATATTTAATATTCCCCTGCAACATGTTTCCCCTTCTCATCTTTAACTACTAGTTTCCATTATTATCACTTGCCGTATATGTTTTAACTACACAAGTTTAGTTGGTAGTCTTGTCCTAGCCTCGTCACTACTTCGTCGAGGTTAGGCTCGACACTTACCAGCATATAGGGTCAGTTATGCTGATACTACACTCTGCACTATATGCAGATCTTGGTACCGGAGCATACAGACTTTAGCTAGGGGTTGCTGCCTTCAGTCCATCATGAGATCCGAGGTAGTCCTGCAGGCGTCCACAGGCCTTGGCGTCCCCTCCCTATCTAGTTCTCTTCTGTTCTTTACTATTTCAGAGACATACATGTATTTATTTTGTTCAAACCCTACGTGTAGTATTCCTAGATAGTCCGTGAATTTGTGACACCAGTTCTGAATGGTTATGTTTGTGGATACATTTTGGTATTAGCTCAAATTTTTAAATTTTCTTTTCCGCATTATTATTTTTTCGCTGTTTATGATATGTTGACATAAAATTGTAAGAGGTTTAAAATAATTAATAAAAGGGTAAATAAATCAGAATAGTTGGCTTGCCTAGCTTCCACTAGTAGGCGCCATCACGACCCCCGAGGGTGGAAAATTCAAATTGTAACAAGTTGGTATCAGAGCTCTAGGTTGCATAGGTCTCACAATTCACGAACAAGCTTAGTAGAGTCGGAGGGATCGGTACGGAGACGTCTATATTTATCCCCCAGAGCCTACAGAGTTAGGAAAACCTTCACATTTATTCTTTCCTGTCGTGCGACTTGATTTCTCAATGCTAATTGAACTTTTACTCTGTTCTTTTGTTGATGGTGAGGACACGTACCGCTTCATCAATTGACCAGCAACCCGAGCCCCCAGTAGCAGCTTCTGAGAGGGGCGGAGATCGAGGCCGTGCTAGGGCCCGAGGTAGAGCTCAGCCCAGAGCTCGAGTAGTAGCACCGGCGGCGGAGCCTCAGGTTGAGTTTGACGACGAGGTTCCAGCCCAAACAGTTCCAGCAGGACCAGCTCAGGTCCTAGAGGGGTTTATTGCCACCCCGGTACTTCAGGATGCTCTGGTCCGTCTAGTGGGCCTTATGGAGAGTGTCGCCCAGGCAGGCTTGCTTCCAGTAGCACCAGCAATCTCTCATGCTGGAGGAGGATCCCGGACTCCTACTACTCACACTCTAGAGAAGATGACTCGCCATTTTCAGACTCCAGCAGCTCAACCAGTTGGAGCAGTTCAGCCGGGTGTAGTAGCTCAGACCGGTGATGGAGCAGCTATGTCTGCCAATGCTTTGTGGAGATTAGATAGGTTCACCAAGCTGTTCACTACTACTTGTGGTGGTAGATCATCAGAGGACCTCCAGGATTACTTAGACAATTGTCATGAGGTTCTTTGGAACATGGGGATAGTGGAGACCAATGGGGCCGACTTTGCTGCTTTTTGCTTGTTAGGTTCCTCCAAGACACGATGGAGGGATTATTGTTTGTCTAGGCCAACTAGGTTACCTGCCTTGACTTTGGATCAGTTCTCTCAGCTATTTCTAGAGAAGTTTCTTCCTATCACTCAGAGGGAGGACTATCGGAGGCAGTTTGAGCGTCTCCAGCAAGGTTCTATGATTGTCACTTAGTACGAGACCAGATTCATTGCTTTGGACCGTCATGCTCTTATCATACTTCCCACATAGAGAGAGAGAGAGAGAGATAAAAGAGGTTCATTGAGGGATTCGCTCAGCCGATCCAATTCCAGATGGCTAAGGAGACTGAGAGCGAGATTTCTTTTCATGATGCGGCTAATGTGGCTAGGAGAGTTGAGATGGTTCTATCGTAGGGTAGTGGTCAAGGGTCTAACAAGAGGCCTCATTCATTCAGGCAGGTTCACCGGTGCCTCATCTAGATGCAGTATTTCAGTGGTGCCTCCCAGGCCGTTTCATTCAGCACTTCAGACTTCTCATGGTGCTTCAGGTGGTCGTGGTTCTCATATGCAGTATTCTGATCAGCAGTCCTACCGTGCACCATCAGCTCCTATTAGAGCACCTCCTATTCAGAGTTATTCTTATGGTCAGCCGGCCTGTCAGGGTCAGTTTCTATTCCCTCAGCCGCACCACTCAAGTGGATGATTTGAGTGCAGTGAGTATGGTCATATCCGGAGGGCAAGATTAGTGGGTGTTCAGTCATAACAGCAGGTTTCCCGTGCTATGGTTCAGGCACCAGGTATTCCACTGCCCGTTCAGCCAGCTAGGGGTGGGGTAGAGGTGCTAGAGGTGGAGGTAGAGGTATTAGAGGTAGAGGTCAAACCGCTAGAGGTAGAGGCCAGCTAGTAGGAGGCCGTCCCAAGGACGTAGTCCAAAGTGGTAGGGCTCAGCCTCGATTTTATGCCCTTCCAGTCAGGCCCTAGGCTGAGTCCTCCGATACAGTTATCAAGGGTATGGTTTCGGTATGCAACAGAGATGCTTTAGTTTTATTTGATCCAGGGTGTACATATTCCTATGTGTCATCTTATTTTGCACCTTATCTTGTTGTGCCTCGTGATTCTTTGAATGCACCTGTATATGTGTCTACACCAGTGGGTAATTCTATTATTGTAGATCGAGTTTATCATTTGTGTGTGGTTACCATTGGGGGTCTTGAGACCCGTGTGGATCTCTTACTTCTTGATATTGTAGACTTCGATGTCATCTTAGAGATGGACTGGTTATCCCTTTATCATGCTGTATTGGACTATTACACCAAGATCGTGACCTTAGCCTTGCCAGGTATTCCTCGTTTAGAGTGGAGAGGGACTTCTGGTTGTTTCGCCTATAGGGTTATCTCATATATGAAGGCTCGACGTATGGTTGAGAAAGGATGTTTGGCCTATTTGGCGTATGTTCGTGATTTTAGTGCCGAGGTTACTTCTATGGATTCTGTGCCTGTCGTTACTAAGTTTGCAGAGGTATTTCTTTCAAACCTACGGGGATGCCACCTGATAGGGATATTGACTTTTGCATTGATTTTGCTCCGGGCACTCAGCCCATTTCTATTCTGCCGTATCATATGGCCCCGCTAGAGTTGAAAGAATTGAAAGAACAGTTGCAAGACCTCCTTTATAAAGGCTTCATTAGACCTAGTGTCTCGCCTTGGGATGCAATGATTTTGATTGTTAAGAAGAAGGACTGACCGATGAGGATGTGTATAGATTATCGGCAGTTGAACAAGGTCACAATCAAGAATAAGTATCCATTGCCGAGGAATGATGATCTGTTTGATCGGCTTCAGGTTGCCAAAGTATTTTCGAAGATTGATTTGAGATCTGGATACCATCAGTTGAGGACTAGGGCATCCGATGTCCCTAAGACAACTTTTCGCTCTCGGTATGGGCATTATGAGTTCTTAGTGATGTCATTTGGGTTGACAAATGCCCCCACAACTTTCATGGATTTAATGAACTGGGTGATCAAGACTTACTTGGATTCATTCGTGATAGTCTTCATTGATGATATTTTGATCTATTCCCGCAGTCGGGAGGAGTTTGAGCAGCACCTAAGAGTGGTTCTTCAGACTTTGAAAGATAGACATTTATAAGCTAAATTTTTGAAGTGTGAGTTCTGGTTGAGTTCAATTGCGTTCTTGGGTCACGTTGTATCAGTAGAGGGTATTCAAGTGGATCTGAAGAAGATAGAGGTAGTCAAGAACTGGCCTAGACCCACATCAGCTACATAGATCTGGAGTTTCTTGGGTTTGGCGGGCTATTGCCATCGGTTTGTGGAGGGGTTTTCATCTATTGCAGCCCCGATGACCACGTTAACCCAGAAGGGTGCCCAGTTCAGGCAGTCGGACGAGTGTGAGGCGAGCTTTCAGAAGCTGAAGACAGCTTTGACTACGGCGCCAGTGTTGGTATTGCCCACAGGTTCAGGGCCATTTACAGTGTATTGTGATTCATCGCATATTGGACTTGGTACGGTGTTGATGCAAAATGGCAAGGTTATTGCATATGTTTCACGACAATTGAAGATACACGAGAAGAATTATTCAATTCATGATTTGGAGTTAGCAGCCTCTGTTAACGCGCTGAAGATTTGAAGGCACTATTTGTATGGCATGTCATGTGAGGTGTTCACGGATCACAAGAGTTTGCAATACTTGTTCAAGCAGAATGAGCTAAATTTGAGGCTGAGGAGGTGGTTGGAGCTGTGGAAAGATTATGATATCACAATCTTGTATCATTCGGGAAAGGCCAACGTAGTGGCCGATGGATTGAGTAGGAAGTTAGCCAATATGGGCAGTCTTGCGTATATTCCAGTTGGTGAGAGACCGCTTGCTTTGGATGTTCAAGCTTTGGCCAATCAGTTCGTGAGGTTGGATGTTTCTAAGCCGAGCTGTGTGTTCGCTTCTACGGTCACTCGTTCTTCATTATTTGAGCGTATCAAAGATCGACAGTATGATAATCCTCATTTGCTTGTCCTTAGGGACATGGTGCGGCACGGAGGTGCCAAGCAGGTTACAATTGGAGATGGTGGGGTTTTGAGGATGCATGGTCGTATTTGTGTGCCTAATGTAAATGGACTTCGTGAGTTCATTCTAGAGGAGGCCCATAGTTCTCGATATTCTATTCATCCGGGCGCCGCTAAGATGTATCAGGACTTGCGGCAGCATTACTAGTGGAGGCAGATGAAGAAAGATATTGTTGCATATATGGCTCGGTGTTTGAATTGTCATCAGGTAAAGTAAGAGCATCAGAGACCCGGTGGTTTGTTTCAGAAGATCGAGATTCCTGAGTGGAAGTGGGAGCGGATCACTATGGATTTCGTTGTTGGACTCCCACAAACTCAGATGAAGTTCGACACAGTGTGGGTTATTGTTGATAGGCTGACAAAGTCGGCGAATTTCATTCCGGTGGCAGACTCCTATTCTTCTGAGCGATTGGCAGAGATCTATATCCAGGAGATTGTTCGTCTTCATGGTGTGCCCGTGTCTATCATTTTGGACCGAGGTACGCAGTTTACCTTACATTTCTGGAGGGTAGTTCAGTGTGAGTTGGGCACACGGGTCGAGTTGAGCACAGCATTTCATCCTCGAACGGACGGGCATTCCGAGCGTACTATTCAGATTTTAGAGGATATGCTCTGAGCTTGTGTTATGGTCTTTGGAGATTCGTGGGATCAGTTCTTGCCTTTTTCAGAGTTTGCCTACAACAACTTCTACCAGTCGAGCATTTAGATGGATCCCTATGAGGCATTATATGGTAGGCGGTGTCGGACGCCAGTTGGATGGTTTGAGCCAGGAGAGGCTCTATTATTGGGTGCAGATTTAGTCCAGGATGCCTTGGACAAGGTGAAGATCATTCAGGATAGGCTTCGTATAGCTTAGTCCAGGCAGAAGAGTTATACCGACCGCAAGGTTCGTGATGTGACATTTATGGTCGGAGAGCAGGGGTTGCTTCGGGTGTCGTCCATGAAGGGCGTGATGAGATTTGTGAAGAAGGGCAAGCTAAGCCCTATGTTCATTGGTCCTTTTGAGATTCTTGATTGAGTGGGGAAGTGGCCTACAGACTTTCGTTGCAACCGAGTTTATCAGTCGTGCATCCAGTGTTTCATGTTTCCATGCTTCGAAAGTATCACGATGATCCATACCACTTGTTAGACTTCAGCACTGTCCAGTTGGACAATGATTTGACCTATGAGGAGGAGTCGGTAGCCATTTTGGACAAGCAGGTTCGTCAATTGAGATCAAAGAGTTATCCTTCTGTTCATGTTCAGTGGAAAGATCAGCCTGCTGAGGCAGCAACCTGAGAGTCCAAGTCCGATATGCGGAGCCGATATCCCCATCTTTTCCCTGACTCAGGTACTTCTTTTCTATGTTCGTTCAAGGACGAACGATTGTTTTAGAGGAAAAGAATGTGATGACCAAAGGGTCACCACTTGTTTTAAAAGTAAATTTTGTGTACCGAGGTCTTGAAAACCTTTTTTTGTCTCACCTCGTATTGTGTTCGCAGTCCGAGCGCTTTTCCAGAAAGACTTTATGTGAAATATAAGAAAAAAATTAGGATAATTGGCCTTTAAAAATTGATTAAAGTTGACTTTGGTCAACATTCTTGATAAACGGACCTGGACCCGTGATCCAACGGTCACGTAGGGTCAGTAGTAAAATATCAGACTTGGGCGTGTTCCCGGAATCAAATTTCGAGGTCCCAATCCTGAGAAATGAATTCTTTTTGAAAGAAATTGTTTAACTGAAATATTAAGAGTTTTGGAAAATGTAAAGATGCTTGAAATTTATGGTATCGTACCCGTATTTTGGTTCCGGAGCCGGGTACAAGTCTTATATAATAATTTAGTTGAATATATGAAGTTTGGTAAGAATCGAATTTTGTTTGGTACAAGTCGGACCTTTATTTGAGGAAATAGTAATTTCAATGTTCTTTACTGATTTTTATGAAATTGAGGTTGAATATGTAGTTTTTGATGTTATTTTGATGATTTGATTGCACGAGCAAGTTCATATGATGTTTTTAGACTTGCGTGCATAATTAGTTTGGAGCCCTAAGGGCTCGGGTGAGTTTTGGATAGGCCACAGAGTGAGCTTACACTTAGAACATAACAGTTGCAGGTTCAGAGAAAATTGCAGGTCTCTGAAACCAGGCTCCGCAGTTCGCAGTGGAGCCTTCGCGACCGCGGTGGAGTCTTCACGACTGTGGTGGGATTTATGCGGTCCGCGGTGAGCAAGGCTATGTCTTCGTGGCCGCGCTCGATATTTCGTGGTAAGCGGTGGAGCTCTACGGCCGCGGTCCTTTTTATGCTGTTAGCGGTGAGGGTCTGAGAGGGGTATATTTAAACGAGACTTTTCATCCATTTCTCATTTTGTCAAACCCTAAAACATAAGAGGCGATTTTTCAAGACACTCTTTCTTCTCCAAAACACAAGTAAGTTATTTGTAACTTATTTCTTTCACTCCTTAACTTCCTTTTACAAGATTTCATCCTAGAATCTAGGGTTTTGCATGTTGGAATTGGGAATTTTGGGTAGAACCTAGGAATATTGAAATTTGGGGATTTAGACCTCAAATTGAGGTCAGATTCCAAAACCAATTATATACCCGTGCTCGGGGGTGAATTGTCACGACCCCAAATGCCCCGTCGTGATGGCGCCTATCACATTACTAGGCAAGCCAACCCACACAATTAACCATAACAAATTGCTTTTATAAAACCATTTTCTAACGCAGATTTAAATCTCAAATTCCCATAAGAAATGTATAAAACAGCTAAAATGTGCGGAATTCAATAAAACATTAAACAAACACAAGCCAAACATCTGGTGTCACGAGTCTAGAGCCTCTAAATATACAAATCTGACTGTCTAATACATAGCAAGTCTAAAATGCGGGAAAATCGAGGATAGGAGGAAGAAAGCAGGGCTGCAGACGCCATGCAGCTACCTTGTTGTCTCCGGCAAACTCTGACAATGCTGAGGATCCTCACTCTGCCGCTCGGGTACATGGATCTGCACACAAGGTGCAGGGAGTAACGTGAGTATGCCAACTCAGTAAATAACTAAAGTAAATAAGGTCTGAAAGTAGTGACGAGCAGTTAAAAATCATATAGAAAAGTAGATGACAGAATATCAAGTCAAACCCAACAGTTTTAAAACCAGTTTCTTCATAAAGCTTCAGTTTCATTTGAAATACCTTAAATTCATTTACATAGCAGTTTCCAACAGAGGCTTATTTTAAAAGAATAGTGAAATCACCAAAATATCATAAATGGGCCCCTCGGGCAAGGTACCACTCATAAATATAGCCTCTCGGGCAAGCCTATCAGTCACTTGTGACTAAGATCTCATCACTCAGTACTCACACTCTGCACTCAGGCTCAACAATATTTCATAATAGTAATAATCATAATAACCGCTGCGGCGTGCAGCCCGATCCATAGTTTATAGTCGACTACGCTCACTAGGGGTGTACATACTCCAGAGGAGCTCTTACAGCCCAAAGCGTCATATCGATGCGGCGCGCAACCCAATCCAATATATATATATATCTACGGTGTGCAGCCCAATCCATATAAGTATTGCTGCGGCGTGCAGCCCGATCAAATATATATACATATAATATTGCTACAGTGTGCAGCCTGATCCATAATATTTATAATCCTCACCATTAGGTCATCAACCTCTCTCAGTCATTAACCTCACAGCCACTCGGGCATAACAGTAGAAATCAGGGAATTCATCCCGAACAGTTCTCACATTTAAGAAGTAGAGTGATAAAACCAGTTTTAAACATTAAACAGGTAAAACATGACTGAGGATATGCTTTCAATCAAATAGAGTGAGGAGAAACAGTAAAAATGTCCCTAAGGATCTCAACAGGTTGGCACAAGGCCCCAAACATGGCATACATCCTATAATACAGTATAAATGTCTAAAACATGAGATATCATAAGATTTCAAATCAAGTACGCAGCTTGATAGTCGCTACAGGACAGACCAAGTCACAATCCCTACTAGTGCACGCCCACACGCTCGTCACCTAGCATGTGTGTCACCTCATTTATCAAAACAATTCGAAATACTGGGGTTTTGTACCCTCAGTTCCAAATTTACAATGGTTACTTACCTCAAACCGGATGAATTACTACTCTGTGATGCCTTTGCCTCTCGCCTCGGCCTCAACGCGCACCGAATCTACCCAAAATCAGAACCATAACATTAGAATATGCTAAAGGATCGAAGCCAAAGCAAAAATAATCAAATTATACCAAAAATCCCGAAATTGGCCAAACCCGACCCCCGATCTCACATCTCGAAACTCTATAAAAATCACATCAATGGAATCCTTATCCTCTGACGAGTTCATACATACCAAGAATACCAAAATCTGACCACAAATGACCCCTCAAATCCCTAGATTAAAGTCTCAAGTTTCCAAGCCCTAACTCCCCAATTTAGGCTTCAAATTCCCCAAATTTCATGTTTAATTAGGTAGAAATCATAATAGGATCGAGTATTAAGTCCAAAATTCTTACCTCCAATAAGTTCTCTTTGATACCCTCTTCAATCTTTCTCAAAAAGCTCAAAAACCGACTAAAAATGGTGAACTTAGGCCAAAACACGCGAAAATGGCCTTTTAAACATTCTGCCCAGCGATCAGAAGTCCTTCTTCGCAAACGGGGTCAAAACCTCGCGTTCGCGAAGTACAAAAATTGCATTAACCAAAATTCTCTTATGCGAACACGACTACACTATCGTGAACGCAATTCCTCAACCTCTCCAACCATCACGAACGCGCCAGGCATCTTGCGAACACGATGCTTCCTACTCCGACCCTTCGTAAATGCGAGACCCCCTCGCGAACGCGAAGGCCAAATCTCCAGCCTCCCTTCCTGACCCTTCACGAATGCGAGGGTCTACTCGCGAACGTGAAGAACAAATTGTCTGCAACTGCTGAAACAAAAATCTGCAACTTCCTTTAACTCGAAATGGTCTGTTCAACCATCCGAAACTTACCCAAGGCCCTCGGGACCTCAACCAAACATTCCAAAATATCCCAAAACCTCATTAAAACTTGTTCCAACCTTCGGAATGCCCAAAAAACATCAAAACACCAAAATCACATTGGATTCAAGCATAAGAATTCCAAAAACATCCAAATTCCGCTTTCGATCAGAAAGTTTATCAAACCATGTATGAATGACCTGAAATTTTGCACACACATTCCAAATGACACAACGGTCCTACTACAACTCCCAGAATTCTATTACGACCCGTATATAAAAATTTCACTTACCAACCATGGAAAACACCAAAATTCCAATTTCATCGATTCAAGCCTAAATCTACTCCGGACCTCTAAAACACATTCCTATCACGCTCCTAAATCCCAAATCACCTCCCGAAGCTATCCGAACCATTAGAATTCACATCTGAGCCCTTTTTCACATGAGTCAACATCCGGTTGACTTTTCTAACTTAAGCTTACTCAAAAGAGACTAAGTGTATCAAACCTTACCAAAACCTCTCCGAACCCGAACCAATCAACCCGATATCATATAATACTACTGAACAAAGCAATAAGAAGCAGAAATGGGGAAAACGGAGCAGTAATTCATGAAATGACCGGCCGGGTCGTTACATCCTCCCTCCTTAAACAAACGTTCGTCCTCGAACTAGTCAAGAAACATACCTGGAGCCTCTAATAAGTGAGGATATCTGCTCCACATCTCCCGCTCGGTCTCCTAGGTAGACTACTCCACGGGCCGACCTCTCAACTAAACTTTCACTGAAGTTATATTTTTTGACCTCAACTTTCGAACCTGACGCTCCAAAATAGCCATTGGCTCCACATCATAAGTCAAATCATCATCTAACTGAACCGAGCTGAAGTCCATAACATGAGAAGGATCTCCAATATACTTCCGGAGCATAGAAACATGAAATACCGGATGCACACTCGACAAGCTGGGTGGCAAAGCAAGCTCATAAGCCACCTCCCCAATCCTCCGAAGCATCTCAAAAAGACCAATGGACTGAAGACTCAATTTCCCTTTCCTCCCAAATCTCATAACACCCTTCATGGGTAAAACGTTCAACAGAACCTTCTCGCCAACCATGAAGGACACATCATGAACCTTTCTGTCAGCATAACTCTTCTATCTCGACTGCGCTGTACGAAGCCTCTCTTGAATCACCTTCACCTTGTCTAAAGCATCTTGCACCAAGTATGTCCCCAATAGCCTAGCCTCACTCGACTCAAACCAACCAACTGGAGATCTATACCGCCTCCCATACAAAGCCTCATACGGAGCCATCTGAATACTAGACTGGTACTATTGTCATAAGCAAACTCTGTAGGCGGTAGAAACTGATCCTATAACTCTACGAAATCAATGACACAAGCACACAACATGTCCTCCAATATCTTAATAGTGCGCTTAGACTGCCCGTCCGTCTGAGGGTGAAAAGCTATGCTCAACTCCATATGAGTACCCAACTCTCGCTGCATCAACCTCCAAAACTGCAAAGTAAACTGAGTGCCCCTATCTGAAATGATGGAAACTGGGACACCATGCAACCGAACAATCTCCCGGATATAGATCTCTGCCAACCGCTCTGAAGCATAGGTAGTACACACAGGAATGAAATGCGCGGACTTGGTCAGCCAATCCACAATAACCCAAATAGCATCAAACCTCTTCAAAGTCCGTGGGTGCCTAACTACAAAGTCCATGGTGATCCGCTACCACTTCCACTCTAGATTATCCATCCGCTGAAGCAAGCTACCCGATCTCTGATGCTTATATTTCACCTGCTGACAATTGAGACACCGAGCCATAAATCCCACAATGTCTTTCTTCATTCTCCTCCACCACTAATGCTGTTCAGATCCTGATACATCTTCATGGCACCCGGATGAATGGAATACCGCGAGCTAAGGGCTTCCTCCAGAATCAACTCCCGAAGCCCATCCACATTGGGCACACATATCCGGCCCTGCATCCTCAACACCCCATCATCACCAATAATCACATCTCTAGCATCATCATGTTGAACTCTGTCCTTAAGGACAAGAAAATGATGATCATCATACTGGCACTCTCTAATACGATCATATAAGGAAGATCGAGAAATCACACAAGCTAATACCCGACTAGACTCCGAAATATCTAACCTCACGAACCAATTGGCCAAGGCCTGACCATCCACTGCAAGAGGTCTCTCCCCAACTGGAATATTTGCCAAACTCTCCATACTCACCGCCTTCCGACTCAAAGCATCAGCCACCACATTGGCCTTTCTCGGATGGTACAAAATAGTAATATCATAATCCTTTAGCAACTCCAACCATCTCCGCTACCTCAAATTGAGATCCTTCTATTGGAATAAGTGCTGGAGAATATGATGATCAGTAAACACCTCACAAGACACACCATACAAATAATGCCTCCAAATCTTCAACGCATGAACAATGGCAGCCAATTCCAAATCATGAACAGGGTAGTTCTTCTCATGGGGCTTCAAATAATGGGAAGCATAAGCGATAACTCTACCCTCCTGCATCAACATACATCCAATACGAACTCTCAAAGCATCACAATACATGGTATATGAACTTGAAGCTGATGGGAACATTAAAACTGGAGTTGTGGTCAAGGTAGTCTTGAGCTTCTAAAAGCTCTCCCCGCACTCATCTGACAACCTGAATAAAGCACCCTTATGAGTCAACTTGGTCAAGGGCAATGTGATAGATGAGAATCCCTGAATAAACCGACGATAATAACCCGCCAAACCAACAAAGATGTGAATCTCTGTAGTTGAGGACGGTCAGGGCCAACTCTGGACCGCCTCTATCTTCTTTGAATCAACCTGAATACCCTTGCTGGACACAATATGCCCCAAGAATGCGACTAAACTGAGCCAAAACTC
Source organism: Nicotiana tabacum (assembly GCF_000715075.1). Classification (NCBI taxonomy): domain Eukaryota; kingdom Viridiplantae; phylum Streptophyta; class Magnoliopsida; order Solanales; family Solanaceae; genus Nicotiana; species Nicotiana tabacum. The sequence continues at coordinate 115,942,617 of NC_134080.1, read as the reverse complement.
ATACTTGGAGAACTTTGCATAAAGCTTCTTCTCCCTCAATATCTGCAACACAACTCTCAAATGCTCCGCGTGCTCCTCCTGACTACGCTAATACACCAGAATATCATCAATGAAAACTATGACAAATGAGTCGGGATACGATCGGAACATGTTGTTTATCAAGTGCATGAATGCTGCTGGGGCATTGCTCAGCCCAAAAGACATCACCAAGAACTCATAATGACCATATCGGGTCCTGAAAACCGTCTTAAGAATATCTGAATCCCTGATCTTCAGCTGGTGGTAACCTAAACGGAGATCAATCTTGGAGAACACTCTCGCTCCCTGAAGCTGGCCAAACAAATCATCAATGCGAGGTAAAGGATATTTGTTCTTAATTGTAACCATGTTCAACTACCTATAATAAATGCACATCCTCATAGTTCCATCCTTCTTCTTCACAAATAGAACCGGCGCACCCCAAGGCGACACACTAGGCCGAATGAACCCCTTATCAAGGAGTTCCTGAAACTGCTCCATCAACTCCTTCAACTCCACTGGTGCCATACGATATGGTGGAATAGAGATGGGCTGAGTGCCTGGCACCAGATCAATACCAAAATCAATATCCCTGTCCGGTAGCATACCCGGCAGGTCTGCAGGAAACACATCTTGAAAATCCCTCACACCTAGAACAAAATCATATTGGAAGTCTCTGCACCGACATACCTCACAAAGGCTAAATACGAGAGACAACCCTTCCCAACCATACGTTGGGCCTTTAGAAACGAAATCACCCTACTGGGGACAAAATTAGTAGAACCCCACTACTCAATCTGTGGCACTCCCATCATAGCCAACTTCACTATCTTAGCATGATAGTCTAATATAGCACGACATGGAGATAGCCAATCCATTCCCAGTATGACATCAAAATCCACCATACATAACAACAAAAGACCCACTCGGATCTCCAGTCCCCCAATAGTCACCACGCAGGATCGGTACACATGGTCTACAACAACAGTATCGCCACCGGAGTGGATACGTGAACAGGTGAAACAAGAGACTCACATGTGTATCCAAATGACGAGTAAAGTATGATGACACATAAGAAAAGGTGGAACCAGGATCAAATAACACAGAGGCATCTCTGCGACAGACTAAGACAATACCTGTAATCACAACATCTAAGGTAACAACATCTGGTCTACATGGGAGGGCATAGAAACAATCTTGACCACCACCTGATCGACCTCCCTCTCTAGGGCGACCCCTAGCTGACTGGCCTCCACCCCTAGTTTCCTGAGCCGGTGGTGAAGTAACTGTTGTTGAAGTCGAGGGCTAACTCCTCTTTTGAGACGAACACTTAAGAAAACGAGGACACTGCCTCTTCATATGCCCAAATTCTCCACACTCATAATAACTTCCCGCTGCTGGAGATGGGGACTGAAGGGAACCCCTGGCACCGGAATGACCAGTAAAAGGACCTGGCATGGAAGAACCCTAAACTGATGGAGCACAGGATGAAGTCTAGGCTGGAAGGGTACTGAGTGATGAATGACCCTAATGAGAACTGTGATAACCATGACCCGATGATGCCCCACGATAACCTAGGCGAGCTGAATAAGCCTTCCTGAATGGACAGCCTCTGTCGTGCTGAAACTGACCCCTCGAATGAGCACTACCAAAGCTACCAGATCCCCGAGGACTCTTGGCCTCCCTCTCCTCTCGCTCCTAGTAATGAACCGACGCAATATAGCTGGCGATATCAACAACTTCCTCGAAAGTAGCACCTAACACCCTCTCCCTAGTCATGAGAATTCGAAGCTGATATCAAAGGCCATCAACAAACCTCCAGATCCTCTCTCGATCTGTGGGAACCAACCAGATCGCATGACGAGCTTAATCAGTGTACCGCATCTCATATTGTGACACAGTCATCTCTCCCTGACGCAACTGCTCGAACAGCCTGCGCAGATCCTCTTGGCGAGACTGTGGTACATACTTCTCTAAAAAGAGAACATAGAGCTACTGCTAGGTGAGGAGCGCTGCATCAGCAAGCCTATTCTACTAGGATTTTTGTGTTTTATATAATTTTAAAAAAATACCAAAGTAGTCTCACAAATAATATTGTTTATTTTAGCTAATAAGGATTAATTTTACATTTTTATGGTATTAGTTTAGAAAAGAAATAAATATTTTTGGCCAAATTGCAAGAAGTAAAGAATTAAAAGCCAAATTGAGCCCAAATTCGGATTTGGCCCAAACAAGACAGGCCCAATACCCATTAAACCCATTAACCTAAAAAACCCTACTCACTCACCTTTAATACACATTTTTAGACCCTAGACTGTAGATTTGAGGACCCCGCCGTTTTACACCAAAAACCTCCTCCCATCGGATTTGGCTGTTGCTCTTTCACATTTTGAAGAGCGTCTTCATCTTCTTCGTCAAATAAAAATTACAGCAGCCATAGATCTAATAAAAAAGCTCCTTCTTGTTCAACCTAAGCAGAATCGACACCCAGCAATAGCTATGAAGGTTCAGCCATAAACCTCCATTAAACTACCACTGAATACCATGAAAATGTTGTCATTTAAACCAAAAGATCAGCTTCAAAATGAGCAGAAATATCCCAACAAATCCAGCCCCAAAAGATGCTAAAAATGTAGCCAAATAGTCGCAAAACCCACCTCCATTGACCCCATTCTTCAGCTCCAAAGTTGCTGCAAAAACACAGCTCTTTTACCTCACAAACAGCCCCAAATTCTCTGTTAACCCCATCCCAAACTCCAGCCCCGAAACCCAGCAAAAACGACCCCAAAAGCTGCAAAAAACGCAACAACTTCAACAATAAAAAAACAGTAGTTGTCCATCCCCTCTTCTCCACTCAAAACGACCTCAAAATCAGCTCGTTTTTTCAGCGAAAATCAGCTGAAAAACAGCACCAAACATCCCCAAAATCAGCTCGTGAAACCTCCCAAAACAGCCCGCTTCTACTCCCCCTATTTTCACCCAGTTGAAGTTCGAAATCAAAGAGGTCGAGTTCGCTGTCGCTATTTTCTGGCTATGCTCGCTGGTATTTGGTTTATTTGTTGATTTGCAAACCTTCAAAATTTAAATTCGGAAATAAAGGTCCGTTTCCTTAAATATGTATCGTGTCTTCACAAGTTAGTTCATGGATGTTGGGTTGAACAAATATTTCATTAAGTTCCTACATGTCCATATAAATATTCATTACATGTCTCAAAGTGAGTTTGCTTTAAAGTTGGTTTGTGCTTGTTAGCATTAGAATATGTTTAGCCCTTTGTTAGTATGTTTCTTTGTTAGTGTTCTTAAGGTAAATTTATTTGTTATAAGGTTTCTGTTGGCTTCATGATTAGTTGGAAATATGACGTGAATTTGATATGTTTGGTGATGGTGATTTTGGCTTTAAGTATTTTATTAATGGACCGTTTGTTTGGTTTGTGTTTAAGCCGATGGGCCATGTGCTATTGAGATATTTAGTTGATAAAACTTTGGGCCTTTGGTAACTTAATAGATATTGGGTTGTCCTTAATTTATAATATAGGGGATCAAATATCATTAAAACTCTACATATCTTTTCCACAATTTTATATCTCCATAATTTATGGCCTTACAATAATCTCAAATTAGATTTAGAAAAATAATTAATGAACATCGTAGCTTGCTTTAGGCGCGATTAATAAATCATCGCAGCTATGCGTACGGTTCCCGTGGCATGGTTATGATATCTAATCTCAAATTAGATTTAAATCATCTTTAGTTTGCCTTAGTGAAATACAAATCTGTTCTTTTAAAATAAATTGAGATGTGCCATATGCAAACAAAATTCATAACCTATAGCCCTCGCATTATTATTAACTTAGTATAGAATAACACATTTTGAACATTCGTAGTTTGCTTTAGACACGTTTATAATAAAATCATCATGGCTACGGGTACGGTTCTTGTGACGTAGTTGTGATACCTAATTTTCAAATTCGGGAGTACATTTATGTGACTCGGACAAAACTTCTAATAACTTTAAATAAACTAAATATGTTGTAGATCGTGGGTACGGTTCCCGTGACATGATCCGCAATGTGTATCAAACAAACAAGTGTACGACAATCGTGACTTGTTCCAGAATAATTCTATGAAATAATTTAAAAGCGGTTATACATTTTAAAAATGCACAATAGTTTTAAAACATATAGTAAATCACATAATAGGCAAATTATTAATACTTTAAGCGACCGTGCTAGAACCACGGAACCCGGGAGTGCATAACACCTTCTCCCGGGTTAACAGAATTCCTTATCCAGAATCTCTAGTTCGCAGACTTATAAAGTAAAGTCGAAATTTCCTCGATTTGGGATTTTAAAATAATCTGGTGACTTGGGACACCAAATAAACTATTCTAAGTGGCGACTCTGATAAATTAATTAATCCCATTTCGATTTATGTCACTTTAATTGAAAAAACTCCCATATACCCCCTCGGGTGGTAAAAAGGGAGGTGTGACAGCTCTGGCGACTCTGCTGGGGAGAAAAACCCAGAACTTCCGGCTAGAATAACTGTTATACTTGGCTTTATTTATTATCTGATTTTTACATGTTTGGGCCTAATGTGTTGAATATCGCTTTTTACTGCTTTGATATTATTTGAACTGTATATAAAATGTTACAAAATCCTTTTCTCATCTTCGGGGATGTGCACGCTGGTGTGATTCCTTTTTTTCTAGTGTCATACCTTAAATTAGAAAGAGGTTCGGACAAGTTACAAAGCTGGATGGCCTTTTGGTTCCCGGTACGTAGCCCCCCCTCGGCTCGAGTTGTCTGCTTGGGTACACCAAGTCTAGAACAATATACCTACGTTTTAAACCTAGAATAACATAGCCTCATGTCGGATCCCTAGTTGGAACGCTTGTTTGCATCATGTGGATTTGACTTTGGGGACTCAACACAGGGGTTGGGTCCGTCTAGGATAGGTTTACCTAAATTAAAAAGACCATCTTGATGCATCTTACATGCTACTTGCGCTTCTGTTTGTTTCGGCATGCATGTTGGCTGGCTTCTAGAATAGGGAAAGAAAATCAAAAAAGAAAAAAAAAAGTGAGAGGTAGATATTAAGAAAATTCTGAAACTCTGCCGAAATTTTGAAAAAAAGAAAAGTCATTTCAAAAAGAGCCAAAATTTTCAAGTGCCATATTTCCCTAGTTCCGTCAAAACTGACCGAACTACGCAGGTCTGATTCCCACCGGGCATGAGATACGTAGGCAAACCTCTTTAGTTCCGACCCCAATTTTCAAAAAAAATCCAAAAATATTTTCTTTTAGTTCCTTCTTTAGAAATCTTTCCTTAGAAAATTCAAAAAAAGAAGAAGTTTTTAAACTGAAAAATAGCTTCCTTCTTTCTAAAGTCTTTCATATGGAAAGAGAAATAAAAAAAAATCAAAAAGAATAAAAATTCGAGATACGGGTTTCCTTTATTTTAAAGTATTTTTCTCAAAAATTCAAAAAAAAAAAAAAGAAAAAATCTTTTCCTTGTTTAAAAGTCTTTCTTTCAAAAAAAAATTGAAAAATTGAAGTCCAAAATATTTTTGCTTTTCTTTAGAAATGCTTTTGTAAATAAATAAAAACTCAGAAATCCAAAACATTTTCTTAAATGTACCTCTTTCAAAAATTAAGAGGCAACATCCAAAGTCCAAAAATATTTTCTTTCTTCTTTAGAAAAATAGAAAACAAATGAAAATTCAAATAATTTTTTTTTACTTTTAAAATTCCCAAAGTACAAATCAAAAGCAAATGAATTTTTAGAAGTCTTTCTTTTAAAAACAAAACAAAATTCAAAATCAAAAAATCAAAAAAAATAAAAATTGCTTTCTTCTTTTAAACATTTCTTTCAAAAATTCCAACCAAAAAAAAGTTAGTTTATTTACTCTATTTTCGATCTTCCCGAACTACGCAAGATTTGATTCATGCATCGTCATGGTACATAGGCAATCCCCATCGGATTCGATCATAGCCATAAAATTAACTGAGTGAAAAATAAACTGAAAAAAAAAAGATGAAAGAAAAGTTGAGTGAAAAAAAAGAATGAAAAAAAGAAAGAAAAGAAAAGAGAGTGACAAAAAATAAAAGAGCGACAAAAAAGAAACAAAAAAATCAAGAATGATTAAAGAGAGGCAGAAATAAAAGAATAGAGGTACATACTGGAAGGATTAGTTAAGGCTGGGATGAAACATGTAGCCGTTCAAATACATGGTAGAAGTGTTTAACTGTTAGGTGCATTGCATCCCATCGTGCGATTTCCTATATGTTAAATATCTCAAAACTAACAAGGTTGTTGGGTGCGCAAATTAGCCAGGTTCTGTTCAGGTGGTTGATTTTGTCGGTAATTTGGATTCCCATCCTTCACAAGATCCAAAGGCACATATGGCCTCTGGAAGCGCAATCTACCAATCATCAGTCCAGAGCATAGCCCGTCATCGGCTATTCTGCAGCTAGAATCAGCATTTACTGAAGAGAATAGGATGTTGCGTTTCCGCATATTAGAAATGTGGGATGCCTGGTCTAATGGTAGGGAACTGCCAAGTGCCATTCCTGGGTTCCCTGAATTTATCCCCAGGGCAGGTCAGGTTACCAATGCCCCTATGCCCAACCCGCTCATCCCATGTGGGCACCCTCCAATACCCTCCAATGATCCTGGCATGCCTTTTGTGGTTCGCCCCCATGCACCGGTTTCAAGGGCACCGCCTCCAACGTTCGTCTTTCAGGGTCCACAACTTCAACCAGAAATAACATATGTGACCCCGTACCCTTTCACTCAACCTCCACAAGATGATCTCTCAGTGGAGCAAGAAAAGGTTGTTAAAAATCCCGAGCAAGAGGAAATTGCTCGGAAGATGAAGAACCTAGAACATAGCCTGAAAAACATGCAAGGTCTGAGTGGCCAAAAGAGTGTCTCATACTCTGACCTCTGTATGTTTCCTCATGTCCACTTGCCAGTTGGCTTCAAGATGCCAAAATTTGAAAAGTACAACGGGCATGGAGACCCGGTCGCTCATCTGAAACGATATTGTAACTAGTTAGGGGGTGCTGGTGGAAAAGAGGAGCTGCTAATGGCCTATTTTGGGGAAAGCCTCACCGGAATTGCTTCTGAGTGGTATACGTATCAATAAATTACCCATTGGCACGTGTGGGACGATATGGCCCGAGATTTTGTCCGCCAGTTCCAATATAATTTGGACATCGCTCCCGACAGAAACTCTTTGTCCAATTTAAAAAAGAAAACCGCGAAAAGCTTCCGCGAATATGCCGTCAAGAGGCATGAGCAAACTGCCAGGGTAAAGCCACCAATGGACGAAATTGAAATGGTCACGGTTTTTCTGCAAGCCCAAGAGGATGACTACTTCCAGAACATGATGTCTGCTGTGGGTAAGTCGTTCGTTGATGCTATCAAAATTGGGGAAATGATTGAAAACGGTTTAAAAACAGGCCAAATCTTGAGTCATGCTGCTTTTAAAGCCACATCACCAGATGTTTAAAATGGTTCGGGGGGTTTGATGAACAGAAATGTGAGTGAGGAGGGAGCCAAGATGGTTTCAAGCTCGAGGGGGACCCGCAGGTCATTCAGCCAGTCATATGTGCCTCTTATGGTCGCACCACACTATTATCCCCTTCAAGATGATGCTTATGTCGTGGCACCGCCTCCCTATGCGGTGATGAGCGTGCAATCTTACACACAGCCACAACATTACACACAAAACCGAGCTCCACCTCCCAGAGATGCCCATCCTACCAAGCTCTGTATAATCCCCAACCAAATGATCCCCAATAAAATCCTCACCAAAGAGAGACTTTTAGAAAGAATCAGTTCACCCCTATTGATGAGTCGTATTCAAGCTTGTTCCAAAAGCTAATCAGGCTAAATCTATTGCAGCTAGTGGCCCCGAACCGGCCGAACCCCGAGTCCCCCTCGCACCAAGCTGATGCTAGGTGTGAATACAACTCAAGAGCAGTGGGACACAGTACATAGGACTGTTGGACCCATAAAAAGGCAGTTGAAGATTTGATTGAAGCTGAAAGAATTATTTTTCGGGATGAAGAAGCTCCTGATGTGATGAACAATCTGTTGCCTTCCCACAACATCGGGCCATTAGTCGGAATGATTTGTGAAGTTGAGTAATTTGATCCGGCACTGAAGGCCATTGCAGCCATTGCTGAGACAGAAGAAAAGCCAAAAAATGATCGCCAAGCATGAAAGTTTCCCATCAGATGGGAGTCTTAGTAGCCAATCTTGTTATCCTTTTTGCGTCCGGATTATCTCAGGGTGTGATCCGGATGTTTTACCTTATTGTCTTACTTTCTGATGTAAACCCTTCTATCCTCAAATATTGAAAAAAATAAAAAACATCAAACATCAAATGAAATTAATATTTCATTGTCTAGGAATATCTCTTTTCTTAATCTTGTCATTTTTCTTATTCTTTTTTTAGTTCTGTTAAATGCAGATTTCAATAACATTACATGCTTGCGAACTTCATGCCCAGATCCTAAAGTGCTGTCAGACTTCAAAATAATGAATCAACAATTAGATTGCAATGAAAATAAGTTTCAAGAAACAAAACAAAGAGTTGGAGCAGCTAAAGGAAAATTGGCTCCAGATTGGAAAGATCCATACATGGTAACAAGGGTACTGCCAAAGAGAGCGTTGTACCTGGAAAATATCGAAGGAAATGCCCTGAAACAATTGGCGATGCAAATGCAGCCAAAAGGAACTACGTTGGATCCTCTATATAACATAAATGTTCTCCAGTTGGGATGAAGAAGGTTTTTATTCTAGCTACCCAAACACTATCAACCCTTTGAGCCGGTTACTTTTCTTTGATTATCCTCTTTGAAAATTGAAAATGCTATTGAAAAAAAAAGAGATTGAAAAAATGAAAAAAAAATGAAAAGAAAAATACAAAAAAGGAAGAAAAGACAAAGAAAATAAAATGAAAAAATGAAAAAATAGAGAGGAAAAAGGAAAGGAAAAAAAAAGAGAACAAAACAAAACAGAAAACAAAATAAAAATGAGAGTGTCTTAGGTAGCCTCTCACTGGGGTTCAGTCACACCAAAATAAAAATACAAATTCCCCCCAAAAAGTGAAACTGGGGCAGATGTTATACTGGTTCGGCGATGGTTTCGCCTGAAAGGTTCCAAAGTTGTAACTCAATTTAAATCCTTTTTACCCCAAAACCCTGCTCAAGTCCTTCTGATCAATCGGCAAAGAGGTTCAAAATGGGAGGATAAAGTTACTTGGATCTGATACAACAAAATGAAAGAAATAAAATGAGAGAGTCTTATTGGTGAAAACCCACACGGGCACTGTAAGGCGATGGTAAGCAAAAAAATAAAATGAGAGTGTCTTATTGGTGAAAACTCACACGGGCACCGTGAGGCGATAATAAGCAGAGAAATTGAAATGAGAGAGTCTTGTTTTCCTCGCAAAGAGCACTATAAGGCGATGATGAAAAGAGAAATGAGAGAGGTCAGCTCGTAAAAACCCGCAAAGGGCGCCCCTAATCGAAAAGAGGATCCTCACAGCCATCGGCACTAATAGATTCATGGCAAGGTTTCTCAATTTTGAGGCAAAAGTTGTGATGCATTTCTGAGAGTCAGACGGTCTACAAAGATCAGGCATCCAGTCCAAAAGGCATGTCATGTTTATTGAAGTCTGCATGTGCTCCAAATAAGTCCTTCTTTCCTTTCCTCGAAAGGGACACATCTTGTTTAAACTCATTCTCCATTCCAATGTTTGTTTTTCTTTGAATCCCTTTCGGTCTAACTCTGTTTCTGAAACTAAGACAAAGAAATGATGGCAAGACTGATTTACAGGACTTTCGTTTGACACAAGCTAATGTGCAAAAAGGCACCCAGCCTCGTCAGAGGCATCAAGTCGACCTCGACTAGCCATGTCGGCCGATGCTTCAAAAGCAAAACTCTCGGAAGGAGAAAATCAAATTGAAGTGCCTATAAAGGCAAATGAAGTTGAAAAGGTTGAGTCCCACGTGGCTAACCGTCTCGGCAAAAGTTTGAAAAGCCAAGGCATCCAAATCCTCTGAAATTGAAGTTGGAAGAAAGAATCCAGAAATGAAAGGCCTATGAAGGCGAAAAGTTGGAAAAGGTTAAGTCCCAAGCGACTAGCCGTTGCAACAAAGTTTGAGGAGCCAAAAATTCCTCGATACTCTGAAGTTATAAAATAAAAATTAAAATATATATAAAAAAAAAAGAAGTCAGAAGGGAAAGGCCTACGAAGGCAAAATAAAGTCGATAAGGTTGAGTCCCACCGACCAATCGTCATGGCAAGGTCTGGAAAAGCCAGAGTTTCTCCAGAGTCAGAAATGCAGTCGGTCCTCAAGGAACAAGCAGTTGTATGTTGGGATCTCCATCAAAGAAGCCGGGCCAAGATCAAGTGATTGAAACAATCAAGTCCACGAAACCAACCACTATTTCAAACTAACAATTGTTCTTTGTTTGAAAACATGAAACAGGTGCAATCCAAGGCAACCTTGCAAGAAGCAGGTGCAACCAAAAAGAAACTGCGCAAGGGCTAGAAACAGCTTTGCAGCAACAACCCAAAAAGGGAAGTCTCCTCCAAATTCTTTCCTGCATTTTTATTCATTTTTTTTAGATTAAAAAAAAGGAAAAAAGAAAAAAATGAATTAAAAATAAATCATGGTAGCCTAGGGTCCCCAATCTCTAGCTACGTTTTTTCCAACATAGGGTCCCATTCCCTAATCGCTGCGAGCATACCCTGGCAGTCTTTTCTATTATAGGGTTCCACTCCCTAGTTGATCCCCGGCATAACCCGAGGACCCTTTTCTGGCATAACCCGATGACTTTCCCGGCATAAGCCGTGGATCTCCCTGGCATAACCCGAGGTCCTTTTTCTGGCATAACCCGCTGACTTTCTCGGCATAAACTGAGTACCTTTCCGGCATAACCCGTTGACCTTCCCCGGCATAACCCGATAACAATTTCCAGCATAACCCGAGGACCTTTCCGGCATAACCCGTGGACCTCCCCGGCATAACCCGAGGACATTTTTTCTTTTTTCTGGTATAACCCGATGACTTTCCCGGCATAACCCGTGGACCTCCCCGACATAACCCGAGGACCTTTTTCTTTTTTGGCATAACCCGATAACATTCGCAGCATAACCCGTAGACCTCCCTGGCATAACTCGGGGACCTTTTTCTTTTCCGGCATAACCTCATGACTTTTCTGGCATAACCCGTGGATCTCCCCAGCATAACCCGAGGACCTTTTTCTTTTCCGGTATAACCTGATGACTTTCCCAGCATAACCCGTGGACCTCCCCGGCATAACCCGAGGACCTTTTTCTTTTTCGGCATAGCCCGATGACGTTTCCAACATAAACTGAGAACCTTTCCGGCATAACCCGGTCATTTTTCCGGCATAACCTGGTGATCTTCCAAACATGGGGCCTCCGATCCCCATTTGATTACATTTTAGATATATGTCCCCACTAACTAATCACTTTTTCTTAGGGATACACAATCTCGATTGTAATTGCTTTCAATAAAGAAATAGTTTAGATTTTTGTTACATTAACTCACGAAATTTTCCTATTGAAAATTGGGCAGAAATATTTCGTTCGTTTGTTTGCTTTGGTGCCTGAACAGGTTTTCACCGTGAGGCACAAGGTTTGAGATGACCAAAAGATGAAGTCTCAACCCAAATAAAAGAAAAGAAGAATAAGAAAAGAAGTTGAACTCAAAGTATAGAAGCAGAGAAAAACTGTGGAATGCTCAAGACATGATGGAGTCACGAGCTTTGCATGTCCCGCCTTGATCCGAAAATACGAAGAAGAATGAACCAGTGGTCGCAACTAACAAGCATCAAGATCCAGATCAGAGCCCGCATGAAGAACCAACCAAGACTCAAGATCAAACTTCAGAAGACTCATAGATAGGAATCTTGTAACTCGTAGCTGATAGGCTTAGTTAGTCCTTTCAATTTTGATTTTTGATGTAATAATAGGACCACAGATCAGAACCTCGACAGAACGGAACCTTACTCGGCTCTCCACCTCGGTACACTCCATCACCTTATTCACTTTGGAACTACACGTGGCCTGATTCCTTTATAGCCAAGGATATGTAGGCAGCTCAGATACCAGGGCTCTGTCGCATTCTCTTTTCTCTTAGTTTTTGGTCTCTCTAAATAAGGGTCAGGTCAAAAAACATGTCTCATCATTCTTTGTCTGAAAACTCTTCGCATTTCCAGTCATAGAGGGGCAGCTGTAGACATGTGATTTTTGACCCTCCCCAAAATTTTACATATTTTAGCATTTAAATGCTTAATTTTAATCTTGACTCTTTTATTTTATTTTTATCACAAAAAATAAAAATTACAAAAATAGTTTCATTAATGTTTTGTAGTCATACTATTCTACTAGAATTTTTATTTTTTTATATAATCTTGAAAAAATACCAAAATAGTCTCACAAAATAATGTTGTTTATTTTAGCTAATAATGATTAATTTTACATTTTTATGGTATTAGTTTAGAAAAGAAATTAATATTTTTGGCCAAATTGCAAGAAGTATAGAATTAAAAGCCAAATTGAGCCCAAATTCAGATTTGGCACAAACAAGACAGGCCCAATACCCATTAAACCCAATAACCTAAAACCCCATACTCACTCACCGTTAATACACATTTTTAGACCCTAGACCCTAGATTTGAGGACCCCACCATTTTACACTAAGAACCCCCTCCCATTGGATTTGGCTGCTGCTTTTTCACATTTTGAAGAGCGTCTTCATCTTCTTCTTCAAATAAAAATTACAGCAGCCATATATCTAATAAAAAAAGCTCCTTCTTCTTCAACCTAAGTAGAATCGACACCCAACAATAGCTATGAAGGTTCAGCCATAAACCTCCATTAAACTACCACCAAATACCACGACAATGTTGTCATTTAAACCAAAAGATCAGCTCCAAAATGAGCAGAAATATCCCCACAAATCCAGCCCCAAAAGATGCTAAATATGTAGCCAAATAGTCGCAAAACCCACCTCCATTTACCCCATTCTTCAGCTCCAAAGTTGCTGCAAAACACAGCTCTTTTACCTCACATACATCCCCAAATTTCTTGTTTACCCCATCCCAAACTCCAGCCCCGAAACCCAGCAAAAACGACCCCAAAATCTGCAAAAACGCAGCAGCTTCACCAACAAAAAACAGTAGCTGTCCAGCCCCTCTTCTCCACTCAAAACGACCTCAAAATCAGCTCGTTTTTTCAGCGAAAATCAGCTGAAAAATAGCACCAAGCATCCCCAAAATCAGCTCGTGAAAACTCCCAAAACAGCCCGCTTCTACTCCCCCTGTTTTAACCTAGTTGAAATTCGAAATCAAAGAGGTCGAGTTCGCCGTCGCTAGATTTCGGCCATGGTCGCTGGTATTTGGTTCATTTGTTGATTTGCAAACCTTCAAAATTCAAATTCGGAAATAAAGGTCCGTTTCTTTACGTATTTATTGTGTCTTCACAAGTTAATTCATGGATGTTGGGTTGAACAAATATTTTATTAAGTTCCTACATGTCCGTGTAAATATTCATTCCATGTCTCAAAGTGAGTTTGCTTTAAAGTTAGTTTGTGCTCGTTAGCATTAGAATATGTTTAGCACTTTGTTAGTATGTTTCTTTATTGGTGTTCTTAAGATAAATTTATTTGTTATAAGATTTCTGTTGGCTTCATTATTAGTTGGAAAAATGATATAAATTTGATAAGTTTGGTGATGGTGATTTTTGCTTTAAGTGTTTGATTAATGAACCGTTTGTTTGGTTAGCTTTTAAGCCGATAGGCCATGTGCTATTGAGATATTTAGTTGATAAAATTTTGGGCCTTTAGTAACTTAATAGATATTGGGTTGTCCTTAATTTTTAAAATAGGGGATCAAATATCATTAAAACTATACATATCTTTTCCACAATTTTATATCTCCATAATTTATGGCCTTACAATAATCTCAAATTAGCTTTAGAAAAATAATTAATGAACATCGTAGTTTGCTTTAGGCGCGATTAATAAATCATCGCAGCTATGGGTACGGTTTCCATGGCATGGTTGTGATACTTAATCTCAAATTAGATTTAAGTAGAAGCATCTTTAGTTTGCCTTAGTGAAATACAAATATGTTCTTTTAAAATAAATTGAGGTGTGCCATACGCAAACAAAATTCATAACCTATGGCCTTCGCATTAATATTAACTTAGTATAGAAAAACACATTTTGAATATTCGTAGTTTGCTTTAGGCATTTTTATAATAAAATCATCATGGCTACGGGTACGGTTCCCCTGACGTAGTTGTGATACCTAATTTCCAAATCCGGGAGTATATTTATGTGACCCGGCCAAAACTTCTAATAACTTTAAATAAATTAAATATGTTGTAGATCGTGGGTACGGTTCCCGTGACATGATCCGCAATGTGTATCAAACAAACAAGTGTACGACAATCGTGACTTGTTCCAGAATAATTCCATGAAATAATTTAAAAGCGGTTATAAAGTTTAAAAATGCACAATAGTTTTAAAACATGTAGTAAATCAGATAATAGGCTAATTATTAATAGTTTAAGCGGTCGTGTTAGAACCACGGAACCCGGGAGTGCCTAACATCTTCTCACGATTTAACAAAATTTCTTATCTAGAATCTCTAGTTCGCAGACTTATAATGAAAAGTCGAAATTTCCTCGATTTGGGATTTTAAAATAAACTGGTGACTTGGGACACCAAATAAACTTTTCCAAGTGGCGACTCTGATAAATTAATTAATCCCATTTCGATTTATGTCACTTTAATAGGAAAAACTCATATATACCACCTCAGGTGGTAAAAAGGGAGGTGTGACAGCTGCGGCCATAGTAATTGAGACCGCCTGAGCCAAACCGGGACACACTGATAGAATCTAAGCTAAAGCCTCCTGAAAGCCTGGAATCACAATAGGCACAGCTGGTGCCTGAGCTGGTGCTGCTGGAGCGTTCGCAATTGGACCTGATCCTGAACTGGGGTGGCTGGTGGATCTGCAGATGCTGCCCTAGTTGCTGTGCGGGCCACACCCCTGCCCCTATCACGACCTCAACCGCGTCCTGGCTTCTAGTGGACCTAGCTGGTGGTACTGGTGGTCGTCTATCCTGACTTGTAGCACGTGTCCTCACTATCTGTGAGAGAATGTTATAACAGAAGTTTAGTACTCGGATCAACAGATTCGCACGACAAGAATTTTAAGAATATGAAGTTCTTCCTAAAGGTTTTGCAACATCTCGAGGATAAATACAGACGTCTCCGTACTGATCCGTGAGAATCTACTAAACCGGTTCATGACTCGCGAGACCTATGTAACCTAGGTTCTAATACCAACTTGTCACGAGCCCAAATGCCTGGTTGTGATGGCGCCTATCACATTACTAGGTAAGCCAACCCAAACCATTAAACACAACAAATTTCTTTGTTAAAACCATTTTCTAACACGGATTTAAATCTCAAATTCCCATAAGAAATGTATAAAACAGCTAAAATATGTAGAATTCAATAAAACATTAAACCAACGCAACCAAACATCCGGTGTCACGAGTCTAAAACCTTTAAATATACAAATCCGACTGTCTAATACATATCATGTCTAAAATGCGGGGGAAAAACAAGGATAGAAAGAAGAAAGCAGTGTTGCGGATTCCATACTTGCAGTCTCCAGCAAACTCTGACAATGCTGAGGACCCTCACTCTGCCGCTCGGGCACCTGGATATGTACATAAGGTGTAGGGAGTAATAGTAATAATCATAATAACCACTGTGGCGTGCAGCCCGATCCATAGTTTATTGTCGACTACACTCACTAGGGGTGTACAGACTCCAGAGGGGCTCCTACAACCCAAACATTATATCACTGCAGCGTACTCTAAATCGTGGGTCAAGTAGTTCTTCTCATGCTTTCTTAGTTGTCTAGAAGCATATGCTACAACTTTACCATGCTGCATCAGCAAACAACCCAACCCAACGCCTGAAGTGTCATAATAGATAACTAACCATCGTTCCCTTCTAGAAGCGTTGGAACCGGTGCTGAAGTTAATCTGTTTTTTAAGGCCTGAAAACTTCGTTTGTAAGCATCAGCCATTGAAACTTTGCTCCCTTCTGGGTCAACTTTGTTAAAGGTGCCGAAAGGGAAGAAAATCCTTCCACAAATCTCCTGTAATAACCTACCAAACCAAGAAAGCTACGAATCTCCGTCGGTGTTGTGGGTCTAGGCCATGTCTTTACTGCTTCAATCTTTTGTGTATCCACCCGGATGCCTTCACCCGAAACGACATGCCCAAGGAAAGCTACAGATTTTAACCAGAATACACATTTAGAGAGTTTTGCATACAACTTCCCTTTTTGTAGAGTTCTGAACACAATATTCAAATGATCTGCATGTTCAACCTCTGAACAAGAATACACCATTATATCATCGATAAATACAATTACGAACAGATCTAAAAAGGTACTGAACATACGGTTCATCAAATCCATGAATATTGTTGGGGCATTGGTCAAACCAAACGACATAACACGAAACTCAAAGTGCCCATATCTGGTTCTGAATGCTGTCTTCAGAATATCTTCATCCTTAACCCTTACCTGATGGTACCCTGACCTCAAGTCTATTTTAGAAAAACACTTGGCACCTTGCAACTGATCAAATAAATCGACAATCCTCGGGAGCGGGTACTTATTCTTGATCGTTACCTTATTCAACTGTCTATAATCAATACACATCCGTAAGGAACTATCTTTCTTCCTCACAAATAACGTAGGTGCTCCCCACGGCGATGTACTAGGTCTGATAAAGCCCTTTTCAAGCAAGTCCCTTAGCTGTTCCTTTAACTCTTTCAGCTCCACGGGAGCCATTCTATAGGGAGGAATCAATATTGGATGAGTATCTGGTAGTAGGTCAATTGCAAACTCAATTTCTCACTTTGGCGGAAGACCCGGAAGTTCAACGGGAAACTCATTAACCACTAGGATGAACTGAATGGTTGGTGACTCTACTTCCACATCCTGAACCCGAACTAAGTGATAAATACAACCCTTTCTAATCATCTTCCTTGCTTTGAGATAGGAAATGAATCTTCCTCTCGGCGATGCTATATTACCTTTCCACTCCAAACAAGCTCCCCTAGAAATTGAAATCGGACTATCTTTGATCTACAATCAATATTGGCATGACAAGAAGCCAACCAATCCATACCCATTATAACATCAAATTCTACCATATCTAACTCAATTAGGTCTGCTACGGTAGATCGACCATGAACTACTATTATACAACCCCTATATACTTGCTTAGCTATCACTGAGTCCCCAACAGGTGTAGACACCTCAAAATGTTTAACCAATTCATGTTTTATTTCAAACTTACTAGCAACCAACAAAGTAACGTATGATAAGGTGGAACCTAGATCAATCAGTGCATATACATCATATGAGGAGACTGATAATATACATGTAACAACATCAGGCGATGACTCCTGGTCTTGTTATCCTGCCAATGCATAAATGTGGTTTTGAGGACTGCTCGGGCTAGATGCTCTGCCTCTGCATCTACCACGACTCATTGGTGCTCGTGGACCTTGCCTTAGGGGCAATACTGATGATGGCGAACTAGCTATAGATCCCGATGGCTCAGCTATGATTATATCACCTCTCATGGGACAATCCCTCATAATGTGGCCCGAATAACCACAAGTATAAGAAACACCTAATCCCATATGTCTGAGAGTGAAATGTTATACTAAACTCAACCCAGGTACACAACTATGTCTACATAGATCATTCGAAATGAGATGTAAACTGAGTCTCCCAATCCGATATGATAGAAATAGGCACCCCATGCAGATGAAGTACCTCTCTAATGTTGATTCTGGCTAATTCTCTTAATTGTAAATAGTCTGAACTGGTATAGAATGAGCCAACTTAGTCAAACGATCTATAATGACCCAAATGGCATCAAACTTCCCCGAAGTCCGTAGTAATCATGCCAAAAAATCCATAGTGGCCCGTCCCATTTCGACTCAGGTATAGGCATCCTCCGAGTAATTCCACCCGACTTTTGGTGCTCATACTTTACTTTTTGGTAATTCAAACACCTAGACACAAATCCACAATGTCCCTCTTCATACTGTACAACCAATAATGTTGTTTCAAATGTTGATACATTTTTGTAGCTCCCGGATGAGTAGAAAATCTTGAAGATGAACCTTCTCCATGATCAACCATGCCAAATCTCCTACCTAGGGAACATATATGTGACCCTTGATCCTCAGAACTCCATCATCATCAAGAATTCCTCTCTTGCCTTTCCCTTTGACACCTTACCCCGAATCTTACGCAACTTTGAATCATAAAATTGCTGGGATCTAATATGCTATAGTAAAGAAGACCGTGCTTCCACACAAGCTAGAACCTTACTAGGCTCAGAAATATCATGTCTCACCATACTATTTGTGAAGGACTGTACATCCATAGCCAAATATCGCTCCGCTACCTATAACGATGCTGACCTAACCATACTCACCGCCTTTCGACTCATGGCATCCACCACTATAATGGTGTCAGAAACCAAATCGCGAGTCATGGTGGCAGCTACACCCACCCTGGGTAAGCGAACCACTTTCCTAAAAAAATAGAACAATTTATCTAAACGGAAAAATGATCTGTCAAGCCAATGTTAGATTAGAATATTAACACACTTCTTCCTATTCTTATTGTCCACAATAGTATCTTTCCCTTTGGGGAAAAGCTCACCCACTCATTTGGAACCTAACTCCCCAACTTTATAAACAAATGCCAATTTTAATGTATCTTGATCCATTATTTCTGGACCCATCTCCAGTATCTATTTGTATCTATTATACAAATATGGATTTGTATCCCTATTATATCCCAATGAATATCCCTTCCAATAATTTCAAAACAATTAGCAAAGGATGTAACTATACTATCTTAGCAATATAAAGCATACTCCGAAGAGGGATCGTTGACAACAACAAGAACTCCAGTGTTTAAATTCTCCTACTTTGCATTCGAATATTGGGGGGAGGGGGGACTATTGTATATTAGGACACTAAAGGTGTCAATGAAATTGGGGACTGCTAGAACCGAAAACTGTATCTTAAACATAAAATTTTGAAAGTTCAGTTGTTTGAAAGATCTCAAATCAGGACAGAGGACTGAATGAACAGCTGTAACGACCCGACCGGTTGTTTCATGAGTTATAGCCCCATTTTCCCCATTCATGCTTCCTTATGTGTTATTTAGTTGTATTGTGTGGTATCAGGTCAGTTGGTTCAGGTTCGGAGTTGTTTTGGAGAGGAATGAGATACTTAGTCTCCTATTTTGAAGTTAAGTTGGAAAAGTCAACCGGATATTGACTTATGAGTAGATGATCTCGAATGTGAGTTTTGATGATTTGGTTAGCTCCGTTAGGTGATTTTGGACTTAGGAGCGTATTCGGAATGTAATTTGGAGGTCTGTGGTAGATTTAGGTTTGAATTGGCAAAATTTGAAATTTGGCGTTCCTCGGTCGGTAGTGGAAATTTTGATATTGAGGTTGGAATAGAATTCTGGAAAATTTGAGTAGGTCCGTGGTGTCATTTGTGATGTGTGTGCAAGTTTCAAGTTATTTGGACGAGGTTTGATAGGTTTCGGCATCGTTTGCGAATTCGAAAGTTTAGAAGTTCTTAGGCTTGAATCTGAGGGTGATTTGGTATTTTGATATTGTTTGGAGTGTTCCGAAGGTTTGAATAAGTTTGGATAGTGTTATACGACTTGTTGGTGCTTTTGGTTGAGGTCCCGAGGGCCTCGGGATGAATTTGGATGTTTGGCGGAAGAGTTGGAATGGAATTGATGCAGTTGAGGTGTTGCTGCTTCTGTTATTTATGCACATGCGGATTAGGGACCGCATGTGCGTGGTCGCAGATGCAGAAGGGTGGAAACAGATGCGGTTTTGGGCCAACTGGAGCTAGATCGCAGGTGCGGAGGTGATGTCGCACCTGCGAGCCCGCAGGTGCGAGGGGAGAGCCGTAGATGCGGAAATTGGTGGATAAGTGGAATCCGCAGGTGCGCTTGATGGACCGTAGATGCGGTAGTGCAGGTATGTTCATTTAGACCGCAGGTGCGAGTCTTCTGGGCAGAAACTATAAAAGCCACACTTCGCAAATTTTTGCCCATTCTTCATCATTGTTGGCCAGATTTTTGAGCTCTACGCAGTGATTTCAAGAGGGAATCAAAGGGTATCAGTGAGGTGAGTTACTTGTGCTTTAGTATTTGTGTTTGTGATGATTTTTCCACTATTTAATCATGAAATTAGTGGGGATTTATGGTAAAGTTGAAGGGTTAGGGCTTGAGTTTTAGAGAGTTTTGATTGAGAATTTGAGGGGTCATTTGAGGTCAGATTTGGATGATTTTGGTATGTATAGACTCAGGAGTAAAGGAGTTTCTAATTTTGCAATTTTTGTCGGATTCCGAGACATGGGCCCGGGGGCCGGGTTTGGATGAATTTCGGGATGTTGGGTTGAATTGCTAGTTTTCCATTTGGAATTGATTCCTTGGCATATATTGATTGTATTGTATCATCTTTGGTTAGATTCAGGACGTTTGGAGGCCGATTCTAGAGGCAAAGGCGTAGCGGAGTAGGATTTGGCTTGGCTTGAGGTAAGTAATGCTTCCAAACTTGGTTCTGAGGGTTTGAAACCCCAAACAATATGTTATGTGATTAATATTGAGGTGAAGCAAATGCCAAGGGACGGGCATGTGGGCATGCACTGTGAGAATTGTGGCCTGGTTCATTCCATGGCACCGTTTAGTGACTCTTTCTTGTTGATATTTGTGTTATGATTATATGATAAAGGAAATGAACTGTAAATCATGCTAATTATCATGTTAGGGATTCTCACCAATATTGTTGAGACCCGAGTGGTTGTTTCTTGCAGTCATCTCATTAGTTTCATTGATTTTCTGTACTCAGTCTTACTCATGAATATCATATCATGTCTCTGTCTCAGTTGTTATTATTTGGCGCATCATATCATTGTTCCGGGCTAGTTTTCATGGCATTGTGAGCCCGTGAGTGAGACTGGAAAGTGATGACTGAGAGAGGGCGAGGACCTGATTATGAGTGACAGTTATGGGTCGGGCTGCACGCCGTAGCAAATTATTAATTATGCCTTCATTGTCTTATTATAGTTCTTGGGACGTAGGATCCCCTCCGAAATCTGCACATCTACAATGGGCGCGGATGATATTATTGAGGGACCGATTTCCCCGGACATGGATTTGTCTGAAGTATTGATATATATGGAGATGGATTTTTCCACAGGGACGGATTTCCCTTTTTCCTCGGTACCTGATGGCTTATAGTTAGTGATGAGTATGTTCCGGGATGAATTTACCTGGGCTGAATGGCCATATGCGGTACTGAGTGTTTGAGTGTGTGTGTGTGTGTATATATATATATATACCTAGAGATGGATTTCTCCTCAGGGTTGGATTACCGTTGTTCCTCGGTATTGGATGACTTGCAGTTAGTGTTGTATATGGTCCGGGATGGATTTTCCTGGGCCGGATGGCCATATGTAGTACCGAGTGGTTGAGCACTTGAGAGTGTGAGCATATGGTGTATTTCATATATTTTGTGCATTGGTATGTAGAGTTAGCTGAGCTTTATATTTTACATTATTCATATCTATATTTATTTCACTATTGAGTTTTATTCCTGATAGAGTAGCATGCCTACTTTACTGCACAACTTATTTCTATTTTCTGTTAAGGCTACGTTCGTCACTATCTATCAGTCCAAAGGTTGGACTTGTTACTTACTAAGTTGGTGTGCTCAGTTTCCCCTGCACCTTGCGTACAGATCTAGGTTCTTTTGGTCCTAGTGGTAGTCAATTATTGAGGTTGCAGGCTTTGGAGATTGTTGAGGTATCTACATAGTGTTCGCAAGCCTTGACCCTCCTTCTCTATTCTAGTTATGTTTCAGTTGTATTCAGTGAACATTATAGTAGACTATGCTATTTCTCTAGACGCTCATGTACTCTGTGACACCCTTGTGTTGGGATGGTTGTATTGTAATATGAATCTTTCTTTTATGTCTTAAACAATTTATTTAAAATGATGAAAGTTTTTTCACAAATGATTTGATTTTAGTATTGTGGTTTGGGGTTGCTTTGAGTTGAGGCCGGCCTAGTTCCACGATAGGAGCCATCACAACGGGTTGAGTTTGGGTTGTGACAAGTTAGTATTAGAGCCTAGGTTACATATGTCTCATGAGTCATGAGCGGGTTTAGTAGAGTCTTGCGGATTGGTATGGAGATGTCTGTACTTATCTTTGAGAGGCTGCAGAACCTTTAAGAAATTTTCACATTCTTGAATTCTTATCGTGTGACATTGATTCAGCTTGAAATGTAACTTTTTGAATTCCTTCCACGCGTTTGTATGCGCGCATGAGCGCTCGGTATCAGCTGTGCATCGACAGCTTGTGATTCCCTGGACGAGGGGCAAGATGTGATTTTTGTGTATTGATGTTGGGCAAGTCTGTAGGACTTGAGTCCGGGCTTTGCCCATAGCTTGGGCATTGAGGTGTTGATTGTGTGAGCATGTGCTTTTGGATTTATATGTCAAGTAGTGTCCCTATTAGTAGAGTTTGTGGCTGAATGGTTATGTGATGAGTATGATGTGACTGCGAGATGTGTTCATGTGATTTGGATGTGACGAGAAGGGTCTGCTTGAGGGTAGAAAGAACTATTTGGTGTTTGATTTCCATCTTGATTTGTGTATAGCCCTGAGCCATAGGTTTGTTGAAGGATTTAGTTTAATCTCACTATGGTATTATGGCAGTAGTAGAGTATGGGCATTATGAGTTTCTGTGTGTTTTCACCTATGGCTTTGAGCCAAGTGGGGGAGTCTGCCATTGATAAGTTATTTGCGCGGTTAAGTACCGTATTAGTTTCAGTTTGAGGTATACTAATGAATCAGTTATGGCTTATAGGGGTTGAGATCGAGTATGAATCTAGTAAAGGAAACCTTGGATAAGGGTTGTTTTATGCTTTATGGGGGTATGAGAATCATAGAATGATATGAGTGTTATCGGCGAAGGATGTAATGTGCATGGAACATAAATCTATCTGGTTGCATTAAGGTGGGGTTACTTCCTTAGGTGTTGCTGTACTAATGGGGAACATGTCGTTCGACTCGTTTGATCAGTTTAATTGAAACCTGAGTAGAGTGGATGACTCCCGAGAATGGTTTTAATGGATTCAAGATTATTCCTAATAATTGGGGATCTTCAGGATATGTATTTGGCTAGAAACTGAGGTTTACCTCTGAGGCTATCTAGACTTGTGGCACTTCTATATCATTATGGATTATACATATCAGTATTAGGAAGGTGAAGGTAATGGCTTTAGATTCGTAGGAAGTCTCCTCAAGGTAAGTGTTTTGAATGTGGTGCTTTTGGGGATATTTAAGAGAGTATTCAACGACTTATGAGCCTTAGGCTGTGTGGTTTTATGCTTGGGTCTCGTGTGGTGAGTTTGGGTTGAGGATTGCGGTATTAGGGCAAGGAGAAGTGTCAATTCGAAGGTAATTTAAAAGGGAATTCAATAAATAGGACAACTGGGTAGTAGGTCGGATTGATATGGTAAGGGATATGATTAGTTCTTTGGGTGCTTATTAGGTAATGAGTTTCTACAGGTGTTTCGTTGCAATGCTCTTGAGTTTTTGGTGACCTGCGTAGCTTGGTTGAGTTAGAAGGATTCAATCTTGACGGTTTGGTTTTGTGCAATTAGGATTCGGGGAGTTCTTGGTGGTTTCTACCACGGTTAGAGATGTATATTTCCTACTGGCGTGAGGAGCAGGTTATTTATAGTGATTTTCTCCTAGATAAGATCAAATGGAAATATCTTGGCTAGTTAAGTACATAGTTACTTGTGGCTCGGAGTGGATTATAAAGTTCTTATATTTATCATAGGATGGCATGGTATATGCGGTATATTGTGTATGGTTGAGATTTGCATGTGTTAGGTCACGGTTTAGTTTTGAAACGAAGGTCATAAATTCTTAGACAACATGAACAATTTCAGATAACTAGGTGAATGCTATTACTAATTGGTGTGGATCGACGAGGGTATACATTTCAGAAAGGGCTATGTGCTTGAGTTAAGGATACTTCATTGGTTTTGTGGCACTCTCTTGTTAGATCGACTACTGATATTCAGGTTTGCTTGGTGGCACAGAAGAATTATATGAGTATCCCTTATGGAATAATCGAGTATCAGAGGTGTGTTAGATGTACAGGCGGTGGAGTTGGGATCGGATATGGTGATTTGTTTGCTTTATAGGTTTGGAGACTAGGAGTTCTCATAAATAGGTTATGTCGTGGTTGTGGACCGCATATATCGGTCTTGTGTGGTGACTATTGGGGGGTTTGGAGACTCGAAGGGATCTTTTGTTGCTTAGTATGGTGGATTTAAATGTGATATTGGGTATGGATTGGTTGTCTTTGTGTCGTGTTATTTTGGACTATTCCGCTAAGACGGTGACGTTGCCTATGCCGGAGGCGCCACGGATTGAGTGGCGAGGTTCGAAGAATTTTTTTCCCAGTAGAGTGATTTCATTTTTGAAGGCCCAGCGGATGGTTGAGAAGGGTTGTCTTTCTTATTTGGCCTTCGTGAGGGATGTCAGTGCAGAGACTCCTACCATTGATTCAGTCCTGGTGGCGAGGGATTTTCTGGGCGAGTTTCCTGTCGACCTGTTGGGCATACTGCCAGACAGGGTTATTGATTTCGGTATTGTTTTGGTGTTGCGCACTCAGTCCATTTTCTATTCCACCATATCATATGTCACCAGCGGAGTTAAAGGAGTTGAAGGGACAACTTCAGAAACTCCTTGATAAGGGTTCATTGGTAGGCTAATATGGATGTGTGTTCTACATCGAGTCGGCTTTGTTGACTCCAGATTTGCTATTGTTGAGGGATGTGTCGTTCAATTGTTATTGAGCTTATTCGTGTTTTGGGGTGATCTATGGGTTACCTTTTCATGTTGCGAGGAGTTATGATTTGTTGGTTATATGCACATATAGTGCGGTTCTATTGGGGTCTCATAGCGGAATTTGAGTGAGACGGGTATTTGGGTGTTGCATGACTGATTGCGCATTGGATATGTTCTCTTGGGCTAGTATGGCATTACATCATTTACTTCTTTGTTGTTATGGTGATTTACTTTGGTACTAGACATCAAATTGCGCGTGGCTGATGATTTTGAGCATGGTGACTTGAGGTATCTCATGTGGACTAGTGTTTGGATAAGGTCACGCACTGCAGCAAAGTTATGCGGAGGTATGATCCATCGGGTTAGATTCGTGTGTTCTGGTTTTACGATGTTGTTTACCTTGAAAATGGTATTAACAATTATATTTGATTTGTGGTTCTAAAAATACATGATTTATCTTAATACAAGTTGTTACGTAAATATTGCTTAGTGTAAATGAGGAAAATAAGAGATGAAAACCAAAGCTATCACAGAAACGAGCCTCGAACTGGATGGAACAGAGGCTTCGAGGCCTATTTAGGGCGGTTGGTAGTGAGCTATTGGTGAAGAAACAACGATAATGGAGGCCTAAAAAATGGCCTTTTGCGGTTAATAAAGGGCAATAAATGAAGAACAATAAATGAACAATGAATTAACAATGAAAGAATAAGTAATAAATGTGTAGAACAATTGTTTAAGCAAAAAGCAGAGAATGTTGTACTGTATTCAATAGTGCATATTTGATAAATGATCTGAATCCCATTTACAAGATGACAAGGGTCCCCTTTATATAGGAGAGAGGATCCTTACATAGTACACGTCTAATCATGATGGGGAAATGCTATTGGTACAGCTGTACAATGGTCCAATATGGATCTGTACTATTCTTTGCAGACTCTGTCAGTCCTCATCACGTGCCCTAGGGAGTCTTCCAACTTTTCATAACGGTCGTCGATTTCCATTCTGCCTCGAGGTACGTCATGACGAGTCTTTGATATGCCCTGGCGAGGTGGCTGCTTCGAGAATGAGCCTTGGGTTGTGCTTCGATCCTATCGAGGTCGGGCTCGAAAATGCCATGGAAGCTTTAAAATAGGTCTTCCCTAATTTTTACTGTATACAGATAGTTCCCGCATTTCTTAGAATGAAATAACAATGAACGGTTTGAATTCTTCAACTTCAATGCATCCATCATTATGTTAGTTACACCACGCGATTGGTTGATGTGACAAAAAGGGACGTTCAAAAGTCACGTTCGCACAGCACTGGAAAAGCCTCGAACTGATTACGATGGTTGTCCGTCCTTTGGCTTTCCCCAATACGCACTACTGGCCCCTATAAATACCCTAATTCTCCACTTCTTACTTCTTTCTTGGCCTTGTTTCTCACTCAGTTTTCTCTTTTCCTCTGAAATCTTTTAGCAGAAATGGCTAAAACCTTTAGAACCGTTCCCCAAAGTGATAAAGCTTCTTTGTCTTCACGCTCGTCTAAGGGCAATCCCATAGTCTTGAAGAATGCATGCCCGAACCCGATGAGACATCCTCCGATTTTATGGTTGACAAGTTTTCTTCGAAACTAGGGCGGTGCAAACCCATTTCCCGATACATTAGTCTGATAACCGACACTGGGAAGGTGAAAGCCGACTGCCACTGGGAAGAGGCGGTGCAAGTGGAGGTGCCATCTCGGGAGGACGATATAACGACACACAAACCCGGATCGATAGACCCCGTAATCCTTAATTTCTGTGAACAATACCATGTGACGCTCGGTCAAATTCATCCATTATTCTGACGAGTTGTCTACATGATTAGGCACTTTGGAAACATGGCTGAGGGGGTACGTTTTACCCTTGACCATCTGATTAGGATGTACAGCCCCCGACTTTATCGAGGCAGCTTGATTAAGCATCAGCGTCAGGCTGTGAAGTCTTTCTTTGACTGTACCGACGAAGGCATGGACAGGGGGTGGATGAGTCACTTTGTCTTAGGACTTCGGATCTAATTCCTATTGTAATGGTGCCATTCCCCGAGGAATGGAACATGAATCGCAAGTGAATATGTCGATTGAATATTTTTCCTTTCCTTTGGACCATTTTCCCCCTTGAACTAACTTCCTTCGTTGGTGTAGCTGTTTAGTGGTACCCTAGCACGGTTAAGGATATTTTGGACTGGGTTTGCTAACTCGATTCGACTTACCTGTATGCTAAGCGTGTATGCCGCGATCTGTCCAAGGCCCGATGGGAAGCTAAAAACCACATTAAGGTTTCTCTCCTTCCGTACTTGAGCTCGTTATCAGGGTTACCCCTTAACCATATTCTCAACTTCCGTGACTTCCTTTTGCGTTTGTGCATGACTGGGAGATGCCTCTTTGATGAGGGAAGAATCCTCCGGGGAGGCGGATACCTCAAGTCTTGCCCCGGAGAAGAAGAGAAAGAGAAAATCGCTGAACAAATCCTCGAAATCGAAGAAGGTGAAAGCTCAAAATCCTAAGGTTGATTCAGCGGCCCTAGCTTCGGAAGCCGCGGAGGGCCCCCGACCTAGGGGAGAAGAGAAGGATGACTCCCTACAGGCTCCATAGGTAAGAGGAAATGCGTCTACTTCAGATCATGCTGAGCCGATGGTTGTTGAACCGAAGGCTTCTAAACCGAAAGTCGTTGATATTGTCCTAGCACGGGCCGAATAGGCTCTCGAGGGTGGGTCAGGTGATTCCCCTAAGCCGATCGATGACCAAAACATTTCCCAAGTTGAGGGGCATTTGGTAGATGAGTTAGATGGCCCCAACTTTGAAGCTCCCAGGAGGCAAGAGGAGGCCCCGATTGGTCCAGTCGGGGTTATTGATGTAGGTGATTCTTTGTCGGGTCCGGCATCCTTTCCGAGGGAGATACGAGATGCCAAAAATAGAGAGACTTCTGATTGGGGGAGTTCCTTGGGGGGAATTACGTATTTGAAGGATTGTTTACTGGGGTCGACGAAAACCCCGAGCTTAACGCCTCGCTTATTTTTGAGGAAGCTGAGAGGCTATGTAAACAGGTAGTCATTTGTTGACTCCGCTCTGAGCTTTGATCTCCATCTTCCTGATTTTGTTTTTTTTGTGCTTTCAGGCTATAACGCTTTATAATCGAGCCTTAGCTAAGTCCCAAGCTGAGTTGACTCGTTATGTGAAAGAGTGTGGGAAGCTCTCATCAAAGGCCGGCGAGCTCAGGGCTCTTTTTACCAAAAAGGAGGAAAAGCTTAATGACCTTTGGGCTCATTTAGAGATGGTGTCTCGAGAGCGGACCAATCTAGCTGAGCAGGTAATACAGTCTTCGCATGTTTTTATTTCCATGTTTGTTCGTCTTTAGTATAAAACTCTGGGTTAATCCTTGCAGCTTGAGAAGAAAGATGTCTTGATGAGGGAGGGGCTCGGAGCCAGGGATATTGAGATTCTCGAACTCAAGCAGTGTGTGGATGAGATAGCCTCCGAGAAAGATGCCCTTCAGGGGAAGTTGACCTCAGTCGAGCATCATCTTCTAGACGTGAGAGAGGATTCAACTAGTGGCTTAGAGAGCGGTTGAGATGAAGAGGAAGTGAGGGTCAAGCTGTCGAGGGCGCAGCCCTTGAGGGAACTTCACCCGACCAAGTGACTTCGGTCGAGGATTAGGCTTTCTTTTCTTTCTATGTAAGGGCCCCTCGTGGGCTTTGTAAACATCTTTTACCAATATAAGAATTTCTTTATTTCGCCTTCGATTTATGTTGAATTCAATTGTATGACTCTAACGACTAGTCCAACTGCTGGACCCGGAACATAACAAACCCTTAGGTTATTAATTGATTGATACAATGCTTCTTAAAGTCCTTTGTTATTTTTTTGACTAAGCTTAGATTGATTTGATGCGAGCTTAGGTCATCGGGACTTCTGAGTCCGAATTGGGGGAGAGCTGGGTCACGTTGATGGTCCTCGATTGAGAGTTTTCTCGAACTAGCCTTTGGACTTAGCTACCTAGAGTGTTTGCTCGATCATCTAAAAATAAGGATAGCTCTTAGGCTTTTACAAATAGTCCCCGGGTGATAGTTTGCTCGAAATCCGGTAGCCCTTGAGTGAAAATTTGTTTGAATTTGAAATAAAGATAGCCCTGAGGCTTTATATACAGTCCCTGAGTGAGAATTTTCTAGAACATATGTAGCCTTTGGGCTTGATAGTCAAGTGAACGTTTGCTCGAACTCGACATGAAGACAGCCTTGAGGCCTTTTAGGCTGGCCCTTAGGCTCTTATGCACCGGCCCTTAGGCCTTTTAGGCTGGCCCTTAGGCTCTTACACTTTGGTCCTTAGGCTATTAGGTTGGCCCTTAGGCTCTTATGGGTTGGCCCTTAGGTGCTTTTTAGATTGGGTCGATGCGACCTCTGATATGGCTATAGTTTTCCCTCATTTTGGCTAAAGGCTTTTGATTATGCCTTGGCATGTATTGTGTTCGTTCGACTCTTCGACGGGTCAAACGAGAACCTCGATTATGGTTCGATATGCGACGATATCTGAGTACCTCAGGAGGTTCACTCAAAGGCTAAGTTTGTGAAGCCTTTTCATCGGAGACTGATTGTTTTCAAAGCCCTTTTATTATTCAGAGCTGATATTATCGGAGCTCCTTTGCTTAGGCTGAGGGTAGTCACATTAACCAGTTCTTTTCGAAGTATTTTCAAAGTATTTGAAGGCCTTTAATTTTATGGCGGCTATAAGACATCTCCGAGCCGTGTTAATTCGACCGGAGCCTTTTGATGTGACCGTAGTCTATATGTTCGGCCGTAGCCTTTAGTCCCCGGGTTAGATGACCTTGGTATCTATATCGAGGGTATGCCTTTTTAGGGGTCTTATAAGTTTGATATATAGCCTCGGCCTTAATACCGGGGTTCTTCCTTTCTAAGGTCTTATAAGTTTTGGCATGCCTCATTGAGGTCTTACAGATTTGTTGTTGCCTCGTTGAGGGCTTACGAGCTCGAAGTTGCCTGATCGAGGTCTTACGAATTCAAGTTTTTGATGGCTCGGTAAGCTAACTGTCGATGACAGTCTCCGAGTGTTCAAGAGTTTTTGGCCCTTGAGCCATCTTATGAGAAAGTAATGAACTTCTTCAAGTGTTTCGATAAGCAAAAATGGCTTCTTTAATTACTTGATATATGCGTACATATTTTTCGCATTTGGGGGCTCGATTATTCTATGTGGACACGGTTCATTTCACCGTTTGGCCCAATATAACATTTCCCTGTCAAGGTCCTCCCAAGCATTGTTCAATTTCTTTGAAGAGGTGAGATGACCTCCCGGGGCAATGCCTCCCAGCATTTAAGGTTGATTGAAGAGAAGCCATGGATACTTGATAAGTTCTCCTTAGGTAGCATATGGATGTTGCCTCGTTAAAAACCTCGCCGGTAAAACCAGTTCGGGATAAAATTCGGTCTAAGGGAAAAAGAGCACAACACATGCTTTAAAACCCAAGATTTTTGAGTCGAAGGGTGCTTCAGCGTCTTTCGTGAAACACCTGTAAGAAATCGGTGTGAAACACCTGTAAGAAATCGGTGTGAGTCATAAAGCAAAAAGGGAGAAGGTTATACCTTAGCAATAATAGTGTTTGAGCATCGATATGTTCCAATTTCTTGGAAGTTGCTCGCTTTCCATGGTACTAAGTTTGTAGGACCCCTTGCCGACTATTGCGAGGATGTAGTATGGTCCTTCCCAGTTCGGGCCTACCTTCCCTTCATTAGTGTTTTGAGTGTTGAGGGTGACTTTCTTTAGGACTAAGTCACTGACTCCGAAGTATTGGAGGTTTTTTATCCTGTTATAATATCTCTTGATCCTCTGTTTTTGGGCGGCCATTTGGACTAGTGCAGCCTCTCGCTTTTCATCTAGTAGCTCGAGGATTATAGTCATGGCCTCGCTGTTCGAGTCCTCAGTGGCATGCCAAAATCTGGTGCTTGGTTCTCCGACCTCGACTGATATCAGAGCCTCGAACCCATATACCAAAGAGAATGGTGTCTCTCCTGTGCTTGACTTTGAAGTTGTTCGGTATGCCTATAGTACTTCGGGCAATACCTCTCTCAATTTTCCATTCGCATTTTCTAACCTCTTTTTCAAGTTATGGATGATGGTCTTGTTTGTGAACTCGGCTTGTCCATTCGCACATGGGTGATAGGGCGTTGATAGGATTCTCTTGATCTTATGGTCTTCAAGGAATTTCATCACCTTGCTGCCTATGAACTGCTTCCCATTATCATATGCAATCTCGTAAGGGATCCCGAATCGGCATATGATGTGATCCCAGATGAAGTTGATGACTTCTTTTTGTCTTATCTTCTTAAAGGCCTATGCTTCCACCCATTTCGAGAAATAGTCAGTCATAAATAGAATAAATTTGGTTTTACTTGGTGTCGCTGGTAAGGGGCCAAAGATCTCCATCCACTATTTCATGAACGACCATGGTGATAAGACTGAATGTAGTTGTTCACCAGGTTGGTGAATCATCAGCGCAAACCTTTGGCATTTGTCACATCTTCGAACGAATTCCTTGGTGTCCTTCTCCATGATGTCCTAAAAATGTGACAATCGCGGCTTTTCATAGGCGTCAACTTTTCTTTTTTCATGTCAGCACACCTAGATAGGTTTGATGCATACCCATCAGGCATTCTCAAATTATTAACCCAATCACAAATCTCTCTTCACTCCTCCAAGGTGAAGGTAAAACTGACCTTGGGTTTCTGAATCTTGTTATTCAAATATATCAGGTACAACTCACTTCGCCTACAATATTCCTTTAAGTCCATCCTGGCCTTCAAGTTATCCTTTGTATTGTTGTTGACATCTATCACAGTATTAACCAAGTTGTCAAAAAAGTTCTTCTCGATATGCAAGACATCAAGATTATGCCAAAGAAGATTGTGCTTCCAATAAGGTAACTCCCAGAATATTCTGTTTAGTCCACTTGTGTGTAACACCATAACCAGGTATCTTATTAGCCAAAGGATACTCTGTTACCTTAGGCAGATCCCTAACTCTATTCCAAATCTCTTCTTGAGACAAGACGGATTATGTCTCATCATAATCAGTTTTGTTTTTCATAAATGCACTAGTATTTCTCTTGAACTTATGATCCATTGGTAAGAACCGGCAATGGCTATTAAATCATGTGTTCTTACCTCCATGTTTCAAAGTGAATGCCTTTGTATCTTCCGTACAAGTAGAGCAAGCTAACTTTCCGGCAGTTGACCACCCGGACATCGTTCCATAAGCAGGAAAATCATTTATAGTCCATATCAAAGCAACACGCAATCTAAAGTTTTGCTTAGTTGATACATCATAAGTTTCAACGCCTTGATGCCATAATAACTTCAACTCATCAATCAAAGGTTGCATGTAAACATCAATAAACTTTTATGGATTGCATGGACCTGGAACAATGCAAGTTATAAACAAATATAGACTTTTCATACATAACTTAGGTGAAAGATTATATGGCATAACAAACACCGGCCAACATGAATATGATGGAGCATAGACTGCAAATGGAGTGAATCCATCAGCGCATAATCCCAACCTAATATTTCTTGGTTCAGTAGCAAAGTCCAGGAATACCCTATTGAAATACTTCTATGCTTCTCCATCTGAAGGATGACATAGAACACCATCTGATCTTCTATGGTTATAATGACATCTCATATGAGGAGCAGATCTCATTGATACATACAACCTCTTTAACCTTGGTATAAGAGGTAAGTAGTGCATCGCCTTCACTGGGTTCTTCTTCTTTTTATTATATGTGGCATCCTTGTAACGAGGCTTGTCACAGAATTTGCAGTTCTTTAGAGATGCATCATCCTTATAGAATAACATGCAACCATTCTCACAGCAATGAAACCTCTCTAATGAAAGACCCAACTTGGAAACTAAATTTTTCACCGTGTAGAAATCTTTGGGTAGGTCAATGTTACACTGATTAAGTTCATTCATAAGCCCAATGATAGAATTCATGTCCGATTGAGAAACGGAACTATCTGATATAATCTTAAGTAATCGAACATCAACAAACAACTTGGAATGCATTGATCCTTCATACAACAGACAACTAGCTTCCTATAACTCTTTGAAAAACTTTTTAGCCTAATTATATGGTTCAGATTGGGCTCTCGGGAACATCTCAAAGGCATCCCTCAACATGTCATTGAATCTAGAAATTTCAATATTATTATCCACTATGGGACTACCCTCATCACCACTAAAAGAATTATAAAAATCAACATTATTTACGCTATCCCCATGAGCAGTCCATACATAATAATTTACCATAAATCCCTTTCTAAAAATATGACATATAACAACATCTTCTCCTAATAATTTAACACACATGCAATTCACATAAGGGCACCTAATCGTTCCATCAATACGAAAATCATCAATTGTCCTTACCTTAGCGATAAATCTAGCAACCTCTTCTTTAAATTCATCCCTTAACCCCACACGATTAGGATGATTCCTATTATACATCCACCTACGATGGGCCAATGCCATCAACACAAACAAATTTTGTTTTTAATTTATAAGATATTTAAAATTATTTAGTTTATTTAAAGTAATTAATAGGTTACACCAATTCGAAGGTTCATTCTTTTAAAGTATTATATCTTTTTAATTAAAATTCATTAATACTTGAAATCTTACATTTATCACTATTCTATGTTATATAAATCTGTCAAAATATAAATTAAATTGAAATAGCTTCTTATATGTTCATAAAGTACGCACATGGCCAATAATTTATAAAATCTACAAATTCCTTTTAATGTAGCAATTATTAAGTTTTGAATTTAATATTAATCTATTCAATAAATTAGGAACTGATAATAAGCTTAACCTCTTATACTTAAAACAAGGCTTTAAATTATAACTACTTAATACAATTCCAAATTATTCTTCTCTAAAGTTAACAATTTCACATATACAGAAACTTCGGAATTGTTAAAACCACATATAGTACTAACCTCAATTTCAAAAGTAAATTTAGTTTCAAGTGTAACTATTAATACATCCATGGAAATTGTAAAAATAAGTCTATGGCAATTCTAAATAAATATCAATGAAAATTCTAAAATAGTTTCAAATTTAATTCAATTAGAGAACTAAAAGTATTGTCACGACCCCGGTTCGCCCTCCATGAACTATCGTGACGACACCTAGTCTCTAAGACTAGGTAAGCCTAAATTGTGGAAGAAAAACCAAAAATTTGCGGAAGTAAAATAATTTAAAACAGAAATAAAGCAGTAATAATGTTTAAATGTGCCGCTCGACATACACCATGTTTAACTCTCAATACCAAAACATAAATCCAAGACCCGAAAACCTATAAATCACAAGCTAAGATCAATACTATATAGCTCTAACTCCGGAATATCTAATAAGAACAGAAAAATATAGAAGGGCTAAAAAAGCAGGAATAGAAAGGGACTTCTCGGTCTGCGGACGCAGAAGATGTACCTCGAAGTTTCTAGAGTAGTCGCCTCCTCAAGGATGAAAGGCCTGAGTAGCGGTACCTGGATCTGCATATGAAAAACACACACAGAAGAGGCATGAGTACACCACAGCGGTACTCAGTAAGTGCCAAGCCTAACCTCGGTTAGGTAGTGATGAGGAGGGTCAGGGCCCTACTGAGGTTAAATAAATAATAAGATGACAGGATAAGATAAACAGTACAATTGAGAATCTACAGTAAGAATCTACACAGGATAACAAGGAGTACAATAACGGAAACAGAAATAAAGGCAAACACTAGGAAGTACCACTCATAACAAGGATGATAGTCGGGGATCTCTTGGTATCCCGAGGATCTCTTGGTATCCTCAGTATATGCGAGAGATCTCTTGGTATCCCGAGTATCTCTTGGTATCCTCAATATATGCTAGGGGTCTCTCGGTATCCCGAGGATCTATTGGTATGCTCAATATATATGCTAGGGATCTCTTGGTGTCCCGCACCTCAGTTCAGATCATAAATATGTACAGAGATCTCCCGGGATGTCGCCCCGTAGTCCTAAAGTAAAACACACAGCAGCAACACAAGATTACCCAATTAAGCTAAAGTTCGTACCAAGTATACAGTTAATTCTAGCCTAACATGCTTCATGTAATGAAATTAAAGCAATTTAAGCAAATAGACAATTAGGTCAACTAAACATGCTTTTCTAAACTAGCAACAGACTAAATTCGCAAGTAGAATAAAATGGGAAAAAGAACTCAATTGAAATACTTAAGGAAAAACCAGATTTGCAACAATTAGCTCAAGTACGTGCTCATCACCTCACGTACAAGGCATTTCAATTATCAAATATATCATATCCTAAGGGGAAGGTCTCACACACAAGGTTAGACAAGCCACTTACCTCGAACCGGCTCAAAATCAACTAGAAACCACGCTCTTGCCACGAGTACTCGACTCCAAATGGCCAAAATCTATTCAATTCAATTGCATAATGTAAATAGCACTTCAAGTAATTGATCCCACAATTAAATTCTAAGATAATACGCAGAATTATGTAAAATGACCAAAACGCCCCTCAGGCCCACATCTTGGAATCGGGTAAAATTTATATTTTCAGAATCCTCACGCTCTCACAAGTTCATGCATACCAAAATTATCCAAATCTAAGGTCAAATCCCCAATTAAAAGTCGAATTCCAAGTCTAAGAACTTTCTTCCAACTTTCCCCAATTCTCATCTCAAATCCGAAATTAAATGATGAAACTAACTATATATTGATGGAATATAACTAGAAAGGGTTAATGAATCGTTACCCAAATGATCTCCTCTTCAATTTCCTCTCAAAATTGCCTTCTCCCGAGCTTCAAATCGAATTTTCAACTTTTGAAACTAAACCATCGAAATTTCCTATTTCTGCCCAGATGTTTCCGCATCTGCGGTCAAGAAACCGCACTTGCGGTCCCACTTCTACGGAGAATCGGCTGCATCTGCGAAAATCACTAACGTCCCAAAAATCCACTCATGCGATACATTTTCTGCACCTGCGACATCGCAGGTGCGGTATCCTTCTCGCACCTGCGGCTCCTGCTGGACTTCCCTAATTATGCTTCTGCGGTTGAAATGCTGCTTCTGTGGCTCCGCACCTGCAGGACCCAAACCGCTGGTGCGGTTATGACAGATACCAGCAATGCAAAAATCTTCCTAAGTCCAAATTAAACTTCTGTTAAGCACCCGAAACTCATCCGAGGCCCCCGGGACCTCAACCAAACATGCCAACCAATCCTAAAATATCATTCAAACTTGTTCCAACCTTTGAAATGCTCAAAACAATACCAAAACACCAATTTAACCTCGGATTCAAGCCTAAGAACTCCAAAATTCTATAAATACGCTTTCGAACAAAAAGTCTATAAAACCTCGTCCGAATGACCTGAAATTTTGCACACACGTCACATTCAACACTACAGAGCTACTCCAACTTTCGGAATTCCATTCCAACCCTCGGACAAATCTAACTATTGGACCGGAAACTCCAAAAATTCAACTTTCGGCATTTCAAGCCTAAATTAGCCACGAACCTCTAAAACACAGTATGATCACGCCCCTAGGCCCGAAATCACCCAACAGAGCTAACAGAGTCATCAAATTTCCATTTCAATGTCGTCTTCATACTGTTCTGACTACGGCCAACATCCAACACTTAAGCTCTCATTTAGGGACTAAGTGTCCCAAAACTCTCCGAAATTCAACATCGAACATCCCGGCAAATCAAAATAGCAGAATTAAAATTGGAAAAGTAGTTAATAGGAGATCGGGACGTTAATTCTTAAGACGGTCTGTCGGGTCATCACAAGTATCTAAAACCTAGAGGCAGGATTCTTAATGTAAATAGATTCATAATTTGATTTTCAACAAGATAAATTTGGTCCCTAAATAAATTCTAAAATGTTATAGTCTTCTATAACAAGATGGGGACAGTAGGGGTAACAAGATGGGGCAAAATGAAGGGGTGAGGGAAGGGGGCGGATATAGGGGATGGGTTTAACAAAAAGGAGGGTTGGGGAAGAAGAGGTAAGAGAGTGACGTACCTTTTCCAGCGAGCAACGGGCTAGGGGGGTTGGGGACTAAATGGAGGAGGAAGAGAGAAGAAAGAAAGAAAATAGAAGAAGAAAGAAATGGGGGCGGGGCTGGGGTTTTAAAATAAATCTGCGACTGATTCCGTAGCAAAACTAGCAACCATTTTAGTCACAACTTTAAAAAATAATTTGACCAAAATTTAAATAAATGTGTGTCCGTTTCGGTCGCAAATAGTCAAATAAAATTGTTTGACTTTTAGTTTCCGAGTGAGTCCGTCGTAATTTTTTATCCCTGATGTTTGTGGCAAACATTGCGACCAATGTTATCGGAAAAATAGTCGAAAGAATTAAAAAAATGTAAAAAAATATTATTTTTGAAAATTTCGACCGAATCAGTCGGAAATTTCCGACTAATTTTTTTGGTCGGAAATTTTCAGTCGCAAATTATCTCTTTTTTTTAGTAGTGAACATCGGGTTCCTTAGACTTGCTCTTCTTAGATGGGCCGTCACCAATGCAAGTGCCCGTATAACCAGAGGAAGGAATAGCAGAAGACATGGTGATGGAAAGTATAAATTTGAAAGTTTGCTTTTAGAAAGAGGGGGTTGCAAAAAAGCTTTAAGAAAACTCGAAGAAGGAGGTTTGCAAAAGTGAATGATGAAAGTGGTGTGAAGGGGAGAAGTTTATAGGCGGTAGAATGCGAGGCCATCATTAACTAGGTAAATGGCGAAAATACTTGTCGAATCATAGGGCAACATGTGTTCGGCTCA
The DNA here is from genome assembly GCF_000715075.1 of Nicotiana tabacum. Lineage (NCBI taxonomy): Eukaryota > Viridiplantae > Streptophyta > Magnoliopsida > Solanales > Solanaceae > Nicotiana > Nicotiana tabacum. Next base: position 115,904,662 of record NC_134080.1, on the reverse strand, counting down.
TTTAATGCAAAGAGACTGGCGTCCTTTCAAGTGTCAGAAACTGTTTAAGAACTTTCCCTCCAAGAAATAAAAGGTCTTATCTATTTCCTTGTCACTTCAAGTTGATTCACCTAAAGTAGGGGGACTATCTGTATATGGTAAAATTAGCAGACGACAGGTGGATGTTCATTAGGTGAACACATGGCAGTAAAGACACGTAGCAGACAACTCAGTGAATAAGTGACGTCGAATCCAAGTTTGTGACCGATGTTGTATGAATCCTAGTGACATCAAGACCTGAAAGAAGAATTTGAAAGCCTGTTACCGGTTGAAAAAATAGCACTAAAGGAGTAGTGTATGGCCCCATAAAAGTTTGCCAAGAATTTAAAGTTTCATGGTGTCAAGGTAAGCTAATGTGTTAGGAGGACTGTACTTCAAATTTTTGGACTTGCAATGCATCGTGGAGTTTGTAGAATATTCTTTTGCAGAAAATAGAAATTCTATAGTTTATTACGCGATCGCGGATCCATTCTGCTGACTGCAGAATTATCGCAGAATGAGTCAGAAGAACTCAATTTTTGCAGGTTATTTTGCAGTTCAATGTGCGACCGCAGATTCGTTTCGCGGACCGCGTATCTTTCGCATAATCAATACGAAATTTTTTGGAGGAAGATTTCGCGGCCCAACATGTGACAACCGAATTGTTTTGCAGACCACGAATCAGTCGCTAACCTGACGGGATGTCACGACCCCGGTTCGCCCTCCGTGAACCATCGTGACGGCACTTAGTATCTATGACTAGGTAAGCCTAACAATGCGAAAAATAAACTAATTTACGGAAGAAATAATAAAAACGAAATAGTGAAGCAAAACAGTGTTTAAAAGTGTTGCCCGACATACACAATATCAACTCTCGAAATCTAAATACTTTTTCCAAAACCTGGAATCTCATGATCACAAGCCTTTGATTGTCTACAAGTATCTAACTCCAGAGTATCTAATAGAGGAAAGAAAAAATACAGAAGGGCTAATACTAAAAAGGGGGAGTAGAAAGGGACTCTTCGGTCTGTGGATGCGGCAAATATACCTCGGAGTCTCTACAAGCGTCTCCTCTCAAGCGTGATGAGTTTGAGTGGAGGTAACTGGATCTGCACATGAAAGACATGCATAGAAAGGGCATGAGTACACCACAGCGGTACTCAGTAAGTGCCAAGCCTAACCTCGATCGGGTAGTGACGAGGAAGGCCAGGGCCCTACTGAGATTAAATGAAATATAAGGCGTGACAGTATAAATAAAACAACAGTTGAAAGATAATATAAGAATCAATACAGGATAATAAAGATAACTATAACTGAAATAGAAATAGAAACAATCACCTGGAATACCACTCTTCTCAAAGATAATGACTGGGGATCTCTCAGTATCATGAGGATCTCTTAGTACCCTCAATACATTCCAGGGATCTCTTGGTATCCCGAGGATCTCTTGGTATCTCGAAGATCTCTTGGTGTCCTCAATATACATGCTAGGGATCTCTCGGTATCCCGCACCTCAACCCAAATCATAAATACGTATAGGGGATCTCAGGGGTTGCTATCCCATAGTCCCAAAGTAAAACACACAGCAACAACACAATGAATACTCAATTAAGCTAAATTTTGTACCAAGTAAAACAGGTAATTCTAACCTAACATGCTTCACATAATACAATTACGATAGTTTAAACAATAAAGCAATTAAGTAAATTAAACATGTTTTTCTAAGCTAACAGCAGGTTTAAATTTCAAATAGAGTAAGCAAGAAAAGAAAACACAATTAAAGCTACTTAAGTGAAACAGTATTGTCAACAATTAGCACAAGTACGCACTCGTCACCTCACGTACAAGGCATTTCAATTACCATAATACCAAATCCTGAGGGAAATGTCCCCCACATTAGGTTAGGCAAGCCAGTTACCTCGAACCGGCTCAAAAGTTAACCCGAAACTACGTTCTTGCCACGAGTACTCGACTTCAAATGACCAAAATGCCCCTCGGGCCCATGTCTCGAAATTGGGTGAAATTTACATTTTCAAAAACCTCGTACTCTCACGAGTCTATACATAACAAGAACACTTAAATCAGAGTTCAATTAACCCCTCAAATACTCATGTTAAACTCTCTTATTTCAAGCACTAGTTACCCATTTTTCCCAAATTTTTCACCACTAATTAGGTCTTTAATCACATATAAACGAGTTATGAAGTCAAAAATATTACATCCAAGTGATTCCCCTTTGGCTCCTCAGAAATCACCCTCAGAAGCTTCAATCCCGTTCAAAAATGGTGGAAAAATGAAGAAGGGTCGCGGATGGGCTATTTAAATTCTGCCCAGATATTCCTTCTTCCCGAACGCGAAAGGACCCTCGCGTTCGCGAAGTACAACTTGGCCTGGGTCCAGATTCCTTCATCGCGAACGCGATGCAAAACTTCCTCCTCCTACGCGAACACGGGAATACCATCGCGAACGCGTAAGTAAAAACCTCCCAGCTTCGCGAATGTGGGAGACACTTTGCGAATGCGAAGCATTAATTCCTCACCAGCCCCAGATTCTCTTCGCGAACGCGATACCCCATTCGCGAATGCGAAGAAGGAAACTAGAACTGGCTGCTGCAATATTTTTCTGCAATTTTTAAATTCCAAAAATGATCCGTTGAGCATCCGAAATACACCCGAGGCCCCAGGGACCTCAACAAAACATGCCAACCAATCCTAAAACATTATTCAAACTTGTTCCAATCTTCGTAATGCTCAAAACAACATCAAAACACAAATTTAGCATCGGATTCAAGCTTAAGAACTTTAAAAACTCTCAAAATACGCATTCGATCAAAAAGTCTATCAAACCTCGTCCGAATAACCTGAAATTTTGCACACACGTCACATTCAACATTACGGAGCTACTCCAACTTCCGAAATTTCATTCGGCATTTCAAGCCTAAATTAGATACGGACCTCCAAAATACCATCCGAACACGCTTCTAAACCCGAAATCACCCAACAGAGCTAACAGAACCATTGGAATTCCATTCCAAGGTCGTCTTCATACTGTTCTGACTGCGGTCAAATTTTCAAAACTTAAGATCTCATTTAGGGATTAAGTATCCCAAAACTCTTCGAGACTCCCAATTATCCCCCCCCCCCCCCGGCAACTCACAACAGCAGAAACAAACACGGAAATAGCAGTTAATAGGGGATCAGAGCATAAATTCTTAAAACGACCGGTCGGGTCGTTACACCAGACCTAGACCAGATTTAGAGTACTATTTCGTGATTCTCATACCTGTTCCGCCGTCCTATTCGTGATCTGAGACCTTACTCGAAGGGTTAATTTTTGAAAAAAATTTACCCAACCCTATTTTAATAAGAAAACTTAAGGGGGGCTCATTTGAAGGGAGAATTTAAAAAATTAGAGACTAGGGAGAAAGCTAGAGAGAAGGGGAAGTTCTGACACTTTTACACTTAAATTCTTGTTCAAATGTTGGGATTCAAGAGGGAAAACTAACAAGGTCTTCTACTAAAGAGGTAAAACTTTATCCCTAACTCACATACAATGCTTTATAATAAACTTATGAGTATGATTTTCTTATTGGGCCTTATGGGATGGTGATTGGAAGCTATAAGCCCTTAATTTCAAATTTTGGGTGTATGTGGAATGGATTATGCGATTCTTGTGGGTTGGAAGTAAATGGATGGGCATGCATGTACCAATGAAGGTTGTTGGGTGTTGTAGGACTATTTTTGGCTGATTATTTGCTTGGGAATCGGTTGTGGGGTGAAGGAAGTCCGTTCTCGAACCTTGCAGTCAAATTCACATATTAGGTATTTGATGAAATGCTTAAAAGACCTATATCATGAGATTCCTCCTAATAATGGTTAAATTGAACTATATTAATGTAGATTAAATTGCTAAGAGTAATGGAACACTGTAATGATTCTAAGGGAAGCTGAATCGAGGTATATTGGCTAAATCTCCTTAGAATTGGGTTCCCATGATATCCTTATGAATTTCAAGTATGGTTTGTCCGAGTTCCTATCTTTGTTGTGCTAAATTGTCACAAACGTTTGATGTATTAAATTTATAATTACTCAAATCATTTCTTAATTTCTCTTATTATATCATGCTCCCCTTGGGAAATAATCCAAGTATGATTGATTTATCAACTATGAACTCAATCCATGATTCCATTGAAATCACTATGCTCTTCCTTGTAAATATTTTCATTGTGTTCTATGATCTTACATACTCATGAGTTGGTGTTATGATTTTCCTAATGTTTTATATGTCTTTAATATTTTATGATAATCCATGACAAGTAAAAGAAATAAAAGTATGAAATGTGAACATGGCCATCGTGTCAAGAATGAGAATTTACATGTACGACTAAGAGTGACAATAAAATAAAACATTTTATGAAAGGATATGATGTATATATTTCTTCTATATAGAAATATTTTTGGGAGAATCGTTAACTACGAGGAAGGGTGGGTTGTAAAAGCCTAAGTTTGAAACTGCACGTGCTGGTGTAGGAGTTGAGCGAGGGATAAATTTCTGTTATGTTGTGTTCAGATTATTCCTGTTGATTAGGATGAATGGATAGCTAGCAAAGACTATGTCTACACACACGACATTGTGGTGAGACGACTGTTGACGATCACTTTTGACTCTCACTTATTAAAATTAGTTTATTTATACTTAAATTTTTACAATGAATGTGTTGAAATTATTTTCTATCAATAAATACCTATTTTTAACTATTTTTAAAGTATTCTCTTTGAAATTAATAACGTAGTTATGTAATTACAAATATACTACTATTAAAATATTTTCAAAATACACCATAGAGGCTTTATAATTAATTTATGAATTACTTTTCAAAATTTTAAATTAGATTACTATGTTGGTAATTCCAAAATTAGTGGTGTAATTTGAAAAACAGAGCATTTTATAAATAATCAATTATACTCATTACTAGTATACTTGGTGATTATAATTTTTACTCCATTTTATTGGAAAGTTATTAAGTTTAATTAAATTGATTCTGAAGGGGTTAAAAGGCAAAAAGGCTACAATTCCAAATATCTAATTAAACACAAGATAGCCATTTTTAAATTCATTTTGGCCCAAATGACAAGCCCAATCCAAAAAACCACCCAGTCCTAACACCCATCTCTTTCCATCTTGGCAATCTGGGCCACTCTCATTGAACCAATCAGAACTTGCCACGTCGCCTTTCCATTTCACTCACAAAAGAAGCATAGTCAATCTAAGCCATCCGTTCCGCTGATCAATGACCCACGTTTTATCCCTATTTTTCTTTTAATATTAGTACTCTACCACACTTAATCTCAGCCATCCAAATCCAATAATCCAACGCCTGTCACTTTATCAAATTTTAATTCTTTAATACCCAAATTATCAGGGCCATTGATCACTAGATCCTATCTCCTATCTTTAACCTTAGAGACAACTCCCAATATCCCAAAACCCTAAAATCATTTCCCCTGCACAACTGCCTCTCTTTTGCCCTTCCTCTCTTTTTTCTGTTAACCTCACAAGCCAAATCAATCATCAGTCCTTGTACAAATTCGGGCAAGGTCACAAATTCATCAAAGATTTATCTCCTTTGCCTTCCCTAGTCGTGATTCTCACTGAGCTTTTCCTCTCTCATCATCAGAAGTTTAAATCCCCTAAATCCAAATCCTAACCCCCAAATATGAAACCTCAAATTGCCATTGATATTTCAAATCTGTGGCAGGCATGCCATTTTGTTTTAATCATGTACTTTAGATCTCGTCACTCTTTCACTTTCACCATTCGATTTCAAAAGCCCTAATCGAAGAAGCCAAACCAAAAAGGTGAAACTTCCATTCGCCAGATTTCTTCCTCCGTCTTTTCAAATCGAAGCAAGCTTGAGACGTCACCTGGCTTCAACGTTGATATTCGACACCTAGAAGTCAAATGCAATGACCTCTGGGTATTATGGTCCTGACCAGTGGTCTCTCACTTCTCCCCTCTCAGGTAAAATACATCACCAATTTCATCTCCGTCTCTTTAATTTTCACTCACCTATGCTTGCATCATCTTCTAGTTGTCATCTTCCACTACTGAATTGGAATTTTGCTGAAATACTAAGCCATTAATGGCACAATAAATAGGAGCTTTAATGTTCTTACCTAACAAGACCTAACATCTTCAACCTACAGAGCTAACACACCTAATAGATACAAAAATTTATCACGAAATTACTTAGAAAAATCTCGATTTTAGTCTTGAGTAGTATATTAAGCTAGGGTTCTAATTAGCTTCAGGTTTCTTTCTGATTCTGAGTATCACACTGGTCAGGGTGAGTTCTTGATTCTATACTGCTAAACAAGAGTCTTTTGTTTTGGTTTGCTGCTCAAGAGGAGGTCAGTAAACCTCCATCCTCTCTCTCTGAATTACTTCATTTGAAAAATCATGAACGTGCTATCGTTTTCCTGATTAACTGCTTAGTTTATAATGTTTATTCAGTCTGTAATTGTTGTTGATACCCAATTTTTTCCTATAATATTTTTGAAATGCATATATACCTTTAAAACTATGCATTAGCATCAATGGATATTTTCCCATAATTTTTACACCCTTAAATCAATTTATTTTAATATTTTCTTCATATAAATAATTACAAAATTGCATCACAAATGAATTTAGAACATATCTTGATTTAATACTACTATTATAGGTCCTATTGAGTCCAAATTATTTCATAAATAGTCAAATTGGAACCTTTTGGCTATAATTGCAATAACTTTGCAACTATAGCCCATGTATACATTTTTGTATTATTTTACCAAAAATTAGTCATTTGCATTTTTAAACACTAAATAACTACTTTTAAAACATTTCTATGCATGAAATTTATTTTTTACAATTAGTAATTATTTTACAAATTATTGTTTTAATCAATTGATTGGGATATTTAAAATAAATATCCTCTTTTTATTTCAATTTTGTCCTGAAATTAACCAGCCCAATAACCCTTTAATACCAGCCCAATTCACCCAAGCCCAATCTGCGCCTACCCGACCCAAGATCTCCATCAAATCGTGGTTGTTGATCCTTTAGATCAACGGTCCACATCAAAACTTACCTTTTTAATCAAACGACCCCCCTAAACCCTAACCATTTCCTCGATACAGTGACCCTCGAATCCCCTCCTCTCCGGTTCTCTCTGAGACCAGCCCCTAACCCTAATCGCTGCCACCCAAAATCAGCCCTAATCCCTTGAATCCATGTCCGATCTATGGCATCTTATGGTTGTACGAGGCCTCTACTTGTCTCCTATCTCACTGGGTTTCTCGATTGTGTGGTTTCGTGGAATTATTTCGAAGAGATTAGGTCCAGATCTCATTTTAAACTCTTTAAAAGTCCGTGAATGATTTCAATCAAAGTCTCACGATTCAAATGCCAGATTCTCCTATCCTTTCTCTTTTCTTCAAAAAAACCAATGTTTGGACTCGAATCGGTTCAAATCTCCGTAGATCTAGAATGATCCTGAGTTCATCGTTTATTTTCCTAAAAGTTCCTTCACTTCTTTACTAGTTAATCGATGCCTGCACATTTTTCGTTATATTAGAGTTTGTCTTCTTGTTGTATGTTGGTCAAACCTTTAGGTATCTGAAATAATTTTAAACTTCCATGGCTACTCTTCTGGGTTCTTTTACTCCTTTGCTACTAAATAATTTTTAAACACTACAATACTTCAGGTTTTGACTTCTGTTTGTTTGAATCTCTATATGTTGACATGCTTTTAAGTTTTCTTCTTTAAGTGTTTTCAAACTAGGGTTTCATCCCTTTAAGTTTTTACGAAAATTCTAAAGTGTTTGACTATGGTTCTCTTTATTTGTTCGACTGATTTTTCATATCTATGTTTTAATCCCTAGGGTTTCTACTTATTTCACTGATTACTTCAATGTTTTGCCCATTATTCTTTAGTTCTGTTAATTAAAAAGAGTTTGTCTGATTTTATTTGCCTAATTAGGGTTCAAATTATATTTTCTGCCAAGATTGGTACTTCTCTGTGATTTTTTCTTATTTGTGACTCATGATTAGTACTACTTTCCTAAATTGGTTTATTAGCCTTATTTATGGGATTTAATTTATTTAACCGACTCCTAGAGGGTCTTTGATTGATTTATTTACCTTACTGAACCTGTAACTTTGTTGTTAATTGATTCTCCCTTATTTAAGGGGTGCTTTACGGATTCTATTGAATTATTTGATCGGGTTTAGCCCCAATTAACTATTTACTTTTACTTGCATACCTTGTTTGGAACTCTTAATTATTCTTTCCCTTATTTGTTTCACTCTACTAAGTGCTATATAATCTCCCCATTCTGGCTTTTGAAAGACACAAACACTAGTTCACCCATTTTGTTACTCTCTTAAAAGCTCTCTATTCTCTTCTGTTACTTGCAATTCTCACTAATCCAGCCGGCTGTAAGCGAAGGTTGGCTATTTGCACCATCTCTGCTCTATACTCTGTATTCTCTCCTTAACTTGTATGTCCTGATTTAATTCACATTCCAAAACTATGTGTTTTCTTTGTTGTTGCAGTTTCATTAGTTGTGATTTCAAGTTCTATTTAATATTCTACTGTCATATGCTCAATGTGTAACCAACATGCTTAGATTACACTGCCTAACTATTGTATCACTTAGCATGTTGAAGTCTGTTCTGTTAGAGGTTATGACTAGTTTATTTGCCCACTAGGATCTGTTTATTGTTCAGCATGTCCAATCCTGTTTTGAGATGATTGCATGAACCCTATTTGTTCACTAGTGTGTCCAAGCTATATTGTTTGTTTACTGTCTCACCCAGCATGTCTACATCCTGCTTGTTCTATATGTGATTAGTATTTTTAAACTTTGAATGCTTCATGAAGTGCTTGCCTAGTTTGTTCATTTGTGTCTTACCTACACTATTTAACTAATGAGATCAAGTTAAGGGATCTAACCCTTCAAAGTACTCTAGTTGTGTGTATTGGTCATGTCTAAGACCTATGTGTTCTCAACATGTCTTTTTTGTAATCTTTGTAACTAACTTGTCAATTCCACAACCTCTTGAGAAATTTGTGTATCTGTTTGCTTATACACTAGGTTGTATTCTATGTGTCCCCCAACCCCTCTCTCTCCATATGTGGAACCTGTTTGCCCCAAAATGTTTCTGAAACTATGTGTTCTGGACTTGCACTCTGATTTCAAAAAAAATGTTTTTCCATACTTTTTCTCAAATTGTTTACCACCCTATCTAGTACTGGTTTCAGAAAATCTTTTTCACTCCTAAGGCCCTCTTGCTAGTGTTTACCAAAACTCTTTCAGATCATGTCAAGCACTCTCCCTTATTCCTAGGTTATTAAGTTCTGCCCCTCTAGTATGTGTACTGCTTAGAGGTCCCTGAGATCTCTCTGAACTCTGGCATATCAGGGCTGGCACTTCCAGACTGCACATAATCAGTCTTTGTTTGAGAAAAGTCCGGGTGTGAGCATTTCTCGGGATCCTTGAGGTCCTTAGGGAACTCTGACACACCTGGACTCGAAATTGGCAATGAATCTTGGGCATTTGAGACTAGTGAAGGCTTGGTACACCAGGATTGCTTTGGGCCTACTTTAGGCTCTCTATAGCTTAACTTATATTCTATTTATATAATTTTTATTCAATCATCGGTCTGTAATAATTAATTGTAAACAGATAATGGGGTGACTAGTGAAAAGGGATGGTAGATAACATGCCTATAGGGTTCATTTCGATTCAAATTCATTTCGTTAGATAGCATGCATATATGGTTCATTTTGGTTCAAATATGTTTGTTAGATAATATGCCTATAGAATTTTGCTTTGGTTCAAATAAATTCTACTCGCTTTACTTTACATAATTAGAATCATGCCTATAAGATATAAAATCAGCTTTAATTATAGAAATCATGCCTACAGGATCTAAAATCAATTTTAGTTAGATCTAAAAATGAGTTTAACTTTAACTCATGCTTGTAGGTTCTGAATCAGTCTAATTAATTAAACTACTCGTTTCTTCAATGTTGTGTTAATCAATATCACTAGGAAGCATGCCTATAGGATTCAAATTGACCATTTTAAATTGTTTACTATTCTACTGCATTCCTAATCAATGATAGATACCATGCTCATATGACATCACTATTATACGCCTAGGCAAGCCTATGGGGCTGTTTAAAATCCTGAAAACTGTTATTTGTGACTGCTCATATTCAATAGGTCTAAAATCAGTAGGCATACTGAATGGGTCTCTGACACTTTGGTCCTAACTCAATACTACATATTTCTACTCACCTAGATATCCTGTTCTAGGGCTTCTCTTAAATACCTGAAACTGTGTTTAAGACGTTCATTTGCTTGGCCTATTTGTGAAGGTAAAACTTGAGCCTTTAATTGTTCTATATTTGGTCCAGTCCTAATTGTTTTGGTTGTCACCTAGAGTTTTCTCCTTTAAGTACCTTAGGATAGTCTAGAACTACCCAAATTAGAGGTCCAAAATACCTCAGGGCCACAAGGAAGGGACGAGTAGTGCACGCATAGGATATCTTTTAAGGTTGCTAGAAGGCTTTAGGCTTTGACAAAAGGGGAGGGGATTGGGTAGTAAGGATATGATGATTGCGCGCTAATGTCAAGCGTAGACCCTCATTCAGGAATTATTATCTGGCATTGCATGGGTATGATCCTTTAGGCTAACCAACCTAGGACTCCTCTTTCCCAATTCCTATGTGTTCAAATTCTATGATCTTCATATATACATACATATATATATACATACATATATATATATATATATATATATATATATATATATATATATATGCAATTGTTCAAACCTCTCTCTTGCTTCCGTTACTTGAATCATACATGTGTTTAGAATGTGAAAACATGCCTTTATTTACAAATATGTGTTGAAATTTTATACTTGTAAAATGACTAATTCATATAGTTTAAGTTCGGTCGGGACCCACCGTTGTGGACCGCGAAGTGTGCCTAACACCTTCCCCTCAAGGTTATTTCGAGCCCTTACCCTAATCTCTAGTAATGCAAACTAGTTACATGAGTTAACCGCTCTAGGTTCCCTAACTCACCATAATCCGTTAGGTGGCGACTCTTATAATACCCAATTCCCAAAAGGAAACGAGTTATTCCCCCATGAATGTCAAAACCCGGACATCCCCGTCAAAAAAGAAAAAAAAGGAGCGCGACAGCATGAGGACTCTGCTGGGGATATTTTTAGGCTCTTACCATAATGAATTTATTTTCTAAATTAGTCCGAGCATGCTCTATCCCACGTACCCTTTCCCCTTATTTGTATTTAACTGTCTATTTTCAAACATTTATAATTTCCTTATTTTTCTAAAATGGACTTGTCTCATTGTTTTACTTTCTGTAACCGTCTTTCAATTATTTAAATAATGCATTCATTATTTCTCTTACGTGCAAATACTTGAAAACATGCTATTTATTGCTACATAAATCATGCTCAACATCATATTCCACTCGTGCATAATCAATCCTATAGCAACGCTTGATGAGTGTTTGTGCTTTTCCTATATATCACCCTTTAAATTCAGAAAGGCGTATTTTCGGTAAAACTAGTCGATCAGCGGTGCGTTCGACGGTTCCGTGACTTTCCCCCTCAAGTTATCCGCTTGAGGGTCCCAGTCTAACCTTTATAGCAGCCGTACACAGATTAATTGTGCATGTATCGTGGTCAAACCTAGTTGGGTTAATATGTTGTCCGCAATATAACCCTTTAAGATAAGCTTTGTCCAAAAGCCCATCGGGTTTTCCATAATCCCAATGGGCTAACCACGATTATATGCATTAATTTGGAGAAATAAGTGCCAATATGCTAATCATTACTATATAAATAGACGAACTTGGAGGGGGAAATGGCCTAACTCTCTTTTGTTTTAAATAAATGAGGCACGAGGTCCCCGGATTCGATCTGGTTAGTAGCATACCCTCACTCTTGCTAGATTGGTGGAGGGATCTTCCTTCATGTGACCAAAACCATGTGAAACGAGTCTTAGGAAACTTGCCTTTTCTATTGGATCTTCAACCCAACAAAATGCTGATCGAGGCTGCAACTATGTTTTGGGATAATGAAAGGGTTGTGTTCCGTTTTGGAAAAATAGAAATGACTCCCTTTCTAGAAGAAATAGGAGGATTTGCTGGGTTGCCTTGGGATATCCCTAACCTGTTAGCACCTGAAAATCGCACTGCTAGGGGATTCCTTAAGATGATGGGGCTGAACAAAAATGACAACTTGAAATGCCTAAAAGACTCCTACATATCCTTTGATTTCCTTTATGAAAGATACGGTCACAGTAGCTCTTACCGTATCTTTGATGATGAGTTCTCAATCACTTCCTTAGGTTGAATTCATCATAGGGTCTTCGTGTTTATTATGTGTTTCTTGGGCATGCTGGTATTCCCAATCCAAGGGGATAGAATCCATACTAGGTTGGCCATGGTGACCAAAACTCTGATGGACGGGATCTAGGGGCAGACATATACTATTGTCCCTATGATCGTTGCAGACATGTACTGGGCTTTGGAGCGATGTCAGAAGAGGTTCAGGTTCTTCGAGGGTTGCAACTTGCTGTTATAGGTCTGGTTGTTGGAACATCTCCAAAAGGGACAATACCGTCAAGAATTTCTGCAAAGGTCGTGGAATGATCACATAGTCTTCCATCATCCCAAATGAATGAACTATATTCCAGACATGTTTGCTCAACTAGAGGATGCTGTGGGATGGGTACAGCTTTTTGAAAATTTGACCGAGGATCAGGTCTAGTGGATGTTCGAGTGGTTCCCTACTGATGAGTTCATCATCAGATCCAGATATTTTCCACACTTGGTGTTGATTGGGTTGAGGGGCATATACCTTTACGCTCCTCTCAAGGTTATGAGACAAGCAGGTAGGAGACAGATCATACCACAAGTCGCTAAAATGTGTCACTTCAGGGCCAGATTCCAAGGTGACACCATCCCGTATAAGAATGAAGCGCAACATATGTGGACCTTAAAGATTATTGTAGAATAGGATACTATCAAGCCAGACCGATATCATGAGGGCCACTAATACCTTTACCCTTCATGGTTGGAGGACAACATAGCTGGGGTCTTTGAGCCAAGGGTTGGGCCAGGAAACATGGTCATAGACGAGGTTGCTAAGGCAGAGGTGATGTACAACAATATACGGAAAGGAGTTCGAGAGTTTGAAGTTGAGCATATGGCGCAGCATATGGTGCAGCATAAGGCTGACATGGAGATGATTAACGAGCAGAAGGAGAGAGCTGCTAAATCCGGTGAAAGGTGGGAGTATCTGGAGAACAGTTAAATGAAGTTGGAAAGGAATATGAGAAAAAGGGTCACTGACTTCCATAACGCTCAAGGAAATGAAGGAGGGCATCTGGCAAGGGCATTGCTGCTGCTGAACCTGCGCAATCTGGGAGAGTTGATCGACAAGAGCATCCAGTCTGGAGAGGGTCCTTCTGGGACCAAGTAGATTAGATTTACTTGCTTTCCTTTCAAATGTAATAAGGCAAAGTGCCATTAGTGACATTATCTTATCTAATTTCATTTTGGGTCGTTTATTTTTTCATTAATGAAATGAGGCAATTACTGGCACTAATGTTGTCCAAATTTATTTGTTGCTAAGCCTACCTCGGGCACAACGAGGCTCCCAAATTAGGACGCAAATTTTCATTCTCGCAATATGTGTTTAAATATTGCAAACATTTCAGAATCCTTACTGACTTGTTTATCTTTTTGTTTTTCTTTATTTTTTTTATTCTCATCCCCTAAGGTTGGTTCGCTCATACTGGCATCATCAGCATATCATACAAGATATAGAGTCCCTACACCTCCTCCTTCTCCAAGTAATACAAAAGGCAAAGGAAAAAATCAAAATGGACGACTTAAGTTGCATTTGAAAAGAGAATGTTGAGAACGTAGAGATTTCAGATGGTCGGAGTACTCCGGCACCAAATAATTTAGTTCTAAGGTTAGAAAAAAAGATATTGGATCTACAGGGAGAGCTTGAGAAAGTTCGCAACTTGGAAAACCTATCCCTCACCATGAATGTCCCCGACATCAACCAACAAAACACAAAGAACGCAGCACCCCCCCCCCCAAACACACAAAACCAACATCCACAAAACCCTCCTGCACCGCATCAATACGCAACCCCACCCCAAAATCTCAATCCTCTACCAGTATCAACTTCGCCACAACATCACCATAAATCAATTCAATACCCACCAACCGCCAATTATTACACACCCCAGAACACACCACAACCCATTCTTGATCCTCAAAACTCAACCAATGTTCACCATTACACCTAGGCACCTGGCAGTCACCAAAACAACCCTATATACGTGGAAACCGTACCTCACTCTATCCAACCAACTTCCTATACACTAGTATCTGCCGAGAAGGACCTGCTCATTAAAAACATGGCTGAGGAACTCAAGAAGTTGATGAGTCGAATTCAGGGTTTCGAAGGCGGCAAAGGAATAGAAGGTCTGAACTATGAAGACTTATGCATACAACCAGATGTAGAACTGCCAGAGGGTTATAAACCTCCCAAGTTCGAGATGTTTGACGGTACAGGTGATCTTAGGGTCCATTTGAGGACTTATTGTGACAAGCTTGTTGGGATTAGAAAAGATGAAAGGATACGGATGAAGCTTTTTATGAGAAACCTTATGGGAGATGCTTTGTCCTTGTACATCAACCAGGATCCTATGAAATGGTCCAACTGGGTGAGTATGGAATCTGATTTCATGGAACGATTCAGGTTCAACACAGAAAAAGCTCCAGATGTTTTCTACATTCAGAACCTTAAGAAGAATCCCACCGAGACTTTCCGCGAGTATGCTATCGTTGAAGGTCGAAAGCAGCCAAAGTCTGGCCATCTTTTGACGAAGAACAAATGAAATTTTTTTTTGTTAGAGCACAGGATCCGCAATACTAATAAAGGTTGATGGTTATCAAAAATCATAAATTCTCTGATATCATCAAACTTGGAGAAAGAATCGAAGAAGGCATCATGTGACGATATGGCCAGTTGTCTCATGAGTGACCACTCTGTTTCCCCCATTTCAGCTTCTTTATGCCTTGTTATCTGTGTTTTGTGGTATCGGGTTGGTCGGATCGGATCCGAAATGATTTTGGTAGGGTTTGAGGCACTTAGTATCTTTTGAGGAAGCTTAAGTTGAAAAAGTCAACTGGATGTTGACTTATGTGTTAGAAGGCTCGGATGTGAGTTCCGATGGTTTGGTTAGCTTCAGGAGGTGATTTGAGACATAGGAGTGTGATCAGAATGGGTTTTGGAGGTTCGGAGTATATTTAGGCTTGAATTGGCGAAGTTGAGATTTTGGCAATTTTCGGTTGGTAGGTGAGATTTTGATACAGGGGTCGGAATAGAATTCCGAGAGTTGAAATAGTTCTGTTGGATCATTTGGGATGTGTGTCCAAATTTTTAGGTCATTCGGACGTGCTTTGGTTGGGTTTTTGATCAAAAGCGAAATTCGAAAGATTTTAGAAAGTTTGGCTTGAATCGGATGTGTTTTGGGTGATTTGATGTTGTTTGAGGTGATTCGATGATTGGAACAAGTTTGAATAAGGTATTAGGATATGTTTGTGCTTTTGGTTGAGGTCCTGGGGGCCTCGGGGCGATTTCGGATAGTTAACGGGAAGTTTGGATTGTTGTTGCAGCTGCTGAGTTGCTGCTTCTGGTATTTTCGCACCTGTGGATTGGGGACCGCAGGTGCGGCTCCGCATATGCGAGAGAGTGGCCGCAAAAGAAGATTATGGGGATTTGTCAGAGACCATAAAAGTGGATAAGAGGACCGCCGCATATGCGGAAGGATGATCGTAGATGCGGATGTGGCCGGTTTAGTGATTTCCACAGAAGCGGAGTAATAACACCAAATGCGGTACCGTAGAAGAGGGTATTGAGCCGCAGATACGAAAAGGTCTGGGCAGAACATATAAGTTATTTCATTTTGCGAATTTGAGATATTTCACCATTTTTGACTTCGGCTTGGGAGCTTTTTGGGCGATTTGAAAGAGGGATTTCAAGGAAACTTCATTGAGGTAAGGAATTGGACTTGAAACTCATTCCTATGCTATTATTTCATGGATTAGAGCTAGAGATTTAAGGAAATTAAGGGTGCAATTTGGGGAACCTAGGGTTTAGTATTGGAGACCTATGATTAACGATTTGATAGTCCATTTGAGGTCGGATTTCTAAACTTTTGATATGTATGAACTCGTGGGGAGATAAAGAATCTATTGATGTAAAAATTATTGAATTCCGTGATGTGGGCCTGGGGATCGGGTTTTGGTAATTTCGGGATTTGTGCCCTTTATTGATTGTTTTTGCTTGGGCTTCATTCCCTTAGCATATTTTGACGTCCTCGTTCTGATTTTGGATAGATTCGACGTGCGTGGAGGCCGATTCAAGGGGAAAAGGCGTCGCGAGCTAGAGATTTAGACGGTTCGAGGTGAGTAATGATTGTAAATGATGTTCTGAGGGTTTGAAACCCCGGATTGTACATCGTAGTGCTATATTGAGGTGAGACACACGCTTGATGACGAGTGCGGGGTCGTGCACTATTGGGGATTGTGACTTAGTCCGTCCCGATTGATGATTTTACTGCGTATTTGACTGAAATCTATTTGATATCATCATTATTAGGGCTGAATGCCATATTTGGGCTTCGTGACAACTATTTGACCCCTTCGGGAATTTTTATTGATATTTCCTCACTATTTTGACTTTATACTTGAACTCAGTCATGTTATTCTCCACCGTTTTCATACTCAGCCATGTTTACTCAGTTTTAATTACTTAAATGATATTTTAAATGATGTTTGGGCTAAGAAACACTGTTTTACTATTGCCCGAGTGGCTTGTGAGGATTTTTGACTGAGTAAGGGCGAGGTCCTATATTGTGAGGAAACACTGATATTGATTTGAGGCCGAGGGCCTGAGATATGTACTCCATGAGGTGGCTTGATTGATATGAGGCTGAGGGCCTAGTGTTGATGCCGAGATGGCTTGTTATTGTGCTTAGGCGGTAAGGGGCTCCTCTAGGAGTCTGTATACCCCTAGTAGCGCGGGTACCCATTGTGATGTGAGATTGAGCCCGAGGGGCTGGTATTGTTCTGAAATATTGCCCGAGCGGTGGAATTGTTGATACTGTGCCCGAGGGGAGAACTTCTATTTGTTTACTTTACCTTAATTGTCGGTCAATTACCTCTTTACTTGTTGAAAAAGGATTTTACTTAACTTTTTTTTTTTGATTTACTGCTTTTAAATGGTTTTACTACTTTATTAAAGAATGCCTAGTGCCTTTCGTGTTTTATTACTTTCAGTCGTTATTTACATTTGTTACTCACTGAGTTGGAGTACTCACTTTACTCCTTGCACCCTGTGTGCAGATTCAGGCGTAGCTGGTCCCGCTCTCAAGTGCTGATCATTTCCAACTTCAGGCGGATCCGAGGAGGTTTTAGGTAGTTGTTGGCGTTCACTGCCCGGAGCTCCTCCATATCTCTTTCCCTTTATGTTCTTAGATTAGTATTAAACTCTGTAGTTACTTAGTAGTATCCAGTGTTATTAGATGCTCGTGACTTGTGACACCCCGGTTAGGGCTGTGTTGAGTTGTACTTCCACATTTTTATTGATATTATCTACTACTTCGTATTATTAATCATGTCTTAGACCATTGTATCGTTGTTTTAACTATTTAACATCGATTTGGGAATAGTTGGCTGGCCTTGTCTTCATGAGAGGCACCATCACGATCGGGTCCGGGTTTAGGGTCGTGACAAGTTGATATTAGAGCCTAGGTTACATAGGTCTCATGATTCATGAGAAGGTTTAGTAGAGTCTTGCGGATCGGTACGAAGACGTCTGTATTTATCCTCGAGAGGCTGCAAAACCTTTAGGAAATACTTCACTTTCTTGAAATTCTTGCGTGCGAACTTGTTGATCCGAGTACTAAACTTATGCTATTCTATTCTCTCATAGATTGTGAGGACACGCGCTACCGGACAGGGTGGACGACCACTAGTGCCACCAACTATGGCCACTAGAGGTCGAGGACGCGGTCGTGGTCGTAGTAGAGGCAAAGCAGCGAGGGCAGCACCTATAGATCCACCAAATGCCCTAGTTCAGGACCAGGTCCCAACTATGGATGCTGCAGCTGCACCAACTCAGGCACCCGCTGTGCCCATCGTGATTTTGGGTCTTCAAGAGTCCTTGGCTCAAATCTTATCAGTTTGCACTGGCCTAGCTCAGGCAATTTCAGCCACTACAACCGCAGCTGCTTCTCAGGCCGGTGGAGGCAATCAGACTCCCGCTGCTCGCGCACCTGAGCAGGTCGTGCAAGGACTTCAGACGCCGGGGGCGCATCCAGCCCAGCCGGTTACAGCTGCTCAAGACGATGTAGTTCCTGCCATGCTATAGGATGAGCAGCGTAGGTTGGAGAGATTTGGTAGACTTCAGCCTCCGACCTTCAGTGGCGCAGAGGGCGAGGATGCCTAGGGTTTTCTGGACAAGTGTTAGAGGATGCTTCGTACAGCAAGTATTCTGGAGACCAGCTGGTCGCTTTCACTACCTATCAGTTTTCAGCAGTTTCTTTCAATTGGTGGAAGGATTTTGAGAGGTGTAGGCGTGTTGGTGCGGCGCCCCTTTCCTGGCAGCAGTTCTCCGTTCTCTTTCTAGAGAAGTATGTGTCGCAGTCTCGCAGAGAAGAGCAGCGTAGGTAGTTTGAGTGGTTGTGTCGGGGGGAGATGACCGTGTCGCAGTATGAGTTGAGGTTCTCTGAGTTGGCTCGTCATGCCATCTAGTTGGTCCCGATGGATAAAGAGAGGATTAGGAGGTTTATTGATGGTCTGACTTATCAGCTCTGTATTCTCATGACCAGGGAGAGGGTGACTGGTGCTACTTTTGAGGAGGTTGTGTATATCGCCCGTGAGATTGAGTCTGTTTGTTGCCATGAGCGAGAGGAGAGGGAGGCCAAAAGGCCTCGAGGATCTGGCAGCTATAGTGGTGCTCCTTTGAGGGGTCAGTTTCAGCATGGCAGGGGTCGTTCATTCAAGTCTACTCAGCCAGCTCGCCCAGGTTATCGTGGGGCATCTTCGGGTCATGGTTATCACGGTTCTCAGCAGGGCCAGTCATCACTTAGTGCCCTTCCAGCTTAGGGTTCAACCTGTGCTCCATCAGTTTCAGGGCTCTTCTATGCCGAGTGCATCTTCTACTCACTACGGTACGAGGGGTTCCCTTCAGTCCCCTTCTCTATAACCTGGGAGTTGTTATGAGTGTGAAGAGACGGGTCACATGTGGAGGCAGTGTCCTCATCGTTGTGCTAGTTCATCCCAGCAGAGGGGTCAGTCATCGGCTTCAGCGCTAATTGCTTTATCACCACCCACCCACCCAGTCAGGGGTGGGGGTCAGTCAGCTAGAGGCCGTCCTAGAGGGGGAGGTCGATTAGGTGGCGGTCAGGCCCATTTCTATGCACTCCCAGGTAGACCCATTGCTATTGCTTCAGATGCTGTCATTACAGATATTGTTTTAGTCTTCCACAGAGATGTCTTTGTATTATTTGATCCCGGTTCTACCTTTTCTTATATGTCATCATACTTTGCTCGTTAGTTGGGTACACCATGTGAGTTTCTTGCTTTACTTATTCATGTATTTACCCCGGTGGGCAATACTGTTATTGTAGACCATGTGTACCGGTCGTGTGTAGTGACTATTGGGGGTCTGCAGACCCGAGTGGATCTGTTATTACTGAGTATGGTTGATTTCGATGTCATTTTGGGCATGGATTGGTTATCTCCGTGTCGTGCTATTTTGGACTGTCATGCTAAGACAGTCACATTGGCTATGCCAGGTGTGCCATGAATCGAGTGGCGAGGTATGACTGATTATGTTCCTAGTATAGTGATCTCTTTCTTGAAGGCCTAGCGTATGATTGGGAAGGGTTGTCTTTCGTATCTAGTGTTTGTGAGGGATGTCAGAGCTGAGACTCCCAGTATTGATTCTGTTCCAATTGTGAGAGATTTTCCCGATGTGTTTCCTGCAGACTTGCCGGGCATGCCACCGGACAGGGATATTGATTTTGGTATTGACCTGGTGCTGGGCACTCAGCCCATTTCTATTCCGTTGTATCATATGAAACTAGCGAAGTTAAAGGAGTTGAAGGAGCAACTTCAGGAACTCCTTGATAAGGGTTCATTCGGCCTAGTGTGTCACCTTGGGGTGCGCCGGTTCTGTTTGTGAAGAAGTAGGATGGCACAATGAGGATGTGCATTGATTATAAGCAATTGAACAAGATAACAATTAAGATCAAGTATCCTTTTCCTCGCATTGATGATTTATTCGACCAGCTTTAGGGAGCGAGGGTATTCTCCAAGATTGATCTCCATTCAAGTTATCACCAGTTGAAGATCAGGGATTCAGATATTCTTAAGACGGCTTTCAGGACCCGTTATGGTCACTATGAGTTCTTGGTGATGTCTTTCGGGCTGACCAATGCCCCAGCAGCATTCATGCATTTGATGAACAGCGTGTTCCAGCCTTATCTTGACTCGTTTGTCATAGTCTTCATTGATGACATTCTGGTGTATTCGCGTAGTTAGGAGGGGCACGAGGGGCATTTGAGATTTGTGTTGCAGAGATTGAGGGAGGAGAGGCTTTATACAAAATTCTCCAAGTGTGACTTTTGGCTTATTTCAGTGGCTTTCTTGGGGCACGTGGTGTCCAGCGAGGGTATTCAGGTTGATCCAAAGAAGATAGTGGCGGTTTAGAGTTGGCCCAGACCATCCTTATCCATAAAGATTCGCAGCTTTCTTGGTTTGGCAGGCTATTATCACCGGTTTGTTCGGGGATTCTCATCTATCACATCGCCCTTGACCAAATTGACTAAGAAGGGTGCTTCATTTGTATGGTCGGACGAGTGTGAAGAGAGCTTTCAGAAGCTCAAGACAGCTTTAACCACAACTCCAATGTTGGTGTTGCCATCAGCTTCAGGTTTATATACCGTGTATTGTGATGCTTCGAGAGTTGGGATTGGTTGTGTGTTGATGCAGGAAGGTAGAGTTATTGCTTATGCTTCTCGTCAGTTGAAGCCTCATGAGAAGAACTACCCCGTTCATGATTTGGAGTTGGCTGCGATAGTTCACGCATTGAAGATTTGGAGGCATTACTTGTATGGCGTATCTTGTGAGGTGTTCACTAATCATCGCAGTCTTTAGCATTTGTTCAAGCAAAAGGATCTTAATTTGAGGCAGCGGAGATGGTTGGAGTTGCTTAAGGATTATGATATCACCATATTGTACCATCTAAGAAAGGCCAATGTGGTGGCCGATGCTTTGAGCCAAAAGGTAGTGAGTATGGGGTGTTTGGAATATATCTCAGTTAGGGAGAAACCTCTTGTAGTTGATGTTCAGGCCTTGGCCAATCGGTTCGTGACACTGGATATTTCGGAGCCCAGTCGGGTATTGGCTTGTGTGGTTTCTCGGTCTTCTTTATATGATTGCATCAGAGAGCGCCAGTATGATGATCCTCATTTGCTTGTCCTTAGGGACAGAGTGCAGCATGATGATGCCAGAGATGTGACCATTGGTGATGATGGGGTGTTGAGGATGCAGGGCCGAATTTGTGTGCCCAATGTGGATGGGCTTCGGGATTTGATTCTGGAGGAGGCCCACAGCTCGCGGTGTTCCATTCATCTGGGTGCCGTGAAGATGTATCAGGATTTAAGGTAGCACTATTGGTGAAGAAGAATGAAGAAAGATATTGTGGGATTTGTAGCTCGGTGTCTCAATTGTCAGCAGGTGAAATATGAGCATCAGAGACTGGGTGGCTTGCATCGGCAGATGAATATTCTAGAGTGGAAGTGGGAGAGGATCACTATGGACTTTGTTGTTGGATTTCCATGGACTTTGAGAAAGTACGATACTATTTGGGTGATTGTGGATCGACTAACCAAGTCTGCGCACTTCATTCATGTGTACTACATATTCTTCAGTGCGGTTGGCAGAGATCTATATCCGGGAAATTATTTGTTTGCATGGTGTCCCAGTTTCCATCATTTCAGATAGGGGCACTCAGTTTACCTTGCATTTTTGGTGGTCGGTGCAGCGAGAGTTGGGTACTCAGGTTGGGTTGAGCACGGCTTTTCATCCTCAGACGGACGGGCAGTCCGAGCATACTATTCAAATATTGGAGGACATGTTGCGTGCTTGTGTCATTAATTTCGGAGGGTCATGGGATCAGTTTCTACCGGTTGCAGAGTTTGCTTATAAGAACAGCAACCAGTCGAGTACTTAGATGGCTCCATATAAGGCTTTGTATGGGAGGTAGTGTAGATCTCCAGTTGGTTGGTTTGAGCCCGGTGAGGCTAGGCTATTGGGCACAGATTTGGTGCAGGATGTTTTGGAAAAGGTCAAGGTGATTCAGGAGAGATTTCGTACAGCGCAGTCGAGGCAAAAGAGTTATGATGACAAGAAGGTTTGAGATGTGTCCTACATGGTTGGTGAGAAGGTATTGTTGAAGGTTTCGCCTATGAAGGGCGTTATGAGATTTGGGAAGAAAGGGAAATTGAGTCCGTGGTTCATTAGACCTTTTGAGGTGCTTCTGAGGATTGGGGAGGTGGCTTATCAGCTTGCTTTTCCACCCAGCTTGTCGAGTGTGCATTTAGTATTTCATGTTTCTATGCTCCGGAAGTATATTTGGGATCCGTCTCATGTTTTGGATTTCAGCACGGTTCAGTTGGATGATGATTTGACCTATGATGTGGAGCCAATCGCTATTTTAGGTCGTCAGGTTCGGAAGTTGAGGTCAAAGTATATAGCTTCAGTGAAAGTACAATGGAGAGGTCGGCCCATGGAGGAGTCTACCTAGGAGACCGAGCGAGAGATGCGGAGCAGATATCCTCACCTATTCAAGGCTTCAGGTATGTTTCTTGACTCGTTCGAGGATGAACGTTTGTTTAAGTTGGGGAGGATGTGACGACCAGGCCAATCGTTGCATGAGTGGCCGCTCTGTTTCCCCCATTTCTGCTTCTTTATGCCTTGTTATCTGTGTTTTGTGGTATCGGGTTGGTTGGATCGGATCCGAAATGATTTTGGTAGGGTTTGAGGCACTTAGTCTCTTTTGAGGAAGCTAAAGTTGGAAAAGTCAACCGGATGTTGACTTATGTGTTACAAGATCGGATAGTTCCGATGGTTCGGTTAGCTTCAGGAGGTGATTTGAGACTTAGGAGTGTGATCGGAATAGGTTTTGGAGGTTCGGAGTAGATTTAGGCTTGAATTGGCGAAGTTGAGATTTTGGCATTTTTTGGTTAGTAGGCGAGATTTTGATACAGGGGTCGGAATAGAATTCTGAGAGTTGTAGTAGTTCCGTTGGATCATTTGGGATGTGTGTGCAAATTTTCAGGTCATTTGGATGCGGTTTGGTTGGATTTTTTATCATAAGCAGAATTTGGAAGATTTTAGAAATTTTGGCTTTAATCCGATGTGTTTTGGGTGATTTGATATTGTTTGAGGTGATTCGATGATTGGAACAAGTTTGAATAAGGTATTAGGATATGTTTATGCTTTTGCTTGAGGTCCTGAGGGCCTCGGGGTGATTTCGGATGGTTAACAGGAAGTTTAGATTGTTGTTGCAGCTGCTGAATTGTTGCTTCTGGTATTTTCACACCTGCATATTGGGGACCACAGGTGCAGCGCCGCATATGCGAGAGAGTGGCCGTAGAAGAGTATTATGGGAATTTGTCAGGGACCGCAGAAGCGGCTAAGAGGACCACATCTGCGGAGTCACAGATGTGGAAGGATGATCGTACATGCGAATGTGGCCGATTTAGTGATTTCCGTAGAAGCGGAGTAATAACCGCAGAAGCGGGTATTGAACTGCAGATGCGAAAAGGTCTGGGCAGAATATATAAGTTATTTCATTTCGCGAATTTGAGCTATTTCACCATTTTTGACTTCGGCTTGGGAGCTTTTGGGCTATTTGAAAGAGGGATTTCAAGGAAACTTCATTGAGGTAAGGAATTGGACTTGAAACTCATTCCTATGCTATTATTTCATGGATTAGAGCTAGAGATTTAAGGAAATTAAGGGTGAAATTTGGGGAACCAAGGGTTTAGTATTGGAGACCTATGATTAATGATTTGATGGACTATTTGAGGTCGGATTTCTGAACCTTTGATATGTATGAACTCGTGGGGAGATAAGGAATCTATTGATGTAAAAATTATTGAATTCCGAGAAGTGGGCCCGAGGGTCGGGTTTTGCTAATTTCGGGATTTGTGCCCTTTATTGATTGCTTTCGCTGGGGCTTCGTTCCCTTAGCATATTTTGACGTCCTCGTTCTGATTTTGGATAGATTCGACGTGCGTGGAGGCCGATTTGAGGGGCAAATGTGTCGCGAGCTAGAGATTTAGCCGGTTCGAGGTGAGTAATGATTGTAAATGATGTTCTGAGGGTTTGAAAACCTGTATTGCACATTGTAGTGCTATACTGAGGTGAGACACACGCTTGATGACGAGTGTGGGGTCGTGCACTATTGGGGATTGTGACTTAGTCCATCACGATTGATGATTTTATCGCGTATTTGACTGAAATCTATTTGCTATCATCATTATTTGGGGTGAATGCCATATTTGGGCTTCGTGCCAACTATTTGACTCCTTTGGGGATATTTATTGATATTTGCTCACTTTTTGACTTTATACTTGAACTCAGTCATGTTATTGAAACGCTGTTTTACTATTGCCCGAGTGGCTTGTGAGAATTTTTGACTATGTCAGGGCGAGGGCCTATATTGTAAGGAAACACTGATATTGATTTGAGGCCGAGGGCCTAAGATATGTATGCCACGAGGTGACTTGTTATTGCGCTTGGGCCGTAAGGGGCCCCTCCAGGAGTCTGCACACCCCCAGTGAGCGCGGGTACCTATTGTGATATGAGATTGAGCCCGAGGGGCTGGTATTATTCTGAGATGTTGCCCGAGGGGCGGAATTGTTGATACTGTACTCGAGGGGCGAACTTCTATTTGTTTACTTTACCTTAATTGCCAGTCAATTACCTGTTTACTTGTTGAAAAAGGATTTTACTTAACTTTTTCACTGATTTACTGCTTTTAAATGGTTTTACTGCTTCATTATAGAATGTTTTGTGCCTTACGTGTTTTCTTACTTTCAGTCGTTATTTACATTTGTTACTCACTGAGTTGGAGTACTCACTTTACTCCCTGCACCATGTGTGCAGATTCAGGCGTAGCTGATCCCACTCCCGAGTGCTGATCATTTCCAGCTTCAGGCGGATCCGAGGAGTCTTTAGGTAGCTGTTGGCGTTCGCAGCCCGGAGCTCATCCCTATCTCTTTCCCTTTATGTTCTTAGATCAGTATTAAACTCTGTAGTTACCTAATAGTATTCAGTGTTATTAGATGCTCGTGACTTGTGACACCCCAGTTAGGGCTGTGTTGGGTTATACTTCCATATTTTTATTGATAATATCTGCTACTTCGTATTATTAATCATGTCTTAGACCGTTGTATCGCTGTTTTAACTGTTAAACGTCGATTTGGGAATAGTTGGCTGGCCTTGTCTTCACGAGAGACGTGATCACGACCGGGTCCGGGGTTAGGGTCGTGACACATCAAGAGTAGGATGGTGACAAACTTTGAGGCATTATAGGCCACAAACAAGGCATTACAATCAAGCGACATATCAAAGAAAAGAGACGTTGGGCAGTAATGGTGGCTCAAGGCCCGAAATCTCCACTTACATATCAAACATCTCCACCCATATACCAACCCTCATATCTCAGATATTCCCAACCAGCCACTGCCTATCATACCTATAATTCCCAACCATTTCATTTCCAGCCACCTCCAACTTGCCAAAATTATCCAAGACCACGAACCAACTTTGACCGCAAGCTACCCAGACAGTACACCGCTATTGCTGAACCCATCGACCAGCTATATGAAAGGTTGAAAGCCCCTGGTTTTTTCACCCCTATCCCTACTGTGGAATTAGAGAATCCATCTCAATGGGTCAACCAAAACAAAACCTGTACATACCATTTCGGTATGAAAGGGCACACCATTGACGAGTACCGAACATTGAAGGACAAAATCTAGATGCTGATTGACAATGAGGTTATACAGGGAAAAGAAGTTGCACCCAATGTCCACAACAATCCTCTCCCGGACCATAGGGGTGGCGGGATACATGTGATAGAGATGGATGGAGAATGGGATCCTGAGGGGTCAATCAGGCTTATTCGAGAAGGCGACGACTTTAAACCTGCAGTCACACTTACTACTATTGTAGTACAGACTCAGTCACCGATCGATGTTGAGATAACTACATCAGTTCCATTTGAGTAGAGGTAGCTCCACCTATGGCCACCCCTATTCCATTTGAAGTGAAAGTGGCCACACCTTTCACGGTGACAGGCAAAGATGGAGGAATCCGATGATGTACAAGGAATGACTAGGACTGGAAGGATCTACAAACCTGAACACTTGGGAAGACCAAGTAAAAATGCCGCTACCAAGCAGCCTGTCATTGAGACAGGACCGGATGACCTTTGGAGGAACGCACAGGCAAGGGAGTATTCCGTCGTTGATCATTTGAACAAAACCCTAGCTCAGATATCCATACTGTCGCTGTAGCAAAATTCAGAGGCACACAAGAATGCTTTAATGAAGGTCTTGAGTGAAGCTTATGTGCCCAACAATATAACCTGCTGAGAGATGGCCAATATGGTAGGACAGATGCTGGAAAGTCACAAAATAATCTTCCACGAGGATAAGCTGCCGCTTGAAGGGTTGAATCATAACCGAGCATCACACATCACAGTGCAATTTGAAGACAAATTCATTGCCAGGGTCTTGATTGATGGAGGTTCAAGCCTCAATATTTGTTACACCCCGTAAGTTTAACAACCTTGATACCGTTAAATATATATTTGATAGGTATTTTGAGTGGAATATTTTTGTGTAATATATATATATATATATATATATAGAGAGAGAGAGAGAGAGAGAGAGAGAGTCTGAAAAATATGATTTTATATAGTTATTACTACTTTCAATTATACATATAATATGAGAAGGTTTATAAAGGATATTTTTTTATTGTAAAGATAGAAATTATTTTCGCACAAGAAAAGAAGTTTATTTTTTTATCATTTACGAAATTTTTTACTCTTTATATGAGATTAGAAAAATTATAAGTTGAGAAAATATATATATTTACATGGATATTTTAATGAAATAATTGTGTATGTATTTATTTTATATGATATCACATGACCATGATAGTAAATTATATAATGTGTATTAAAAATTAATAGTATTTTAAATAATTTGAGAAAATTCTTAATTACGTGAATAATTAATTAATTGTGGGGATTAATGGGATAAGTGTAAGAATTACTTTGTTCACGTGGGACCATGGCAATTAAAGA
This sequence comes from Nicotiana tabacum, assembly GCF_000715075.1. Classification (NCBI taxonomy): domain Eukaryota; kingdom Viridiplantae; phylum Streptophyta; class Magnoliopsida; order Solanales; family Solanaceae; genus Nicotiana; species Nicotiana tabacum. The sequence continues at coordinate 115,877,074 of NC_134080.1, read as the reverse complement.
AAGGTATGACTAATTGGTGTGAAAGAATCGGTGGTGACACATTTGCATGGTTTGTTGGAATCTTCACCTAATTGCTTAATGCTTTAAATAAGTTTCTGGGGGACATCAATCTGCGAGGTATTTATTATCCTAGAATTTCTTGTGGCTTAAAAATATGCATGTGGCTATTTTGTATGAGTTTAGGTTTATAGGTGTAGTCATTTTTTATTTATTTTTTTCCATGTTCTATTTTTTTAATGTGATACTGGCTAACTTTTCTTTCCCACTTGTTTGAGTTATGGTTTACCCTGCATCACTCCATCGTCTAGAAAAGATTGGAGGAAAGAGTGCTTTCCCCTAGCAGTTGGATGGAAATATTATCGGACTGGTGGAGGATTTTGTTGAATCTACCAGAAAGAAATTTTTTTTTGACAATTGTTACTTGTGATAAGCTATGGTTGCATTGCATTCATTGATTCCATCCATGGGTAAGAAACGTTAATTCTGATTTGCTTATTTCTAATCTCTATTGCAGACTGTTGTCTAGCCTTCTGGTAAAATGAACAAGCTTTTAGGAGATATGAGCTCCTCCATAGCATAATCTAAACACAGGTACTCCAAAATTAAGCCCTGTCGTGGCTCAAGTTATGCAGTAATTTTTTCTTCTTTCACTTTAGGGGCAAATCGTCTACCAATAGAAGTCTAATTTAAGAACAGAATTAAATAAATTAGTATACAATTCATGTGGTACGTTCTTATAAATTTATTTGTGTCCTAAAACTTTACAAATGAAAAACAAAACAAGTACTCGGTAATTTCTAATATGTTGCATTTGAACCTAATTAATAGGACAAAAGCTGCGACTTTTCGTCCTACATTGATGTTTATGGAGGTTTTAGGTCGTAGTTTCATTCCCTTCTATAGTCATTTCACCTTTGTCCAATAATTATACTTGTACTTTTGAACTCTAGAGTTGTCATTGGGCATTCAAACTTTCTAATTCTTAATTGAATCATCATATGAAATGTGTATCGTGTTAATTTAAAAATAAAAATAATGCTAAAGCAATCATTTAAAAGGTTCAAAAAGGAAACTTTCAAATGTGAATATCCAAACTTTCTACTTCTACTACCATTTTAAGTTCTGAACGATCTACTTTCTTTAATGAGTTCAAAATACATATTACTACGATTTCATGCAGTGAGGGTTCATATGAAATTAGAAAAGGAAAATTTATGTCTGAAACAATTTCTTCTAGGTCTATTGATATTGAGATGCTAAATATCTATATATTGTGAAAGTGAAAAACTTACTGGATTATCACGTAGTTTGTTATCTATGTTTCTTCTTTTTGCTTGCGCTAGATGTTTGCAGGGTTCATTGGCATTTCATAAGGAATTGCTTCCATGTGCGATGACGTGGTTTAGTATAGTCCTATGTAAGACTTTGGACTCAAATCAAATAATAGCAAGGTAGTTTTAGACTTAAAAGGCACATAGTTATCAAATGCAAAGGTCATCAGTCAGTGAGGAATTTTACCTTTTGCGCTTCCAACGGACATGAGCCCCTCGCTTTAAAATTGGGTTTTTATTAAGGAATTTTTACCTTCTATGACAAATATTAACACCATATTTATTTTAAATAAATACCATTTAAAAAAATTATTTTCTATAAATACCGTTTAATGTTTATAACAAAATATCTAATTTTGGTTACCTTCTACCCCTAAGCCACTAATTATGCTATTGAGTTACACTATTTTTTTTTTCTCTCTACTTTGATACATCCCATTCTCTTCCCCATCACATTAAAATTTCCGCTCTACTCCTCCTTCCCCATTCTCGTCTTCTGGCACTGCCAAAAATATTCCCACCTATTCTCAACTAAATCGGTCTAAAACTCTTTTCAACTCGAATAGTCACGCCTTCGTGATTGCAGCTATCGTCCAGCATAACTCGAAGGGCTTAAGTTGCTGCCTCCATGGAAATCACTTAGAAGTTTCAATCAATAATTTTCTCACCGGTCGAAAAGGCATTCCAAAGCACAGTTCCAACCAAGTAAAGCCCAACTGAAACCTTAAAGACATCATCACTTCCTCCAGGTTTGAGCGTGCAAGATCTTTGAAGATGGAAGGACTATTTGGCCACAAGACGGAAATTAGGGTTTGTTTTTTAGCAAAGACGATGGAGTTTGGGGCTAAGCAACTTGATTTTCTGTTAATACATTTTTATGTATTTTTAGCGTATCACGCTGTATTTTATTGTATTCAGTGTCTTTTTTTTATTGTAATTTAATGTATCTTGCTATATTTCGTGTATTTCATTGTATTCACTGTCTTTTTTTCCATGGTATTTCAATGTATCTCGCTGTATTCTATGTATTCATATATTTTTTTAATTAATATAAGTTAGGTATTCAGATGTATTATATAATTTCTCTGAATATTGCTATATTTTTTATTTTTTTCCAGTTGAGAATCTTTTTTATAACCGAAAATACAAATTTGGTGTGTTATAATTGAGTTTGTTTAGTTATATTAGGAGTCTATTATGTTAATTGATACACATTCCGTTTAAAAAAGTGTAATCCCCTGTTTCACGCTGTGAATACAGTCGAATAGAGTAATCTGTCCAGCTGTAATCCCATGTTTCATGCCATGAATACAATCGAATACATTCGAATACAACAACTGATTAGCTGGACTTCCCTGATTCACGCCTATTTTTGCTACTGTATTCATGAATACAATAGCTTAAATACATCAAATACATCATATAACCACAGAAAATGTATCTATAATTTGTAATATAGCAAATAGTATCTATAGATGGCTAATTACTACTAAAAGATAGTGCTTTATGAAAATTTCTCTTTTATTAATTGTTCGTTTATATTTAGTGTATTGTTACTTATATGCTCCTTCTTTCTTATGGCATGATCTATACGACACAAACGAAACGAACAAATGAACAAATTCCATAAATGACTCTATTCATAGAAATATCAGAGATATCTATGTTCTTGAACTTTCATGTGTCATAATATTCTATCATCTGCTCATGGGTCTCAGAAAAATATGAAAGTTGAAAAGAGTTTACTTTATGATATTACTCAAAGGCAAAATGGTCTTATGAAATTCCGAAAGATTTTATTAACGTACATTTCATGCATCGCATTCATGTGCATTGACCCATGACCAGATGGAGTTATATACGCGTATATATATATATATATATATATATATATATATATATATATATATATATATATATATATATATGTATATGTATGTATATGGGATATGAGATGTCATTATATACGCACCAGCACCTGATCAACTGGTATACGTTGATGATTTGCCCACGGTGGCTGAGAAGATATGATGGGATGCCCTCAGAGGCGTGATGATGTTATGACATTATATATATATATGGGATATGGGAAATGTTATGGCATTATATACGCACCACCACCTGATTAGCTGGTATATGATGATGATTTTGCCACAGCGGCTGAGATGATACAATGGGATGCCCTCAGAGGCTTGATGATGTTATGAACACATGTACCTATGCACGACATAACATTCATACGCATATGCATGTCACTATAAGTATTAAATGGTATACAGAGTTATCTAGACTTACAGGTTGAGTCATGTACTCCATATTTCTTTCATGTCCTTTATGTATTGATTTACATGCCTAACATACTCAGTACATTACTCGTACTGACGTCCTTTTGTTATGGACGCTGCATTCATGCTACAAGTATAAGTAATCAATTTGATAAGCCCTCATTAGACGAGGTTAGCATTCAACGAATGATCAGTAAGAATCCACCTCATTCAAAGTGCATCCGAATCTATGAGCCATCATGTCAGAATTTTGCTTCAGACTTATGGGTAGACTAGTAACATATCCTATTTGATGTCACATAATGTTAAAGGCTTTGTAGACAGAGGTTTAGTTTGTACATTATGTCAGAGGCCTTGACGGCCCATATGTATTCATGTCTTAAGAATGATAGTTTATTGATATATTGTTGCCCACTTACAGTTGTATATTATGAGTTGTGGCCATGTTGGCCCATGATAGTTACAAAAGGAATGAGTTTAGCCAACTCGAGCTATGTATGTTCTAGTTTTTTACCAAATGATTATGAGTTAAAGAGTGGTTCGCTCGGGCCAGCTCGGCACCGGGTGTCAGTCATGCCTCCCCAGGTTTGGGGCGTGACAAAGTGGTATCAGAGTAGGTCATATCCTAGGCAGTCTACAAAGCTGTGCCTAGTAAAGTCTCACTTATGGGTGTGCTGTGCACCACATTTATAATTGAGAGCCTATAGAGCATTTAGGAAATGTTACCCTTTTTTTGTTTCGAGAGCGTGCCATAGAGCTGAGTCATAAGAAGTCAATATAATGTTTCCACTGAATATTGTGTGCACTAGAGGTGCTATCACAATAGAGCTTTAAGGCGTAGATGTAATTTTTACTTATATGAAAGGGAAGTTATGGAAGAAACAGAAGATACGATGCAAGATAAGTAAGATAAAGGTGAAGAAGATATGAGATACTCAAGTACAAAATGTTGTGAATAGTCGCGACTTTAGATATAGTTTGGGTTTTAGTTTAATTTACAGAGGAGACCCTAGTGAAAATTTTTTAAATCTCTAAGAGTTAACATTCAAGGACGAATGTTCTAATGGGGGGAAGGATGTTACACCCGTAAGTTTAACAACCTTGATACCGTTAAATATATATTTGATAGGGTATTTTGAGTGGAATATTTTTGTGAAGAAAAAGAATATATAGTTTGAAAAATATGATTTTATATAGTTATTAATATTACTACTTTCAATTATACACATAATATTTATAAAGGAGATTCTTTTTTTATTTTAAAGATAGAAATTATTTTCGCACAGGAAAAAAACGTTATCCTTTTACCATTTTAATAATTAAGCGTACGAAATTTTTTACTATTTATATGAGATTAGGAAAATTATAAGTTTAGAAAATATATGTATTTTTACATGGATGTTTTAATCGTAACGACCCGACCGGTCGTTTTGAGCTTTTGCACTATGCTCGCCAGTTCTCGGGCATGACTAGCCCCATGTAATGTATTATGACTTATGTAAATCGTCGGTTTTGGTTTTCGGGGTAATCAGAATGAATTTGGAAGAACAAATCTCAGTTTGAAGCTAAAAAATTTGAAAGGTTTGACCAACATTTGACTTGTTAGTAGATGACCTCGGATTGGAATTTTTATGATTTGGTTAGGTCCGTTAGGTGATTTGGGACTTAGGAGCATGGTCGGAATGTGTTTTGGAAGTACGTGGAAGGTTTAGGCTTGAATTGGCAAAATTAGAATTTTGGCGTTTTCCGGTTGATAGGTAAGATTTTGATATAGGGGTAGGAATGGAATTTCGAAAGTTGAAGTAAGTTCATTGTGTCATTTGTGACGTGTGTGCAAGTAGGTCATTCGGACGAGGTTTGGTAGACTTTTTGATCAAAAGCCAAATTTGGAAGATCTTGAAATTCTTAGGCTTGAATCCGATGTGATTTTGGTGCTTTCATGTTATTTTTAGCATTCCGAAGGTTGGAAAAAGTTTGAATGAGGTTATGTGATATGTTGGCATGTTTGGTTGTGGTCCCGAAGGGCTCGGGCGCATTTTCGGATTGATTTCGGGCTATTTTTCCTTCATGTTTCACTGTTGTATTCTGCTGGTATCTGGTGTCTCAATTCTTCATCACGTTCGTGAGGCAAGTGTCGCGAACGCGTAGTGTATTCTTATGGCAGCAGCAAATTGCTCTTCGCCATCAGGAAGTATGTCCCGCGTTCGCATAGTGTTGGGGGAGGATTTTTCGTGTTCGCATATGGGATATCGCGTTTGCATAGTGTCGAGCTAGGAGCTAGTCTGGAGGACCTTTCTTCATCACGTACGCGAATCTTGCGCCGCATTCGCGTAGTTCTATATCCAGTGTATATCGCGTTCGCGAGGCTGGTGCCGCGAACGCATAGAGCATTTTTTGATGGCTAGTGTTATAGTTCATCGCGAACGTGATGGTTATCCCGCATTCGCAAAAGAGGATGTCTGGGTAGAATGTATAAAAACCCATCTTCTTGATTTTTAGCCCAATTCTCACCATTTGTGAACGGTTTTGAAGCTTTTTGAGAGGATTTGAAGAGGGATTCAAGGGATAGCACTTGAAGGTAAGATTTTTGAACTCAATACTCGATCCTATGTTGATTCTTACTTGTTTAAACATGAAATATATGGAAATTAAAGCATAAAATTGGGGAATTAGGGCTTGAATTTGGAGAGTATAAATTGGGAATTTGAGGGGGGCATTTGAGGTCCGATTTTGATGTTCTTGGTATGTATAGACTCGTGGGAGGATGAGGATTCTATTGATGTGATTTTTATCCGATTTCGAGACTTGGGCACGGGGACCGGGTTTGAGGAATTTCGGAATTTTTGATGTTAATTGGATATTTTCGAGCTGGCTTTATTCCCTTAGCATATTTTAATGGTTATGTACTAAATTTTGGTTAGATTTGGAGCATCCGGAGGTCGAGTCGAGAGGGAAAAGGCATCGCAGGCTAGAGTTTGGACTGGATCGAGGTGATTAATGATTGTAAATGTTGTCCTGAGGGTATGAAACCCCGACTTTCACATCGTTGTGCTATATCGAGGTGATGCACACGCTAGATAACGAGTGTGGGGTCGTGCACCGTTGGGTATTGTGACTTAGTCCATCCCTAATGATTGTTTTACCACGTATTTGATTGAAAACTGTTTGCTATCAATATGTTTTGGGCTGAATGCCTTATTTGGGCTTCGTGCCAACTATTTGGACCCTTAGGGGATTTTTACTATTATTTCCTCACTGTTATGATTTTAATATCTGCACTCAGTCATGCTATATTAACTGTTTTCTTAACTCGACCATGTTTACTCTGTTTTAACATATTAAATGATATTTTAAATGATATTTTGGGCTAAGCATCATGTTTTACTGTTGCCCGAGTGGATTTATGATTATGAGGCCGAGGGCCTGAGATTGTACGCCATAAGGTGGCTTTATATGAGGCCGAGAGCCTATTGATTATGCCACGAGATGGCTTGATATTGTGCTTGGGCCGTAAGGGACCCCTCCCAGAGTCTGTACACCTCCAGTGAGTGCGGGTACCCATTGTGATATGAGATATAGCCCGAGGGGCTGATGTTGTTCCATGTTGTTGCCCGAGGGGCTGATTCTGTTGGTATTGTGCCGGAGGAGCAGTTTTTATGTGTTTATCTCTTCTAGTTGCCTGTCATTTACTTGTTTAACTATTAAAAAGATGTTTTAAAGAAGCTTATTCTGAACTAAGGTGTTTTGATAAGATTTCACTGTTTCTTTGGCTTTTATTGGTTTTTACACCGTTTTATTATGATATGTTGTTGTGTTTTCACATGATTTCGTATCGCTCAGTCTTCATTTATTATTATTACACACTGAGTCAGAGTACTCACATTACTCTCTGCACCCCTGTGTGCTGATACAGGAGCCTTAGGTCCTGCTAGCGAGTGTTGATTGCTTCCAGCTCAGGCGGTTCAAAGTTCACTAGGTAGCTACTCGGCGTTCGCAGCCCAGTACTTCTCCCCTATCTTATTTTCCCTTGTTTTAGTTCTATAATAGACTATGTAGACTCTTCCTACTTTTAATTGATTGTTAGATGCTCATGACCGGTGACATCCCGATGTCGGGTTGTGCCTATTCCGCAAATTGTACTGTCTCACTGTTTATTTGGGATCTAATCATGTTAAAGGCTTAAGTTGTGTTATTTTAATTGCTTAAAATGAATTGGGTGTGTGTCGGCTACCCTTGTCTTCAAGAGAGGCGCCATCATGACCGGGTCTGGGTTTAGGGTCGTGACAAGTTGGTATCAGAGCCTAGGTTACATAGGTCTCACGAGTCATGAGAAGGTTTAGTAGAGTCTTGTGGATTGGTACAGAGACGTTTGTATTTATTCTCGAGGGGCTGCAGAACCTTTAGAAAAAACTTCACATTCTTGAATTCTTATCGTGCGTCCTTGATTCATCTTGAAATGTAACTCTTTGAATTTCTTCCACGCATTCATATGCATGCATGAGCGCTCTGTATCAGTTATGCGTCGATGGCTTGTGATTCCCTGATCGAGAGGCGAGATGTCATCTTTGTGTGTGGATGTTGGGCTAGTTTGGAGGACTTGAGGACAGGTTTTTGCCTACAGCTTGAGCACTAAGGCGTTGATTGTGTGAGCACATGCTTCTGGATTTGTATGTCTAATAGTGTCCCGACTAGTGGAAGTGATGACTGGATTATTATGTGATGAGTATGAGGTGATTGCGAGATGTGTTCATATGATTTGAATGGGGCGAGAAGGGTCTGCTTGGGGGCATTAAGAACTATTTGGTGCTTGATTTTCCATCTTGATTTGATGTATAGCCCCGAGTTATGGGAGTGTCAAGAATTTTTCATGTTTTCTAGTTGGGGAGTGAAGTAAATTTCATGTTGCGATATGAGTTCTTAACTCAGGAAGATTAAGTGACTGCGAAATGTTTATGCCGGTGGAAGGGTATAAAGTGATGTTAGTTTTAGGCGAAGCAGGTGGGTTATCTCCTACGGATTATTCTGAAGTTTGCGTGATCCTTTATGTCATTTATTGGAAGATCTCTGTTACCAGCGGAAGATATATGTTTTAATTCAAATTTGGGTCGCCTAAGAGAGAGGGTTTGACTGTCATGAGGGTGAATACGAGATTTACAGAAGATATAAAGTACCAGATGGTCTGTGTTTCAAGAGCTTATGAAGGATTGAGTTTAATATCACTATGATATTATGGCAGTAACAGAGTATATGCATTATGAGTTATTGTGTGTTTTGATCTATGGCTTTGAGCAAAGTGGGGGAGTCTGCGATTGATTGGTTGATTGTACGGTTATGTGCTATGTTGGTTCCCATTTGAGATCTATTGGTGAATCAGTTATGGCTCACGGATATTTGGACCGAGGATGGCTGGAGTAAAGGAAAATTTTGACAAAGGTTATATTATGCTTCAATGGGTGTGTGAGAATCACAGAATGTCTTGAGTGGTTATTGGTGAAGGATGTGTAGTGCATAGAGTAGGAAGTTGCTTGGTTGTTAGAGAGGTTACATCATGCGATGTCAGAGTGCTAATGAGGCACCGGTTGTTCGGTTCATTTGATCAGTCTAATTGAGGTTTGAGTAGAGTGGATGACTCTCGAATATTGTTCTAGTGGGTTCATGATTTTACATGTAATAATTGGAGATTTTCAGGTTATATGTTTGGCTAGAAACTGAGGTTTGCATTGGAGGGTGTCAAGACTCGTGGTATTTCTATATCGTTAGGGGATTCTGTATAGCAGTATCAGGAAGGTGAAGGTAATGACTTTGGATTCGCAGGAAGTCTCTTCAGGGTAGGTATTTTGAACGTGGTGCTTTAGGGAATATTTAAGAGAGTACTCAGCGGCTAATGAGCCTGAAACAGTGTGGTTTTATGCTTGGGTCTCGTGTGGTGAGTCTGGGTTGAGTAATTGTAGTGTTGTAGCAGGAAGGAGTATCAAGTTGAAGGTAAATCATAAGGAAACTCGGATAGATGGGATAGCTTGATAGTAGGCCGGGTCGGCATGTAAGGATATGACTAGTTCTTTGGGTGCTTAAGAGGTAATGAGTTTCTACAGGTGTTTCACGGCAATTATCTTGGGTTTAGTGACCTGCGTAGCTTGGTTGAGTTAGAAGGATTCAGTCTTGACGGTTTAGTTTTGTGAAAATAGAATTCAGAGAGTTCTTGATGGTTTCTACCATGGTTAGAGATGCGTATTTTCTACAAGTGTGAGGAGCATGGGATGTGTAGTGATTTTCTTCTAGACGGGATCAATGGAAAATTCTTGGCTAGTTGAGTGCGTAGCTACTTGTGGCCCGGATGGGGTATGAAGTTCTTATGTGTATCTTAGGATGATATGGTATGTGCGATATGTTGTGTAGTATTGAGATTTGCATGTGTAAGGTCATAGTTCAGATTTGAAAGGAATGTCACAAATCTTTAGATAGTATGGGCAGTTTCAAATGACTAGATAAATGAGATCACGAATTGGTGTGGCTTGAGGAGGGTATACATTTTAGAAAGGCGATGTGTTTGAGTTGAGGGTACATCATTAGTATTGCGGCACTCTCTTGATGGATCGACTGCTGATATTCGAGTTTGCTTGGTGGGACATAAAAATTATAGTAGTACCTCTCGTAGGATGATTGGGTATTAGAGGTGTGTTGTATATTTGGACAGCAGAGTTGGGATTGGATATGGTGATCGTGTGTTATTTGGAGTTAGAGACTGGGAGTTCTCATAGACAGGTTAGGTCGTGGTTGCGGACCGCGTGTATCGGCCTTGTGTGGTAACTATGGTAGGTTTGGAGACCCGAGTGGACCTTTGTTACTTGGTATGTTAGGTTTTGGAGGTGATATTGGGTATAGACTAGTTGTTTGTGTCATGTTATTCTTCACTGTTGCGCTAAGGCAGCGGCGTTGGCTACGCCGGGGATGCTAAGGATTGAGAGGAGAAGTTCGACGGATTATGTTCTCAGTAGGGTGGTTTCATTTTTGAAGACACAGCGGATGGCTGGGAAGGGTTGTCTTTCCTATTTGGCCTTCGTGATGGATATCAGTGTAGAGACTCCTACCATTGTTTCAGTTCCGGTGATGAGGGGTTTTCTGTATATGTATCTTGTTGTCGGGCATGTCGCTAGATAGGGTTGTTGATTTTGGTATTGAGTTGGTGCCAGGCACCGCATCGTATGGCACCGACGGAGTTAAAGGAATTGAAGGAAAAACTTCAGGGATTCCTTAATAAGGGGTTCATTGGTAGGCCAATGTGAATGTGAGTTCCAACTTGAATCGGCTTGGTTGACTCCGAGTTGTATTGTTGAGGGATGTGTTGATTCGATTGTTGTTGAGCTTATTAGTGACCTGGAGAGATCTATAAGTTACCTTTACGTGCTGCGAGGCGTTGGAATTTGTTGGTTATAGGCACATGTGGTGCGGTTTTATTGGGGTCTCTCAGTGGAATTCGAGTGGGAAGAGTATTGGGTATTGCTCAGCGGATGGCATTCAGTTGTGCCCTTTTGGATTTGTGTAATGTTATGTCAATTTCTTCGTAGTGGTTATGATGATTCGCTTTGGTTCCAGGCATCAAATTTCACGTGGTTGTCGATTTTGAGCATAGTGACTTGAGGTGTTTCATGTGGACTAATGTTTGGATAGGGTCGCGTATTGCAGTGAAGTTATTTAGAGGTATGACCCTTCAGGTTAGATTCGTATGTTCTATTTCTATGATGTGTGATGGGTTCTCAGCATTGTGTGTGGTGGTACTGGTGAGCTTGCAGTACATCTCTCTCATTTGAGTCGTTTTATTCATGATTTTAGTACGTTCGAATTATTGCTTATTAGTGCACGGGTTGCACGAGTTGTGGCTTTAGATTGTATTGATGTGTCGTGTCACCAGAGTAGTTGTGTTGGATTAGATGAGATTGTCGGGATCTAAAATGAATACAAGGATTTGGTTTCAGTATGTTGGAAGGATAAGATCGATATTCGGCTTAGAAATTTGCTAGGGTCCTTGCCAAATGAGGAGTGGCTTCATGAATGGTTGATCTGAGGAATGGTTATTGACTTTCTTCGTGTTTCATTTATCATTGGCAGTATATAAAAGTGTGGGAATGAGATTTTAGTTGATAAGAGGTTTACTATCGGTATTTAATTATTGTGTGCAGCTGTTGTGATTAGAAGTTATCGCTAAAGTGTTTGAGTTATGTGGCATATCATGTAATTGCACCTGAGGTTGCAGGTATGGGTTATTACAGCTTGTTCGGGCTTATTAAGAGCATAGAAGTGAGATTCTAATCTTGTTGATGATTTCAGAAGTGGAAATGTGGTTCTAAGGTTTATGTGCTAGGTTGGATTGTAAAACTTCAGTTCCATTGTATTATCAAGCCTATATGAGATAGGGTGACGTGGGATCACCCCCAGGTATGTGCATGGTAAGGTCATTCAGCGATTGGTTGGATTTTGGAACGACTTTGGGAACGTTCGAGGACGAACGTATGTTTAAGTAGGGGAGGATGTAACGACCTGACCGGTCATTTTGAGATTTTGCACTTTCCTCGCCAGTTCTCGGGCATGACTAGCCCCGTGTGATGTATTATGACTTATGTAAATCATCGGTTTTGGTTTTCAGGGTAATCAGAAAGAATTTGGAAGAACAATTCTTAGTTTGAAGCTTAAAAATTTGAAAGGTTTGACCAAGATTTGACTTGTTAGTAGATGACATCAGATTGGAATTTTTATGAATTGGTTAGCTCCGTTAGGTTATTTGGGACTTAGGAGCGTGGTTGGAATATGTTTTGGAAGTCCGTGGAAGGTTTAGGCTTGAATTGGCGAAACTGGAATTTTGGCGTTTTCCGGTTGATAGGTGAGATTTTGATATAGGGGTCAGAACGGAATTCCGAAAGTTGGAGTAGGTCCGTTGTGTTATTTGTGATGTATGTGCAAAATTCCAGGTCATTCGAACGAGGTTTGGTAGACTTTTTGATCGAAAACGGAATTTGGAAGTTCTTGGAATTCTTAGGCTTGAATCCGATGTGATTTTGGTGTTTTGATGTTGTTTTGACCATTTCGAAGGTTGGAACATGTTTGAATGAGGTTATGGGATATATTGGCATGTTTGGTTGTGGTCCCGAGGGGCTCGGGCTCACTTTCGGATTGATTCTGGGCTATTTTTCCTTCATGTTTCACTGTTGTATTCTGCTGGTATCTGGTGTCTCAGTTCTTCATTGCGTTCGCGAGGCAAGTGTCGCGAACGCGTAGTGTATTCTTGTGGCAGCAGCATATTGCTCTTCGTGATCGCGAAGTATGTCCCGCGTTCTTGTAGTGTTGGGGGAGGACATCTTTGCATTCGCATAGAGTCGAGCTAGGAGCTAGGCTGGAGGACCTTTCTTCATCGCATACGCGAGTCATGGGCAGCGTTCACGTAGTTCTGTATCCAGTGTGTATCGCGTTCGCGAGGCTGGCGCCGCAAACGCATAGAGCATTTTTTGATGGCTGGTGTTTTTGTTCATCGTGAACGCGAGGGTTATCCCACGTTCGCGAAAGAGGATGTCTAGGCAGAATGTATAAAAACCCAACTTCGCAATTTTTAGCCCAATTCTCACCATTTGTGAACGGTTTTGAAGCTTTTTGAGAGGATTTGAAGAGGGATTCAAGAGATAACACTTGGAGGTAAGATTTTTGAACTCAATACTCGATCCTATGTTGATTCTTACTTGTTTAAACAAGAAATATGTGGAAATTAAAGCCTAAAATTGGGGAATTAGGGCTTGAATTTGGAGAGTGTAAATTGGGAATTTGAGGTCCGATTTTGATGTTCTTGGTATGTATAGACTCGTGGGAGGATGAGGATTCTATTGATGTGATTTTTATTGGATTCTGAGACGTGGGCCCAGGGGCCGGGTTTGAGCAATTTCAGGATTTTTGATTTAAATTGGATATTTTCGAGTTGGCTTTATTCCCTTAGCTTATTTTAATAGTTATGTACTGATTTTGGTTATATTTGGAGCATCCGGGGGTCGATTCGAGAGGGCAAAGGCATCGCGGGCTAGAGTTTGGTCCGGATTGAGGTGAGTAATTATTGTAAATGTTGTCCTAAGGGTATGAAACCCCGGGATTCACATCGTTGTGCTATATTGAGGTGATGCACATGCTAGATGACGAGCGTGGGGTTGTGAACCATTGGGGATTGTGACTTAGTCCATCCCGAATGACTGTTTTACTGCGTATTTGATTGAAAACTATTTGCTATCATCATGTTTTAGGCTGAATGCCATATTTGGGCCTCGTCCAAACTATTTGGACTCTCAAAGGATTTTTACTGTTATTTCCTTGTTGTTTTGATTTTAATATTTGTACATAGTCATGCTATATTATACCCTTTTTCTTAACTCAACCATATTTACTCTGTTTTAACACATTAAATGATATTTAGGGCTAAGGATCATGTTTTACTTGTGACCGAGTGGCTTATGAGATTCTGACTGAGTAAGGATGAGGGCTTGTGTTGTGAGGATACTTTTGGGTCGGGCTGTATGTCGCAGCAGTGATACACTTATTTATGATTTTGAGACCGAGGGCTTGAGATTGTATGCCACAAGGTGTCTTGATGTGAGGCCGAGAGCCTATTAATTATGC